>NW_017729012.1:11847178-11861858 GCF_001723915.1 Gavialis gangeticus | reverse complement strand
CAACGGCGCGCCCGGCTCTCCGCCCGCGACCCCCCGCCCCGGCCTGCAGGACCGGGGCCACCGCCGGAAAGGTGCGGGCCCCGCCGCGGCTCCCCGAGCCGGGAAACGCGGAGCAAACGGCAGCCGTGGGCACAGAAGACATTTTAATGAGGGCGAAGCTCTCCTCCGCGGCTGACAGCTGATTGCGAGCGGCGACGGCCAGTACGAGCCGGCAGCCAGCGCCGAGCCGGGCGCGCAGCACACACAGCCCTTACTCGAGGGGAGAAATGCGGCGCCGGGGCTCGAAAGCAGCGCAGCGGACCGGGCACACGGCTGCACGGACACGGGCAGATGCTTCCCGCGCCTGCCATAAAGTATCCGCAAAAGACACGGCAGCTGCCCGGGAGAAACCGGGCTGGGCCGCGGCCGCAGCCCCAGGGCACAGGGCAGAAGCGCCTGGTCTCGCCCCCACCGCAACTGCAAAACAGGAAAGCCCCTGCCTGGGACTTCGCCGCCGCCGGCAAGGAAACAGCGGGCGCCGCATCCGCACTGGGGAGAGCTTCAGCCTGGCAGCCCCAAGACAAGATCCAGCGCCCTCAGCGCAGGATGACTCCCCGCGACAGGAGCCGTGGCCCACGCTTGCTCGCTGCAAGGCATTCCCAACCCTGCCGCGCTCTCTCGTGTCTGCAAACACACGCGATGAGTCCCAGCCAACAAGACAGGGCCGCAGGAAGGCCCAGGGCAGGAGCGAGGACGCTGCCCGGGTCCCCGAGCCTCGCGCTGGCACGAGCTTTGCACAGCAGGCCAGCGCCGTGGCTGGGTGGCACTGGACCCGGGTCCGGATGGGCAGGAATCCCCCTCTTGCTCACAGCATGCAGCCCCTTACACGTGGGGCGGCAGTGCCACAGCAGCGCCATGTTTCACACACGGGCTGGAGCTGGAGGGACTGGGGCACGAGGGCAACGCCGCTCAGGAGCCCTGCGGGAGCCTGCATCGCTGCAGCTAAACAGCTAAAACTAACCGTGCCCGGGCTGCTTCCATCCCCATGCAGCACAGGGAACCAAAAAGCCCCCCTTCCTAACAGCCCCTCCAAGCCAGCACTCCCACTCCCGAGAACCACCCTCGGACGGCGGGCTGCTGGCTCCCAGCACCAGGCTGCGTACGCGGCTGCAGGCCCCTGCCCGCCGTTGTGGGGGCACACGTGCCCTGGCGGTGCAGCTGGAGCAGCTCCAGCGCCAGGAACAAGTCCCATCCCCGAGCTCACGGCACGCGGGCCCAGGCCTCGCGGCGCCAGGGAGCCACTCCTAAGTGGGCCCATGCAGCAGGTCCTGCCAGCACCCCTAAGGCAGCAAAAGTTGCAGGTGGCAAAGGAGGCCCAGCCCCGGGAGCTGGGGAGGCCGGGGGCTAGGCTCCCAGGGAGCAGGGGCAGCCCTGGCAGGCAGCGGGAGCCCTGGAGAAGCTGCACCTTGCCAGCTGCAGCCAGCCCAGGGGAGCCAAACCGCCCTACGACCTGCAGAGCGGAGGTGGCTGCCTGGGAAGCCTGGGCATCCCCCGCGCCGGGGGAAGCCCAGGAGCAGCTGAACCAAGGTCAGTGCCCAGGCTTTCCACGCAGTCGCGGGGCAGTCATGTCTGACCAGCGCTGGGGCCGAGAAGCCCGGCCTGCCCGTGCCTGGCAACGAGCCCCTTGCACGTGTAGGTCTCCGTGGCCCAGCAGGTGCCAGTGCTGTGCTGTGCTGGGCAGGCTGCCTGCTGGGAGCACAACACAGCCCCTGACCTGGGGCACGGGCTCAAGGGAGGCACGAGGCACGGATCCAGCTAGTGCAGCGTGTCCGGGAGGGAAGTCTGGGGGCAGAGGAGCTGCAGGCCTGCCCGGCTCTGGCTCTGCTGCGGGAGGCCGAGGTCAGCAGCAGGGGCAGGGTTTGGCCCCGCGGGTCTCAGGGGCTGGCCTCATGTTCTGCGGTGGTGGCGGGGGGCTCGCCCGAGGGGCTGCGAGGCAGGCTGCTGTGATAGGGAGTCACGTTCTCGTACTTCGGCTCCTCTTCCTCAGCTGCCGCCTGCCCGTTGGCTTCTAGCTTTCCAGCTTGCTCGGGCCCCTCGCTCCTCTCGGCCTCGTCTTCCCCCTGGGCGTCCGCGGCCCAAAGCCCAGGCGGTGCGGGGATGGGAGACGGTCTCTGCCCAGGACCGTGCTGCTGGTGCTCTGCGGGGGACTCAGCGGTGCCCAGGCCTAGGCCCTTGGTGCCCTCTCCCTGCTGGGGAGGGGTGGGGGTGGAGACCCTCTCCTGGCCCAGGGCCCGCCGGGGAGGCTTCTGGATGCTCTCGGGGCCTCTGCGCACTTTGGGCTCCTCCTTGGAGGCCCTTTTCCCTCTCTGGAAACTGCCCAGCCGCTTGAGAACCGCCTGCACCGGCCCCTCTCCGCTCCCTTGGCCACCCCCGCTGTGCCGGGTGCCCCTCCTCGCCGTGCCCACCGTCATGTAAATCGTCGTGATGTTCTGCTCCAGCTTCGAAGCTGCCTCAAGGGCCTCCACCCTCTGGGCCACATGCCGGGTGCTGGGCACCACCCTCCTCCGGCCCCCTGGGGTGCTCCGGGGCGAGGGCCGGTGGCCGTCTTCCCCCGTGGCAATGGGCTCTGCGTTTTCGTAGTCGTTGGGCCGCCCACCTGGCTGGGCACTCTCATCCGCGTCGGCCAGGGGGGGCTTGGGGAGACCCCAAGAGGCCTTGGGCTTCCGGGAGGCGCTGGGCATCTCCACAGAGCCGCTTCTGCACTGAGGGCCAAACTTAGTGCCTTCGGCAAACGACACCGAGGGCCTCTTGGCCTTGGCAATGCTGGACGTGCGGGGGATGATGAATGGCTGGGAGACCTCTTCCGAGTTAAAGGCCGTTGCGTCGGGCAACTCGTTCCCTGGGGAGCCGCCTTCCTGAGGCTCAGAGCCTGCGGGCACGTCTGAGGACAAGGAAGAGGGGGGTGAAGGCTCCCAGCACACGACGGGACCTCCTGCCACGGGGTCACAGCACGAGGCCATCTGCTCCTGGCCCCAGGCAGGGCTCCAGGGGGCCGTAGCTCCCAGCACGAGGGCCACTGGGGTCACGTCTCCTTCACCCACTGACAGGCTCTGGGTTTATGGGGCAGGGTGGAGGCGAAGGCTCCCACACATCCATGGGGGGCCCAACGCAGGCCTAACGCAGGGCTGCTGTGGACGCCCAGGTGCCCTGAGCTGTCTCCAGAGAGCAGCTTTCGAGATGAACAGCATCTGGGGGTGCACAGCTCGGACACCCCCGGCAGCAGCCCTGAGCGGACTGTGCAGAGGCAGCCTCGGCTTCCCAGCACAGAGGGAAAAGCAGGGACAGGAAGATTTGGAGCTTCACATAGAAGGAGACCCAGCAAGTGCCGTTTCCCAGGGCTGACCCCCCCACCCAACCCTACGTGTGCAGGCAGCAAAAGTCACCCCGCACAAAGGCCTGCGCGCCAGGGGACCGACTGCCCCAGGGAGACTCGCCCAGGGTCGGAGACAGCGCCCAAGCACAGCAGCATTACCTTCCACGGCAAGGGCAGGGACGGAGTAGGCCGGGCCATCGTCGTCCGAGTCGAAGGAGGAGAAGGAGCTGTCCGAGGCCCAGGCCGCAGAGGGCTGCTCGATGAAGCTGGGGTTGAAGGGAATCTCGGCGTCGTGGTGCGAGACTGCAAGGGAAGGAGCGACCCCATCGGGACCCCGTGCCAGGCTGGCTGCCACCTCCCCGCTGCCCACAGGCTGCACCACCTCTGGGGCAGTCGCTCGCTCGTTCATGGTGGTGCTGGTGGAAAGGGCTCGGGGTGCCGCCAGCCCAGCCCCTGCGTGCCAGGAGGCGCCTCCACCCCGGCTGCAAAGGCCCCGACAAGGCAAGGCAGAGCCCACAGCCCCGCTCTTACCTGTGACCCGGGGGAGCTTGTAGCCCCCCAGCGAGAAGCAAGGCAGCATGGAGCTGAGGTTGGCCAGCACACCCTGCACGTGGTGCTTCATTCGGGACAGCACGTCCGCGTCGGCTACGGCTGCCCTGGGGAGCAGGAACAGAGCAGGGCAGGTGGAGAAGCCCGGCTCCTGGCAGGGGGGAGCCCCCTGCCCCCGGGAGCCGTGCAGCGTGGCCCGGCCGGGAGAAGCCCCCAGGCAGCAACCCCATCTCTGCCCCTTGCGCGAGTCCCGGAGGCCCTGTCTGCACACCTGCAGGTCACTGCAGGAAGTGGCCCAGATCTGGATGCTAGGAGGGATGCCGATGGGTCCGCACGTTCCCACAGCCCGGAGCTGAGACACCCCAGCTCTGCCCAGGCTCGAGTGCTGGGGCCCTGGGCCGACTTGCCCAGGAGGAGGAGCGGGCAACTCAGGGAGGCGCAGTGCAGCACAATGGGCTTCAGCGGGAGCATGCAAGTCCCCCAGGCCTCGGCTCCGGGGGAGCTGCTACCGCTCCTCTTCGTGCCTCGGGTGGCTCTGCTTGGCCCGTGCCAGCCCAGAGCCCGTAGCCGCTCCCCTCCCTGCCCCAGGCAGGTCCTCCATGTACCTGTCCCTCGCCTCCACTGGGCCGGTCCCGCAGCAGCAGCAGCAGGCGACGCACAGCAGCAGAAGCAGCAGTGGGACAAGCACGCCTGCAATCAGGGCGCCCTGGTAGCGAGACCCTGCAGGAGAGGCCAGGCAGCCCGGGGTGAGGTCCTGGACTGCCGGTGCAGCAGGGCCGAGCTACAGCAGCTGCAGCCCGGCAAGTGCCAAGCAGCACCAGACCCCTGGGATGGGGCCAGCACAGTTTGGGACCCGTGCCCGGCACTGGCCTTGCCCCCCCCCCAACAGGCAGAGCAATGCGCCCTGCTGATGGCCAGGGAGCATCAAGCCTGGGTCCCTCTCATCGCTGGGGCGGGCTTGGAGGAACAGCTCTGCTGCAGAAGCAGGCAGGTGGCTCTGCCCTTGCTCACACGCTCTGGATGACAGCGCTGCCCGACTGCAGGCTGGGCACAGACCCGGCGACAGAGCAAGGGCTGCAGTCCAGGTAAAGCGCTGCAGAGGTGGGCCCTTCTCTCTGCCAGCGCAGACCCCAGCCCAGCCCACTCGGATGTGCCTGGCACGACAGGCTCTGCACCATCCGGGCCCACGGGGAGGGCACTGCAGCAGGAAGCCAAAGCCGCGGAGGTGGGAACAGAGGCCGGGGAGTGGGAGCTGCTGGCTCCAGAAAAGGAGGGAAGTGGTGCGGGCAGGGCAGGGCAGGGCAGGGCAGGGCAGGGCGTCACTCACCGAATGCACAGTCCCCGGAGAGCGGGTGGCAGGGGCCCCCCGCACACGGGCAGGGGGACGAGCAGTTCACGCCAAAGAACCCGTCCCGACAGGTCTCATTGCAGCTGTGGGGACAGAGAGAGCTGGGAGAGGCCCTGTGGGAACGGGCTGGCTCTGCCCCACGCGCCCCTTGCTCTTACCTGCTGCCCCAGTAGCCAGCCTGGCAGACGCACTCCCCAGACACCGGGTCGCAGCGCCCATTGATGCACACCAGGCACGGGAGCTGGCACCTGTCCCCAAACGTGCCATCCGGGCAGGGCGCATCGCAGCTGCAGGGAGATCAGATAGGACTGGCGCACAGACCGAGGCTGGGATGCACCCTGCTCTGCACCTGGTTTGACGGGCTCACAGCACAGCCTGCCCCATCCCACCCCTCCGGGAACACAGATGCCGACAGCACCAAAGAGCTGGGAGACCGGGAGAGCCTGCAGGCACGAGGGTGCTGGTATAAGGGCCTCACAGGGTGCAGGATTGCCTCTGCTCCCCCTGCCTGAGGGCACCAGCCATCACGGTTTTGTGGCTGTTCGCAGACGGGACACGTGGGCAACTAGCAGGGCCAGAGTCGGGTCTCTGGAGGCAGCTCGGGGGGGAGGGGGAGCTCCCACATGCTCCCTGCACACGCCTGAGACCAGAAAGGAGCTGGCGGCCGCGTCCCGCCCAGCGCAGGGCCCGTACCTGGGTCCTGTCCAGCCGGGATCGCAGTCCTGGCAGGTGCCGGTCTCCGGGTGGCAGGTCTCCCCACCCCGGCACTGGGGACAGGCCTGGGAACAGTTCTCCCCGTGGTGTCCAGGCAGGCAGGGCTGGTTGCACAGGGTCCCGTTCCAGCCCGGCTCGCACGCCAGGCACAACCCATCCGTGGGCGAGCAGGGCTGGCTCCGCTTGCAGTGCCCGCAGCTGCCAGGTGACCAGCGGGAAGGGGGTGATCAGTGTGGCAGGCAGCGGGGCTGGACCGGGGGTAGCGGAGGCCCCAGTCCTCTGCCCCACGCAGCAGCACCCCAGCCATCGGCGACCCGACACTGGAGCCGCGACCACCTCGCCAGGCCCAGCCTTGGGCCTGCACATGCAGCAGGGACCCCCGCACGGCCTCCCCCCCGCACCGCCAGCCCAGAGCGCAGCTGGGCGCAAGGGCAGGGGAGGCTCCACCCGAAGGCAATGCCCCGTGCAGTCCCTGCGGGGGCAGCAGCGGCTCAACGAGACCTCCCTGGGCCGGCGGAGCCAGCACGCGGCAGAGCCGTGTCACAACAGGAAGGCAGGACGCATGCCCGCCGCCTCTGCCCCCTGGCTGCCAGCTGTGGACTCGGGGCTCCAAGTCCCACGGGGCCCTGCTCGGGCCAGCCCCATGTCCCTGCACTGCTGCCACAGCGGTTAGCACCCCCAGCCCCAGCCCCAGCCCTACCCCCTCCCTCACGGTGGGGGCCTCAATCTGCGCCCGCACCCCCGGCCTACCTGCAAAGCTGCTCTCCACCCTGCCTGGCTGCCACATGCATGTGTGCATGCACACGCGGTGCCCCTGCACCCCGCTCCCCCTGCACCCCGGGCAGCCCTGCACTGCTGGAACTGCCCGCCTGCAGGGGCAACGTTTCCCACTGAGAACGGAAAACCCCGATCCCTGCACGATACCGCCAGTCTGGGACGCGTGCTGTCCCGCAGCCCGGGATCAGGACTTTATGCGCCCATTTCCGGACTGTCCAGCCCAATTCGGGTCAGGCCGTTACCCTACGGGGCTGCCCCATGGAGAACTGAGCTGCCTGTTCCTCCACCCTGGTCAGCAGCCCACAACAGGGACTCCCCAGGGGCATGTGCGGTGGGTCAGCCTGCCTCCCAGCCCCGGCACAGCTTCCTCTTCCTCTCGCTCCTTCATGGGCAAGAGCCGGGCTCAGGTCCCAGCACTGACCTCCCCCAGCGTGGCTGGGCCGCGGGGCACGCGCCTGGGCCGCGAGGCTCTTGGGCAGCCCCTCCTGGGAGCCGGTGCAGAGCAGTGCTGCTCTTACCTGTGCCTGCACTGCGGTCCATAGTGCCCGGCTGGGCAGGGGTCCCTGCAGCTCCTGCCCTGGTAGCCAGGGCTGCAGGTGCAGGACCCAGTGAGAGGGCTGCAGCTCCCGTGCAGGCAGTCGCACTGGTGCTGGCATGACGGGCCCCAGGACCCCACCTTGCACTCGCACTTCCCTGAGTCCTGAGCGCACGGGGAGAGGTGGCAGGAGCACGGAAAGCCGCACCGCCTGCCCCACCAGCCTTGGGCACAGAGGCACTGCCCGGTGGCGGGGTCGCAGCGGGAGCCAGACAGGTTGCACTGACACTGCCGCTTGCAGGTCGGTGCCCACCAGCCCGGCTCGCACAGGCAAGCTCCGGTGAGGGGGTGGCAGCGACCGTGAGGCCCGCACGGGCATGGGAACTGGCAGAGAGGTCCCCAGCGATTGGCATAGCACGTGCAGTGGCCGGTGGCGGGGTTGCACTTCCCGTGCGGGTGGCACAGACAGCTCTGCTTGCAGTCAGGGCCCCAGTACTGCTCAGGGCAGCCTGCGAAGGGAAGAGGAGAGCAGCTGGAGCCGAGGCTACGCCGGGGCCAGTTGGCAGCTCCACAGGGCTCCTGCGCCATGGGAGAGGCACAGGACAGGAGCTGTCCATCGCCGAGGCCCTCGGGCAGTGGGAACGGCCGCGCCCATCTGCCTGCGTCTGTGGGGCAGGGAGGAGGTGGGCCCGTCCCCCAACCCCTTCCTCCGGCCCCGCCGTACTCACGGGAGCTGCAGTGGGCCCCGAAAAAGCCAGGCTTGCAGCGGCAGACCCCCGGCTTCACACACACCTCGTCAGCCGCGCAGGCGTCCTCGCCCTCGCACAGTGCTGTCACAGCAGCAACGGGCAGCTCAGCGCAGCTCTCCCACGCCCGGCCCCATCCATCCCAGCCGGGCACCCCTGGCCTGCCGTAACCCCGTCCCCGAGAGCTGGCAGCCCGCCAGCCCCACTGGGCACCTTGCAGGGCTGAAGCCTGGTCACTCACCAGCCGGGCACTCCCTGCCTTCCTGCCTCCAGCCAGGGCAGCACGCCAGGCCCGTGGGAACCCTGTGGGGAAAGCGCGCCGTGAGCCTGAGCCGGGCGCAGGCCGGGGCTGCTGTAGGGAGCCACACGCTGCCCGGAGATGGCGCAGCCTGGAAATCCACAGGGCTTGGGCCAGAAGGAGGCCGAGGCTAAGGCCGAGGCCAAGGCTGAGGCCGAGGCAAGGACCGGAGCACCTGGAGGCAGGGCCCCGGGCAGGGAGCCAGCACGGGCGGGAAGCCAGGGGGGTGCCTGGCCCGGTGGCCGAGCCCTGCCTACGTGGCGCCACGGCCCATGGCTCACCCCCGCCAGGCACTGGGGCTCCGCAGCCTCGGCCCCGCGAGCGGCTCCCTGGCGAGGCGGGAGCAGCACAGGGCTCTGCCGCCACGGGCGGGATGGGCGACGAGCGCCCGAGGGCAGGGCAGGGCAGGGCAGGGCAGGGCCGGCACCTGCAGGGATTCCCAACCCCCAAGAGCCTGGGGCAGAGACACAGCCGCCCAGCCCCTGCATGGGGCCGGGCAAGGACACGAGACCCCCCTCAGATCCCACGTGCCCCGGGTGGCTCCGAGGGACGGGGCTGCCTGGCTCTGCACAGGCGTCACGTGGCACCCTGGGGAGCCAGGGGCCACGCACTACTGCCAGGCCTATGCCCGGGCCTGGGCCACGCAACACCCACAGGCGTCCCGCTGGGCCCCTGACCAGTACAAGTCCATCGCCCAGGCACTGGTCAGCTGCTCTGCTCCCCCTGCATGACCTGTGGTACCAGGCCCCTTCCCCGCCCCACATGGGCACGGCTGCCTCCCACCCTCGCCCATCCTGCCCCACGGCCAAGGAAGCGTTCCCCTTCCCGCGTCCCACCGCCCGGCCTTCGTCTTACCTCTCGTCCGCGCACACGTTCCTCCCGGCTGCGTCCAGCTCCTGCGCAGAGCCCCAGGCCCAGGGCAGGAGCTGGAGGCAGAAGAGCACCCACAGCCGCGCCATGCCGGGCTGCCCAGCGCAGTGCTCGCCGTCCAGCCTGCCCGTCTCCTCCGGTTCGCCTGCTTCCTCTCCCTGGCTTTGAGCTTCCTCTCCCTGGCTTTGAGTTTCCTCCTTTCTGCTTCCTGAGGAAACGCGGGAGGGAGGAGATGAGAAAGCCTCGCGCCAAGGGGGCAGGGAGGCAGGCTGGGCTCGCACGGGCTTTCCCCAGGTCTTTGCCTCACTGCTGGCCCATGCCAGATGCCCACACGGCCGGCGGAGGCCAGAGCTTCCCAGTGCCTCGGCCTGAGCCTCCACCCTGCTGCGCTGAGCCGGGCACAAGGGAGGCCTTGCGCCGCCTGGCTCCTCCATGCGCCCCATACCTTTTCCCTCACCCTGGGCACAGCCCTGGGTGCTGCCATCCCCCACGGGCCAGGCAGGCACGGCACGGCCTCGTGCATCCGGCCTCCGGGGCACGATGGAGCTGTGGGAAAGGCCTAGGCCTCCACCAGCCCCACTCCCCCCTGGAAGCCAGCACGGGCTGCAGGGACCGGGCTGGCATGTCTCCAGCCCCTGCCGTTCAGCCACCGCTCCTGGCGCCGCAGCAGCGGATGCACAGGAAACATCTTTTTCCTGCCCCGTGAGCATGAGGTGGAGCAGGTCGGGGGCCACTGGGCCAGCAGCACCCCCAGGCACTTTCTGGGCTGCAACCCCTCCAGGGCTGGAGCCACAAGAGCAGCAAACACTGACCAGACAAGGCAGCTCCCTGCCAGCACTGGGGAGGGGGCTCTGCCACGTGCCCAGGTAACAGCCCTCTGGGGCTGAGGTGAAGGCTGGACCCTCAGCTGGCACCGCAGGGAGCAGCCAGGCACAGGGCAGCCAGAGGTGACTCCATAACAGGATGCCCCTTGGTGCCGGCACGACCCGCCGGGGCCCAAACAGCGTCCCTGCCAGCCGCGGGCACGGCCAGCCGCCAAGAACACGGGCACGGCGCAGCACCCAACGAGTTTATTTCTGGGGCTGATCCCAGGCCCACAGCAAGAAAGCAGCATCCTGGCCACAATCTTGTCACCCAAAGGGCTGGACCCCGAGGCCTGCCAACACGTCTGCGTCCCACACTGCCCACACGGCTGAGCCAACCTGCTGCCGCGAGGAACGTGCCTCGTCCTGCTCCTGGGGCACAAGGCGCAGCACTGGCACAGAGGGCACAAAGCCAAGGCAGTCGTCCGACAGCTGGATGTGTCCGGGCTGGCGATGGGAACAGGCGGGGATGCACAGCATCGGGACACTGGGCTGCGAGTTGCTGCCCAGCACCATCAGACCAGTGGTGAGGATGCCCCATGCTGGAACTTGCTCCAACACTGCCTCTGCAGCCACGGCGGGAACTGGCTGTGCGACGTGGAGAGCAATGCCACAAGCGCACCCGAGGCCACCGCGTCATCCGCGAGCGCGTCCTGGGCACCGGGTGGAGGGAGAGGGCCACAGCTGGGCTAGGCCAGGTCCCCGCTCACTCGCTCGCTGGCTCGCCAGGGACACTGGCCACAGGCTCACGTCCATCCTGCTCTGCGCACACATCCTGCGAGTCAATGATTTCCCACGCTCCAGCGCTGCCTGACCTGGAAGCGTCCGAGCTGCTGCTGCCACGATACCACAGGCCAAAACTGCAGGAAAACCAGGAGAACCCATGGGTGAGTGGGGGGCAGGCTCCCAGGGGCCCGAGGTGCAGGTGCTGGAGCTGTGAGCCAAGCCAGCCAGGCCAAGCGGTGGCCAGAGCTGTCCTGTCACTGCCTGGGAGGCACCTGCCAAGTGCCCGGAGCAGCCGTCTGGCACCGGGGCAGCTCTGACACGGGCCGTGCTGCGCCACGCCGCGGGCACCGTCTACCTGGCAGCTCCACCGCCAGATCCTGCGCTGCACAGGCACATGCACAGGAACAGCCCAGGCTGGTACTGCCATCGCAGCTGGTGCCTCAGGGCGCTCCTTCCTCCCGCTGCCATTGACCTCCTCCCCACCCCGCCCCAGGCCACCCGCCTCCATGCCCCCACAGCCGCAATCTCGGGAGAGACTTACAAGCTTCTGATTTTGGAGCCAGGGGTGTGAGAGCCCACACTGCCTGCTTCGGGCGCCGGGAGCCATGAGCCCTTGTCATCGTCATCGTCATAATCATCATCATTACCACTAGCGTGCAAAGGAGAAGTCAGACATGGGGCCAAGACCCTGAGCAGGGAAGAGACTGCGGCCAACTGGGCTCCTGCCTCCTGTCCTGGGGCATGGAGCGGCTGCCATGGCCACAGAGCTAGAAACGGCCCCTGGGGTCGCAGCCCTCTCTGCAGCGACAGGCGTCCCTGCCACATCTGGAGACTGCTGAGCCCCACGGTCCTCGCAACCAGGGAGCGCCCGCATCTCAGTCAGTGGATATGCCCCCAGGCTCCTTTCCTGCCACTAGCTGGGCACACGTGCTGCTCTTTCCCTTGCCCAGCACACGCTACTGGAAGCCACGCACACGTTTGCACGGGCCCTTCCGGCCCAGGGCAGATTCATGGAGTGCGAGGGACATTCCCATGAGCCGCGCGAGAGCGCCTGCAGCCAGGGCTCTCCCGCTGCCCAGTCCTCCCCAAGGAGTGCGTCTGCCCCATCTCCAGCCAGCCGACATGGCTCCAGGGACCAGTCATTTGCCATCTGTCCATCCGGGAGGGCAGGGAAAGCCCTCCCTCGCTGGTGGCAGAGTCTGTCCCCAGACGTTACTGCATGGCAGCCCCAGCATGGACAGGCTCCAGCCCTGCCCGAGGGCACTGTATGGAGACCCCAGTGTCGCAGATGCTGCAGGGCAGGGGCCGAACACAGTACATGTGCCCGGGGCGTGGGGCCCGTGCTGGCAGGGCCTGGCAAAGCCTTGAGGCCAGGCACAGCGAGGAAGGCAGCTATGCTCAATAGCTGCAGCCAGGATAGCTTTGGACACAAGGAAGAACCTGTGCAAGGAGCCAGCTCTAGGAGAGCCTCAGCAGGGCCGAGGCACAAGCCTGGCTGCTTGCCTGAGAGGGGTGACAGCCTGGCACTTGGGTCACCAGGGTGGGGAGGTTGCCCACCCTTTGCTGCACCGCAGCTGCAAGAGGCTCTTGGCCCAGCGTCTGGTCAGCGCAGCCAGCCTGGGATGCCCAGGACAGGGCCGGGGAAGACAAAGCCCGAGCAGCTGGCAGATAAAGGACAAGGCGCTCCCCACGGCCAGGAGGGACAGAGCCACACAGGCAGGGGCTGAGGCAGCTGTGGCCCCGGAGAGGACAAGCCCAGGTCACAGGAACCAGAGCACCCTGCCCCTGACTGCAGGCTGGGGGTGCTTGGTGAGCAGAGCAGAGCAGAGCAGGGCAGGGCAGGGCAGGGGGAGATACCCCCTGTACAGGAGAGCCAGGCAGGGTGTGCACATCATCCCAGAGCACTCAGCTCCTGCAGCACGCGGCTTGCCCAGAGCTGGGGAGGTCACACTGCCAGGGCAGGGCAGGGCAGGGCAGGGCAGGGCACGGGGTTGCTGGAGGGCTGCAGCAGCAGCACCGGGACGGGGCCCCGAGATGGGGCCCTCTGGGCTGTCCAGGCCTGCCCTGCCTGCTCTGAAGGGCTGCCCGCCTCCTGCCAGATGCAGGGCCCCAAACCCCGTGGCTGCCCCGCAGGTAAGGCTTCCCCTCCACCTGCCCAGTCCAGGGGGCCAGAAACAGGAGCCCTGGGAGGGGGTGCTGGTCCCTCGCCCTTGACAGGGTGGATTGCTCCCTTCCCCTCCCCGCCCCGCAGGAAGCAGCAGCAGGAGGAAAGCCTTGTAGAAAAGCTGGGCCCCTTTATTAGGCACTTGAAAGCCAGCAACATGCACACCAGACAGCCCCACCCCGCGCCCCTGCAGTGCGTGCAGCCCTGAGCACGTGCAGCCCCGTACGTGCAGCCCCGTGCGTGCAGCGGAGAGCGCGCTGAGGCCCTGGCCCCCCCCCATAAGCAGTCCCCAAGCAGCAAGCACAAGCAAGCCCTTCCCTGCAGACCTGCCAGCACCATCCATGGATCCCACTGTCCTGGGAGCCAGTCACTGCTGTCCTCAGTGGCGCCCGCCAGGTGCCTCTGACAGCTGGGGCAGGGGCCTGCACGTGGCCAGTGCTGCACGGCACTTGGGGCTGCCACAGCTTCCCCCGCGGGGCCAAGCCCCGTGGCAGTGATGAGCAGTGTCCAGCAGCGTAGCCCCACGGTGGGGTGACAAGTTGAGCAGAGTTTGAGCAGCTTACGAAGTCCACCCGCAGGCTGGAGCGGGCCCGTCCCGGAGCGGCAGGGCAAGGCAGGGCATCCCTGCCCCGGCGGCCCCTCGGCCCAGTCCTTCAGCGCTGCAGCAGGCAGCGCGTCACAGGCCAGGCCGAGCCAGAGTCCGTCCAGGCGCAGGTGGAGCTGGAGCCGGAGCTGCCCCAGCCCAGGCGCCCAGCCCTGCCGCCGGCCGGACTCACCTGCTCGCCGGCTCCTCCACTGTCCCCAGCATCTTGGCTCGGATTTTTTTCCTCTGTCTCTTGACAACAGACTTCATCGCGTCCAGCACCAGCCCAGGGACGTGCTCTTGGTTCAACAGCTCCCTGCAGGAACGGGGCAGGCGGCACTCAGGGCCAGGCTGGACTGAAGGCCTCGCAGGGCCACGCGGGGCCAGAAGCAGAGGAAAGGGTCGCCCGGAGTTGCGCTCCCCTCAGGGCTCGGGGCAGAGCCTGGCGGTTAGCGTGGCACCGACCACCCCCAAGCCAAAGGCTCAGCTGCGCAAGAGAAGTGACCGTCAGGCACAAGCCACTCTGCACCTGCCCTCCCCGGTGCTCCCAGGGTGCGTGCCGTGCCCTGGACCGGGCAGGCAGGGCCGCAGCCTGGCTCACCGCTGGTAGTAGGCCAGCTCCTCCCGCACCAGGAACAGGCTGGTCTTGAGTTCGTTCCGCTCCTGCAGGATCTGCTGCAGCTCCTCCTTGGAGAAGCCCCTGTCAGCGGAGTTGGTGGCTCGGTCGCACGGCTGCAGCTCCTCCCCAGGCAAGGTGATCCCGGCCTAGGGCCCGAAAGGGGAGAGCTGAGCAGGCGGCGAAGGCAGAGCATGGCAAGGGGGCCGATTCCCAGCCCCTGCACCAAGCCCTAAGCTGTGCCCTAGCTGGGGGATTAGAGCCAAGGCTCAGCTCGGCTCCTGCCCGCTGGCAAAGTGCCAGCATCCTTGGCTGCAGGGCAGCGCACGCACCTGGGATCCTCCCGGGCCCCCTGGCCGCACAGGCACATGCTGCGGGAGGGCAGCCCTGGGCCCAACCGCCCCGCAGGAGACCGCGGCGGCTCCACCCCGGCTGCGACACGGGGCCGGGTCAGCACCTCCCCGAAGCCCCGGGGCCAGAGCACTGGACTGCAGGCCGGACGGCAGCAGGGGCCTTGCCGCGCCCCGGCCACTCACCGC
>NW_017729012.1:11846278-11846747 GCF_001723915.1 Gavialis gangeticus | reverse complement strand
GCGTCCGCGGCAGACCCGGCGCTCGCCGGCTCCCGCCAGCTGGGCGGCGCGGCCGTGTCTGCATTGCCGCTCTTCTCCAGCGCGCCCCGGAGCTGGGCCTGCGTCACAGCCAGCTTGTTGCGCAGGTCCTCGTTCATGGACATGAAGCGGCTGAGCTGCTCCTGCAGCTGGAAAGCGGAGTGCAGCCGGGGTGAGGCCCCAGGCGGGCGTGTCTGCAGCCGCGCCCCACGCAGGGCACTGGCGTGCTGGGCCTGCCCACGGCGGCCTGCCGGCCGTTCCCCTCTTACCGCTTCCGTGTCCCGGCTCCGGCGGAGGATCTCGTGGGACTGGGCGCGAATCTCGTCCCGCTGCTTGTCCACCACCTCCTTCAAGCGCAGCATCACTTCCCGCTCCTGCCGCGCGGCCCCGTCTGCGCCCAGGTGCCAGAGCACGCCTCAGCTGCGGCCCCGCCCGCTCGGGCCCACCCCGG
>NW_017729012.1:11843978-11845739 GCF_001723915.1 Gavialis gangeticus | reverse complement strand
ACGGCTCGGCCCGGCCCGGCCCGGCGCCCGTGCAACGGCCCCGAAGGCGTCGCAGGACCGGGGCCCTGCAGGGAGCCCAGCGCCGCCGGCAGCTGCGCCCAGACAGCAGGGGAACTGCCTCCACCCCCCCAGAGACAGGACAGGGTACCGTGGATATAAAATTTATTGAGCCATTCTCTGAAACTACAAAGAACATCCAAAACTAGCACAGACAGTGCACTGGCGCTGCCGTCACGGACTGGACCCAGAAGCATCTAAAAAGCAGCAAACACGAGCTACACAAGACGAGAGTGCCCCCGACGGCCATGGGCCCGGGGCCTGGAACACGCTGTTGAATATCAACAGCACCGAGTCTCTGCAGGGCCGGGGGCTACGCGTAGAGATCCTCTCTATCTGCCGAGTAGACCTCCCCTTCCTGGAGCAGAGCGAAGTTGAGGAAGTGTGAGGGGCGATGGACCTCGTGGTAGAACTCCTTGGGGTTTGCCAGCTGCAGCTCGTACTTCATGTTGGGGTCGTGCCGGACACCTGAAAGCAGGCAGTGCTTTAGTCCCAGGCCCAAAGCTGCAGCCCTGCTGCCCCCCCTTAGCCTTCTAGTTTCCTCCAAGGCAAGAGCTGCCATCAGCCCTAGGCTTCTCTCGTCTCTCCCCCGGCCTCCTGCAGCCCCTGCCCAGCCCTTCTACTGCAAGGACTTGCTATAACCCCCGTGCCACAGGCAAGCGGGCCTCCCCTGAACTGCCCTGTCTCCATGATCCATGAGCAGGCTCAAGGGAGCAGCCAGCACAGCAAGGGACTGAGAGCAGCACCGCCGCTGCGCTGGACAGCTCCTTCCCATGCAGCTGCCTGGAGCTGCCTCCCCGAGATGGGCCTCACCCATGAAGTTGTAGTTCCAGGAGCCCTGCGCTGGCACCATGAAGAAGCCGAGGAAGCGGTCCGACAGCAGCATCTGCACCCGCTCATAGTGGGAAGGCAGGTAGCCCTTGGGGTTGTTGCCCTTGTCCGTGTTCTGCCTGCCCCACTCGTAGCCGCTGGGAGTCAGCTTGTAGGCCGTCAGTGTGCAGGAGCCGGGGGTGAAGCTGCAGACGAGGAGGAACAGCGGTGAGCAGCCAGGAGACAGTGTGCCTGGAGAAGCCGGGCCTCCACCTCCCTGCTCATGCCGCACCAGCCAGCAGAGCTTTCCCTTTAGCTCCAGGGGAGAGCCACCG
The DNA here is from genome assembly GCF_001723915.1 of Gavialis gangeticus. Lineage (NCBI taxonomy): Eukaryota > Metazoa > Chordata > Crocodylia > Gavialidae > Gavialis > Gavialis gangeticus. The sequence goes on along the minus strand of NW_017729012.1, from coordinate 11,844,537 downwards.
GTTCAGCACATACAGACTGAAGCCCCAAGTTCTCCAGAGCAGCCCGTGCCCTCCACTGCCAGCAGCAGAGGCTCCAGCTCTGGCCTGTGCCTGGGGCAGGCAGGCTGCAGGTGCCAGACCCAGGCAGCACTTCTGGTAGCTTTGGCCACATGCCTTACCTGCAGGTAATGATGATGGTCTTCTCCCCGTCCCAAGAGGGGTTGTCAGCCATGACCTTGGCATGGGTGGTGACATCCTGCGGGGAGAGCTGAGGCGACTCGTTTGGCTGCGTGTGAATCCACCCAAGGGGCTCCATTTCCTGATGAAGGAAGGAGGCATTAGACACTATGAGTTCCCCCCAGCCACAGCCCGACTCCATCACGGAACAAAGCACGACTGCAAATGAACTCTCCCTCCCAGAGAAGATAACCAGACTCCAGGGGCGCGAGGGGGACCTGAGCCTCTATCCTCAGAGTCCAGCACCCACCGAGTAGTAGGAGAGCACCGACCCCGAGGAAGAGGCCCCCGTGCAGCCTGCAACGCAAGCATACAGGCAAGATCTCATTCTCTATGCTCAGGC
>NW_017729012.1:11818832-11838978 GCF_001723915.1 Gavialis gangeticus | reverse complement strand
CGAAGGCGTCGCAGGACCGGGGCCCTGCAGGGAGCCCAGCGCCGCCGGCAGCTGCGCCCAGACAGCAGGGGAACTGCCTCCACCCCCCCAGAGACAGGACAGGGTACCGTGGATATAAAATTTATTGAGCCATTCTCTGAAACTACAAAGAACATCCAAAACTAGCACAGACAGTGCACTGGCGCTGCCGTCACGGACTGGACCCAGAAGCATCTAAAAAGCAGCAAACACGAGCTACACAAGACGAGAGTGCCCCCGACGGCCATGGGCCCGGGGCCTGGAACACGCTGTTGAATATCAACAGCACCGAGTCTCTGCAGGGCCGGGGGCTACGCGTAGAGATCCTCTCTATCTGCCGAGTAGACCTCCCCTTCCTGGAGCAGAGCGAAGTTGAGGAAGTGTGAGGGGCGATGGACCTCGTGGTAGAACTCCTTGGGGTTTGCCAGCTGCAGCTCGTACTTCATGTTGGGGTCGTGCCGGACACCTGAAAGCAGGCAGTGCTTTAGTCCCAGGCCCAAAGCTGCAGCCCTGCTGCCCCCCCTTAGCCTTCTAGTTTCCTCCAAGGCAAGAGCTGCCATCAGCCCTAGGCTTCTCTCGTCTCTCCCCCGGCCTCCTGCAGCCCCTGCCCAGCCCTTCTACTGCAAGGACTTGCTATAACCCCCGTGCCACAGGCAAGCGGGCCTCCCCTGAACTGCCCTGTCTCCATGATCCATGAGCAGGCTCAAGGGAGCAGCCAGCACAGCAAGGGACTGAGAGCAGCACCGCCGCTGCGCTGGACAGCTCCTTCCCATGCAGCTGCCTGGAGCTGCCTCCCCGAGATGGGCCTCACCCATGAAGTTGTAGTTCCAGGAGCCCTGCGCTGGCACCATGAAGAAGCCGAGGAAGCGGTCCGACAGCAGCATCTGCACCCGCTCATAGTGGGAAGGCAGGTAGCCCTTGGGGTTGTTGCCCTTGTCCGTGTTCTGCCTGCCCCACTCGTAGCCGCTGGGAGTCAGCTTGTAGGCCGTCAGTGTGCAGGAGCCGGGGGTGAAGCTGCAGACGAGGAGGAACAGCGGTGAGCAGCCAGGAGACAGTGTGCCTGGAGAAGCCGGGCCTCCACCTCCCTGCTCATGCCGCACCAGCCAGCAGAGCTTTCCCTTTAGCTCCAGGGGAGAGCCACCGGTTCAGCACATACAGACTGAAGCCCCAAGTTCTCCAGAGCAGCCCGTGCCCTCCACTGCCAGCAGCAGAGGCTCCAGCTCTGGCCTGTGCCTGGGGCAGGCAGGCTGCAGGTGCCAGACCCAGGCAGCACTTCTGGTAGCTTTGGCCACATGCCTTACCTGCAGGTAATGATGATGGTCTTCTCCCCGTCCCAAGAGGGGTTGTCAGCCATGACCTTGGCATGGGTGGTGACATCCTGCGGGGAGAGCTGAGGCGACTCGTTTGGCTGCGTGTGAATCCACCCAAGGGGCTCCATTTCCTGATGAAGGAAGGAGGCATTAGACACTATGAGTTCCCCCCAGCCACAGCCCGACTCCATCACGGAACAAAGCACGACTGCAAATGAACTCTCCCTCCCAGAGAAGATAACCAGACTCCAGGGGCGCGAGGGGGACCTGAGCCTCTATCCTCAGAGTCCAGCACCCACCGAGTAGTAGGAGAGCACCGACCCCGAGGAAGAGGCCCCCGTGCAGCCTGCAACGCAAGCATACAGGCAAGATCTCATTCTCTATGCTCAGGCCTTTGCTACAGGGCTACTGAAGGTGCCTCCCAGCCCCCTGCGAGGACCAGAGCAGTCAGACTCACCTTGAGGTACTCATGCTGTGGCAGCTGGCCTGGGAGATGCACAGTCTGGTGAGTTCCCCACTGGGGCACCATCACAATGCACCGGATCTCCTTCACTTGGGGGTTATCTGGAGGGCTCACTCCATACAGGTACCCTGCAATCTAGGAACACATGCACAATGAGTACTTGATGCCCCTGGGGGACTGGGCCAGCCACTCCAGCCTCTGCTCCCACGACTAACAGCCCTCTGTCAGACCACTGTCCCAACACGCAACACGCAGCTGCAGGAGCACAGCTGGAACCCAGGGGCTGTGTACAGCCTTATCCAAACTCTTGCTTCCGCTCAGGGAACTGGGCAGACAGCAGCAGGCCACAGCTCTTCCAGCTCTGGCCTTGGGAGAATGAGGTGGATGCAGCCTCCCCGACTGGCCTGCCCTGATGCCAGCAGCTGGAGTGAGCCACTGAGCACAGGTTCGCTGCCTATGACTCACCTGGGCCCGCAGGTCAGAGATGCAGATGAACTTCTTCAGCACGTTCTTGGGGAGGATGTAGGTGTAGCCTGTTTCCTTGATGTCATCAGATGAGACATAGATGTGGTTTGTTCTCAAGTGGAGATTGGCAGCAGAGATCGCTCTGTGAAAGGGAGGGGGTTATCCAGCAGCTGAAGAGATCTGTGCCTGCCCCACAGGACAGCAAGCCCCACCTGCCCCTCTACCCACCTGACTCGCCACTCTGTCTTGGAGGAGAAGGTCTGGGTTTCGTAGTTGCTGGTCGTGGAAGTGATGATCTCGTCGCCATGCTTGTTGACGGTGCGGGTCTGCGTGGCTGTGAGCTGCGACTGTTCCTTGGTTTGCTTCTCAATCTCAGCAATCTGCTGCCGCTGCTGCGAGGGGGCAGAGATCTCCATGCCAAGGATGATATCTCGAATTTCTGACTGCGTCAGGGACGCCACATTCACACTAAAAGAGATTTCCCCTGTGTCAGCATCTCCAAAACACTCCCCGCAGACACACACCCCATGGCAGGAGCTGAGCAGGTGCTGGGAGCACCAGGGGCTCTCAGACGCTGCACGATTCAGCACCACTCTGCCCTGCCCACAGGCCTCCAGGGCACGGGGTCCAACTAACAGCAAGAGTTAGCTTCCCTGCTGACCCCTAGCTTCAGGTGAGAAAGCAGGCAAGGCCAAGGTTCCCAGCAGGCCTCTCCTCCCTGCAGCGTAGTCCCTGGGGCAGAGAAGAGGCCTGCAGGCTGGTGACTAGACCCATTCCTGGCAGTCTCGGATACTTACTTGTTTTTCTTGCCATAGTCTGCAAGGATCAGGTCCTTGAGCTGCACCTCCACCTTGATCCACTCCTCATCTGTCAGGGTGGGCCATATGTGGTGTGGCTCTGTTATGGTCGTCTTGTCTGGCTTCAGGATCACTTTGGCTCGGTCGTTGTTCACGTGCAGTGCCCGGAGAATCAGAATCAGACGTGAGAAGGCCTGCGGGAGAAGAAACGTGCAGCTGCTCAGCAAGGAGAGCCGAGTGCGCAGGAGCCTGGCACCATGCTCCCACTCCAGGAGACACAACACCTGTGGCTCCACGTGCAACGTGCAGGACGTGAAGCGACCTGACGCTCACTAGACAGGAAACCCACGCACAACCGGGACTGCCTGACAACACTAGTTCAGCCTGCAGCAGGCACAAAGGGGACTCCAGGCCCTGCCCCCAATGGGCTACGTGCTCTTTGTGAGCTGGCAGTGCAGGCACAGCACTCACGGCGAGGCCCTTACCGTGTACGAGGAGATTGTTTTCAGCCAGTCGTCATAGAGGTTGAACAGCACCATCTGCGGCTCAGTAGCCTTCAGGATGAGGTCCCCAAACTTCTCCACTTTCAGGCAGGCCTGGAAGGGCAGCTGCAGCTCCGAGCCTTTGATCACAATGTTGGGGAAGTCTAGCAAGTGCACCTGGAGTCAGAAAGGGCAGGAATGAGCCCACGCCAGCCTTGCCCAGTCACCACCTGCCTCTCTCCCAGGTGGGGACTGCAGAACCCAGCACCAGGGCTCAGTGCGGGGCTGCCTGAGGGCTGCATTGCCGATACATCACATGTGCAGAAGTCACCCTTGCCTAGGGCACTCTGCAGCGTGGCAGGTAAGCCCTACCCTCCACCAGAGCAACTCCACAGAAGTGCCCATCACCACCATATCGGATCCTTTACCTCGAGAGGGTCCAGCATGCCCTTCCTGGTGACGATGATCTGCTTGGGCTGCTCCTCCACAGGGAGGGAGCGAATCAGGGCAGCCACTTCTTCAGCAGTCTTCCACTTTGCCAGCTGCACGGGAAAGCAGAGAGTTGGAGCACACGCACCACCCCACCCCCACACACACTCTTTTCTGGCCTTTCACCTGGCTCATTAACAGCAAACACCACAGCTTGAGCCAAGAAGTGTGTGGACACCCTATGGCCCCCCCTCTGTTGCCAATCAGGCAGGGCAGTCACAGGAGTGAGCAGGAGCATCTCGCTCAGCTCCATCCCCACCTCCCAGCCACTAGCTTGCCACTAGAGGCAGCTGGCAACCAGTGCCCCTGGGCTTGACCCAGCCTGCCCTGCCCTCTCATCATGTAGCATCAACAGCAGTGTCTGGGAGGGCTGGATGACCCTTCAGCAGTGGCACCCTTCAGATGCTGTTAGCCCTGCACAACTGCCCTGTGTCCCAAGCCCTGCTGCTGCGTGATGAGACCATGGTGAGAAGCCCAGCCCAGGGGCCCTCCTTAGGGATGCAGCCCTCAGAGCCCCACCAATGCCCATTTTAACACAGAACTGAAGGTGTCCTGGTGGACAAGGCTGGATCTCTGTGTTGGAACAGTGCTCCAAGCTAGGGATGCTGGTTCCCCAGACATCAGTGCTAGGGATGCTGGTTCCCCAGACCCGACAGTATGCCACATGGATCCATCCTTTCACATGGACGCCCAGAAGCAGGATGCAACTCCGTCTCCCCGACTCCAGCAGGCCACCTGGCTCTCACCTGGCCCAGACGCTTCTGTCCTGCCCATACAGAGGTGTGAATGATCTTCAGGAAAAGCTGCCCTGTCCTGGGGTTGAAGATGAAAATGGCCCCATTGATGGGCTTTGTGGTCAAGTTTCCTTCAAAGGTCTGTGAAAAACAAGCCGGGGAAAACTCTGCATTGAGCCACAAACCCACACATACAGCACAAGAGAGTCTGCATAAGCACTGCAGGCTGCCATGCCGGTGCCTTCCAGGACCCCAGAGCCTATCCTCTATACCCCAGAACTACCCAGACCTTGGAGCCCCACTGTCCCACACTCACTTTGTGGATGGTGACTCTGTACACATTGGTGTCATCCACAAACCAGATGATCTGGTTAGAGAAGAGTTCCCCATAGTTCTGGGAGGAGAGGTAGGGCTCCGTGGGCTCTGAGGAGTACAGCTGCAGCCCCTTGCGGATTCGCTCTCTCAGCACGTACAGGGCAGGGTTGGCCTTCATGATCTTGGCCATGGCCTGCTGGATCAGGGGCTTGCTCCCGGGGAACCAATTTCCATAAGCACTGAAAAGAAAGACACAAGCAGCACTGCATCAGCAAGGGCCTCTACCTCTTTGGGTGGGGACCAGAGTGGCAGCAAGTCACAGACAGGCCTCTTTTCAGAGAAGCAACCAAGAGCCTGGCCCCTCACTTCACAGGCACGTGTGGCTCCCTCCCTGTTCACTTCATCCTTCCTGCCTCACCCCCTCCGCTTGGCTAATGGAATACAGGTGCCTCATAGCAGGGACTGCTCTTTGTGCCGAGGCTCAGAGGCCTGACAAAACAGCTTTCACAAGACAGGTTTTAGAGGAGAGGGGCGAAAGGTCTCACCTGTGCAGGTTGTAGGCCAAGTCAATGGCAATAAGCACACCAGTGGGAGAAGGGTAGATACTCATGTTGTCTGTGGTGTAATCCAAGAACTTGGCTCTCGCATAGCGCTCGATATCATGGGAGTCATAATCTCCCCAGCGCAGCTGGATGTCAATCCAGTATTTTTGAGTGGTGGTGCTGTCCATCACATCCCTGCAGGAGACAAAGAAGTCACTCCCTCCTACCTCACCAGGGCCCTCCTGCACTGGCAGAGAGCAGTTACTGCAGTCTGAGCACCGAAGCCATCACTAAACACATGAAAGCACAACCCAAGTGTGAGGAGACTTTGCTTAGTCAGCTGAGCACAGAGATGCCTGATGGGAGAAGGGGAAGAATTCCCCAGCCGAGGGGGTTCAGCACCAGACTGCCCAACTCTGCTATTTTTTCTTGAAAGAATTCATCTGCCCTGAGGGAAGCCTCCAATCAGGACCGAGGAGAATGACACCCAGTGTGGGCAGCATGGTAAAGAGCCACTCTGGTCCACTCTGTCCAGTCTTGAGACCCCACAACATTAAGTGGTGACCCAGCAGGTCACAGACAGTGTGGTGGTTCATGCTGTGTGCAGTACAAGCACTGCGCTTCAAGACGGACCCGTTGAACTGCTGCTCAGGATGGCCGCTCACCCGTGCCCCAGAACTGGCAGGGAGGGGAGAACAGAGAGCACCTACTTGGAGTCCGCAAGCAGTGATGGCCGTGACACGTTCCATTTGTAGGAGGCGAAGAGGAGGATATCTGCACAGGAGGAGTTCATCTTATAGGACTTCCTGGGGTGGATGGTCTCCTTCTGCACCGTCTCAATCTCGAGGGCATCCAGCTCCTGATCAAACACCTGGGGAGAAAGCAGTTGGAAGAGTTGGGAGCACCAAGCACAAGGGGGGCAGGGGAAACACCTCCACACAGAGCTCCAGGCAAAGCCCCAGGGGATACAGACAACCTCACTTTCTCCCCTTCCCAGAGGTGCAACCAGCACTCCCAGGGTATCAGGAAACTGAAAAGGGCTTCCTGCTGGGCCAACAAGAACCCTCCCTCAGCACCACAGATATCTGTATTTCCCCCATCCCCACGTACCTGACACAAATCCATCACAATGCTCTCATGGATCTTCTGCCACAAGTGGGCTCGGAAGATCTGAATGAGGGAAATCTTCAGCGTGGGGATCTTGCCGTGCATGAAGATTCCAGTCAAATCCAGTTGCACCTGGAAACCGACATAGACCTGACAAGAGAAAGTGTCACATGAAAGTGAGAAGAGGCATGGCTGAGGCCCAGGTCTGATCAAGCCAGCTGCTGCAAGTACACACTTTCACTGATATCTAAATGTGCAGCTGTCATTTAGAGGGCTCTAAAGACAGTTAAACAGCCTCCTCCCCACAGCTCACTTCACTGCTCTCTAGCGTGACACAGGCGTCCATGGAGGCAGGCTGGGGAGACTTACGTTAGCTCTGTTAATGGTCGGAGACCACCACAAGGTGAACCTTCTGTTGGGGATCTGATTCAAACCCGATCTTTGGGCATTCGTCAGCTTCTTCCACTTCATGGACTCCTCAAAGCCACTCGCCTTCTCCCTAGAAGGAACAGAGTTCATCAGCTCTGCAAGAAAGTCCTTCTTCCCAGGGCGGGAGACAATAGTATGCCCATGAAGCAAGAGCCACGTACAAGGAAAGAAGAAGTGGGGAAGCATTAACACCATGAGTGACAGAGAGCTTTCTGCAAGTACCCTCCAGGGGATTACAAAGGAATTCAAGCAACATCCCACCCACAGGCTTCCCATGCAACCTCACAGCAGAGCTACACTTGGGCCAGGTGGCCTACTGGAAAGCAGCTGGATGAACTTCACCTAAAGCATTACAGTGCAAGCCAGGACTCCCACGATGCGCAGCAAGAGCCTGCTTGCAGGTACCTCCCACCAGAGCAGGGCCTCCCCTTACCAGAAAAGACCCTCCCAGGTGGGGAAGTAGGTCCCCTTGAAGAGGGTGTGCTCCAGGATCCCCTCCACTCCTCCCAGTGCCTGGATCATGTCTGTGCGGTAGTTGTTCAAGTTCCAAAGCTTCCCGTCATGGCGCTGATGAGTCCACCAAAACGGGTTCTGTTTCAGGACCTGGGCATGACAGAAGCAGGATGTCAGCCAACTAGGCCCAGACTAGTGTCAGGACAGGATCCCTGCTCAGGCCCACCACTTAGAACAGGAGCACCGCAGATCACCACAGTACTGATGGAAATAAGTCAGATGACCAACTACTCCCTCCCATCCACTGCTCCAACCCCTCAGAGCAAGTCCCACTTGGCACCTGGTACTGTTTGAAGTCTGTCCTGACCCTCCAGCCTTTATCATAAGCTAGAGTGTGACGGTCTTTCTGGAAAAGAGTGTTAATGCGAGGAATTCCCCTGTCCCACGAGTCCTCCAGATCCTCCAGTGTCAGACGCCTTGGGGGGGAGAGAGAGAGAGAGAGAAACTGACTGATTCTGTTACCCTCCAATTCCATAATACTGCATTTAGGTCAAAACTTTCCAACCGATCAGCAACATCCAAGCCCCAGGGCTTCTAGTAGGGGACAGAGGCTTTGCAGTTAGAAGCATTCACAGGCTCCGAGTGCTCTGAACAAGGGCACATGCCGTAGGCTGAAACCTGCTTTCCGTGGAAGCAAAGAGCCAAAAGGAAAAGCTGCCTTTACACGTGTAACACTGATTTGTCCTTATCCTGCATGTCGCTAAAAGACATGGACGTAGAGCAGTCCTTGCACAGCACACCACAACACTTCAGATGCCTACAGAACCTCATGCCTCCCAGAACCGGTTAATCGCAAGTGCCTTCTGCCCAACGTCAGACTAACACAGTGAACCTCCTCTACACTGCAAACTGTAACCCGTGCCCTTTTTAGCTCTGCAGGGGCTGGCTCCACCTACGCTGGGAGATAAGGATAGGGATCTAGAGAACCCTTTAGGCCCCAACAAGGTGTCAGGTGTCATCATGATATTCCCAGTCCCTCCTCTACAAGAGCTGCATCTCTGAACACAGGTGGAAACAAACCTGTTCTGGGCAATAGCTTCCTGCCTCTTGAGTGCATATTCTGCCCACACCCTCTGTGAATCAATGAACTCGCTCTCCCACGGCTGGATGTAGCGGTACAGATTTGGAATCAGCTGGTCCTCCTCATGGCTCATTCCTGAGCGGAAGTGAGTGATGCCCACGTCTGTCTGCTTGGACCACCTGCAGCAAAAAGGCAGAGACATCAAGTGAGAAAAGCTGGCAAGACTGTCCTGACAAGAGTACACTACCATCGCCTGTGATGGAAGATGTGCCCCTGTAGCAGGGCAATTGCCCGGCACTCCAGCAGGCTGGAAGGCCCTGATAAACCCTGCAAATTCTCCCACAGACCAAGATTTAAGCAGCACTTCCAGAACAGCTGTTTCCCTTCCCTTCTTGGGGCCTGGGGTACAGCAGCGCAACTCACCTCAGGTCAGACTGGGGGATGAGGACATGGCCCATGGACAGCATGCCCAGCCCACCCAGCTCCTTGGGGGTGTAGAACACCACAGGGGGGAAGCGGCTCGGCATCTTGGAGTTGAGGCCGATCTTGATCCGGGTCTGAATCTTGTTCTCACACTTCACCAGCAGGTCAAGCAGCTCCTGAGTGTTCACAACAGCCTCCCGGAAATAGGTCATCAGGCCGATCAGGGCTGTGTTCCATTTGTTCACGATCTACAGACAGGAGCAAGGGGTCAGGTCCCAGGACGTTCTCTGGTGCCTGAGGAAAGCCAGCTCAGCCATCCTCCTCCCTACCTTAGTGAAGGTCGTGGAGCCAGAAGCCATGAGGATCTGCCGCACACGGTTGTGAAACCTCTGCATCGACTCATCATCCACACGCAGGAAGCACTGAGCAGTGCGTTCCTTGGTCACCTGGAACAGGCATGAGAACAACTGGTTCAGCCACACGAGGAGCTGTCCCCCAGCGACCAGCATCTCATAGTGGGACACCTTCTCTGAGGCCAAGAGAAGCAGGGGTAATGTTCCTGCAGAGGATTACACCCGATAACCCCTGAGGTGCCTTTCCAACCCAATGATTCTAGAAGAACTGCCTTGAGATGGACACTTGCTTTCTGGGAGGAGGATACACACAGCATACAGGAGGCCCCCTCCTTTTCTGCACCCACACAGTGGTTCAGGACTTTTCTTGGTGTCACCACAGGCTTCCCCATTTCTTGATCTTCCCAGCTCCAACCCATGCTCAGCCCCATTCACAGCTTCAGCATCCTTTGGAGAAGGCTGAACCCAGCCAGCCTCTTGACTCTAGCATGCAGTCGAACACAGGAAAGCCTAGCTGCCCATCTCTAGGGTACACCAAGCTCTACGGGCACGAAAGCACCTTACCCCTACTCTAGGGCAATAAAATAGAGCCCTGTTTTGATGCCAGGACAGATCGCTGCTACCACTCGCCACATGGAGTACCACCATAAGCCTGCCAGCAGCACGCGCGTACCTCATTCTGTAAGTTCCACACGCCGTCCTTGTGCGTGAACTCCTCATAGCTGGTGCGGCATTTGGGCAGGATTCGGCACTCAAAGCCACACATGTTAAACAGGAGATTGGGATTGTCTTTGCTATAGACTGAAACAAAGCTATTCTCCCACTGCACGGTAGTGACTGAGCGAGGCAGGCGGTTCTTGATGTCCCAGAACACAGCACGGCCCCTGGAAAGCAAAGAACAGTTAGTCTCTAGAACCACTGGCCAAGCCCACTCTGGGATGAAATACAGACCTTGGCCAGGCCTTCAATTCCTGGTCCCTCCCAGCAGCATATCCTTAACACCCACCAGTCACAGTCCCAAATCCAGGACTATGGCACAAGCCTTAAACCATTGCTCCACTGAGAGAGTGCTATGCTGCGCCAGCTCAAGACCATGCTGTAGTGCAAGACCTCTCCAGCAGAGCCAGTGCCCTACACCCAAATCCAGTCCCTCACCCCACCCAACGACTTACAGGTTCACATCATGCTTCATAAGCCTCATGCGGGCGTCACGGGGCCAGCACTTCTTGTTGTTGTAACCCACAATGTTCTCATTGTTGGGGTCGGGATGCTCGGTCAGGTAGCGCTGGATCAAGTCCCTCGCCTCATCTGCCGTAAACCTGGAAATGCACAGCACAGGATGACTGCACTGGACACCTGGACATCCCCAAGACAGCAACTAGCAGGAGCATATTTGTGGACTCCTCACTTAGCACTGTGGAATGGCCAAGACAAGCTCCAAGAGGCCAGATTGGTTATTGCAAATCAAGACCAGTAGAAATCAATAGGGACCGGATCAGTTTTACAAGACAGGCAAATGCTTCCAGCTTAGGGTCATGTCTCTCAGTTGGAGCCCGTGCCCTGGAGGCCTGTGGGCAGGGCAGGGTGGTGCTGAATCGTGCAGCGTCTGAGAAAGCCCTTGGTGCTCCCACAACCCCTGCTCTGCTCTTTCAAGGCCTCAGTCTGGAGGTAACCCCACACATTACAGCAGTGTTACTGCACCACTCCTTCCACAACTCAGACAGCTAGGAAAGAAAGGGCACGTTTCTGAACCATTGCCTGGCATGCCCCTGCCATCCTGGCCATACCTTCCCTGGAGCCACATGCTAGGGCATGCAGAAGGAAGTCACAGAAGCCCAGGGGAGGGCTCATACCTGAAAAAGATGTGAATTCGGTCAATGTATCTGCAGAAGAGGCGGATGGGATGGGCCACCTCTGTGGCAATGTCTTGGAAGCTGAGGAAGTCGTTTGGCATCTGGGGTGGGCCGGCCATCTCACTAGCTCGGTGAAGCCCCAGCACCAGGAGGTCCATCACCAGCCCGTAATACTGAACAATGAAGGAAGCAAACTGCAGGCCCCGAATAATCCCATAGGAATTGGTGTGATTCATGTCCTGAGGAAACAGAAGGGACCTGTGAGAATCTGACTTTGCCAAGCACTCTGAGCCCTCATACAAACAGAACCTCTCTCCTCCCACCAGCCTTTTCCCCACTCCTCCTGCCACCACTTGCCCCCTCCATAATCAATGACCAGGCGCCACCTTGTAGTTGATCACCACGTTGTTCTTGGCTGTCATGTAGTCAGCAATGTTATGATCAACAATGAGACGCAGGAGCCTGTTGAGCAGTGTCAAGTCAATCTTCTCATACATCTTCTCAAATCGAGACTCCAGCATCACGTTGCATTCACCCTCACTTGTTTCCCAGACATCCTGCAGATTATTAATGCCTGAAGCAACACGAACAAGTCAGCAGGATTAGAAATGATACTACCGATGCTGCAGTGGCTTCCTCCTAGACCCCTGTGCACTCTCAAGGGTCCCTGCTCCCCCCTTTAGACCCTCTAATCCTTTACGGAGGTATCTGCAGAAAAACAGGGACTTCTCAGTCACGAGTCCTCGGGGGCCTGTGGGGCTCGAGACAGGAGCTTCATTTCCATGTCATTTTTATCTTACTGAGCCCACCCTCCAGCAGCAACAGAATGACTGACTCCAGTGCTGACAAGCTACAGGGACCCAAAATATACAATTTCAGCTGCTTTCTAGGCACAACTGGCTGATCACCATGCGTAACTCATGTGGGCACAAGTGTCCTTGCTCACCTTGGCACCACTTGTACACCAACAGTGGGGGAGGTTCAGTGTCAGCTGGTTTGATCCACGGAGGGAAGAGTCTTCGCTTGTCAGCCTCATACCACAAGTACTGATCCAGATAGGCATCTGTAATCTTCTCCAGCGGCTCAACATCGTACACAGGAACCAAGTGGCTGTAGAGGTCCATGAACTCAATGCCCACCTAGTCAAGAGGAGACAAAGCAGCTGTTCACAACACAGACTAGCAAGTGGAGTCTGTCCAGGACCAATTCTAAGTACAATCTGGTGTCAGGGAAGGAAGGTAACTCTTGATGAACTAGGTCTTGCCAAGGCACTTACCTCCTTGAAAGCTCTCTGGGTGAGAAGGTGTCGCTTGATTCTGGACAGAGCTTCATGGGGGTTATCGTAGGCCTGCTCGATCAGACCCAGCTCTTCTCTCTGTGACTGATTCAGACGGGATTTCACACTGAAAACAAAAGGAAACAGCTTGTAGGTCTGGACACAGGGTGATGGACCATTCACTGCTGCACTCCAGGAAGAGCAGATTCTCTACAATATAACTAGAGCAATGGGTCCTGTAACCACTTCTCTTCCATGTCCCCAAGCTGCCCAGCAACCTCTAGAGAGATGGAAACATGTTCCCACCCTCTTGGCGGAGCCTTGGGGAAAACTCCAGAAGAGCCACACCAAAAAAACCTCAATGCTGTAGGCTTTACTAGTCCATCAGGAGAAACTTCCCTTGGTCTTCAATAGTAGGAAGAATTGACAGCCACATGGCCCAAAAACCTTTCCAAAGGCAGATGTCAGACCCTCAGCCACCAGCAACGTCTCTTCTCCCTACCTGTAGGCTTCCTTCAGCCTCTCCAGGGCCAGGATGAGCAGCTTGGTGTCATGCTTGTAGGAGAGCGGGGGGAATGGAATGGGTGAAAATCTCCTACTTTCCAGCCAGTGCACTGTGGTGGTATATACAGCAACTGCCTCCTCTGCAGTGATGTAGGGACCGTCCTGCAAACAAGCCAAGGTAGCAATCTCAATGCCCAGCCGCACCCCACCAGGCAGTCCCAAGGGCTAGCAGTCCCCCATCCTACCTTCAGGTAGTTATGCTGCCTCTCCTGCTCAGCTTTCAGGTACAGCCTGGTTAGCCGGCCCAGGTTCTTCTTACACACAGTCTTGTCCACAGTGGCACCCCGGCGGATCCGCTCTCGATTGTAGTGCGCAGTGTTAGTCCACCAGTCAGCCTTTGCCTTCACATATCTCAGGATCATGTTTTCAATGGGAGTTGGCAGCCCAGGAACCTGCAGAAGAGCACTAGGGTTAGGGGTGTAAGCCTCAACAAGCACAGATCTTGTCCTGACTGACTCCAATGTACTGGAGAGGGGCCAGGCAAGCGACAGACCTTCCAAGGGATGTTGGCCTTCCAGCAGCGCCAAGCTTCGCTCAAGTGCTGCAAGATGGTCCTGGCTTTGTTCTGCTTGATCCCTTCTGGCATCATGTCCAGGATGTCGTGCATAACTGCGGCTCTCAGCTCCAGGTCAAAGTGGGACTCCACACGCTGCTTGGTGACGGTCTTCGCAACGCCCTTTGAGTGACGACCTAGGAGAGAGGACACCTCTCATGAGTGTGGAGAGCACCGGGGACTGCACCCCTTTTCCTCCCAGTGTGGAAGCCACATCCAAAGACATGCAAAACTTCTATAGCACAAGACCCAGCTGAAGTGAAACGTCCCATGATCAAGGCCACAGCACCGATATAGTTACCAGCCCCATGGATTGCCCCATGGATTGCCATTAACCAGAACATTCCAGTTATACCTGGAGCATATTTTGGGCTGTTACAAAGCTAATGTTCCCCACTGAGGTAAGGAATTGCTGTTGGTAACAGAAGGACCTGTTACCAACAGCATCAACCCCAGCATTAAAAGGAAAGCTGGGCACAAAGTATTATATACTTTTCATAGAGTAGAAGGCTGGGGTTAGAGCTCACGAATGACAGCATTCACTTTCAGTGCATAAGCTCCAGTATTGTACTCACCCTCAAACTGCCTGGCCAGCAGGTTCCCCAGCCACCGCTCCAACAGTGGAGTGATGCCTCTCATGAAGAACAGCCACACTCGCCAGCCTGGGGCCCAGAAGCCACAGCCAGGACCCTTCCCCACAGGCCCCTAAAGATGAAACAATTCCCACAGGTTATCTAGTGACACCCCAGAAACCCTCCCTTCTCATCTCACTGTGCTGTGAAAGGCCCTGCTGGAGGGAAGCACCACTCACCGTATTAAACCTGTAGTAAATGAGATGCTTCAGGTCCTTGCACATACGAATTTGCCTCATCAGTTTGTACTTGTATCTGTACATCCCCGTCAGCTGTCCCACATGGGCAAAGATATACTGCAAGCCGTCAGCCAGCTGAAATACAAGGACCATGACAAGGGATGGCAATGCACGCCACATCACTCCCAAAGCCACAATGATTTCTCTTTTGGGAGCAGAGTGTGCTATTAAGAGCAAAACTCCTACAGGCCTCTTGACCCCCAACCCACATAGCTAGGCCAGCAACGGCAGAGGTTTCTGACTGAGCAGTGTCTCTGCCTGAGACAACCCCTAACTGCGCTGTATGCTGTTATGCCATGTATTCCAATCAGGCAATAAAAGATTCATGCACATTCTTCCTGCTCCCCTCCCCCTTCATGCTTACAACTGCTAGTAGCATTCATGTACCCCAAAGTTAAATAGCCTGGCCCTTCCAGCTCCTTCTGTTACCAAATTAGGCATACCTGGAACGCATCCACGTTTCCCAGTCTGTACTGGACATGGCTATCCACCACCAATTTGGTCAGACGCAGCACCTCTCTGCACAGATGGAAAGCATTACCAAAACGAGACTTCTTCCTTTCCTGTCAAGAGAGATGCCAGGGGCAGGGTTTAGAGAATGTATTGCTATGTAACGGCCAGGCAGCTTCCACTCGTTCACCCAGTTTGCAAAGTGCACCTTCTCAGGATCAACAGCAGCAGCTTTTGCAAAGCCCTTCTCTGTCAGTTACTAACTGAACTGATCAGCACAAGGTAAGCTTCACAGCATTGCTGCAGACCCGGCTTTCATCACACAACCAGTTCTCCCTAGTGCTTCCCTGGGAATGGAGCATTGGCTCAGGAACCTATGCGAGTCACCAAAGAGGTTGATCCTGAAGGCCAGTGCAGAATCGAGAATGGACACCTGAGGTTGTTACATTAGCCATCAAAGACCTTCTTGGTAAATTACTGCAGCACCAGACAGATGCATCTGAGCTAGGAACACTGCTCCAGAGAGAAGCAGGGAATGGACTAGTACCTTGGTGGTGAGGGTCTTGACTGGTTTGAGATTGAAGTTGTAGTCCAGATGGAGATAGTTGAGGTTCTTCCTGTGGATCAGCAAGTTCAGCATGTTGTATCCCTGGCGGCAAACCTGCAGCCCTACTTCTACCCAGTCCAGCTTCGTTGACTGGAAGAATTTTGTGGCCTTGAAGGAGCGAAACAGGTACCTGAAGAGAGGAGAGAACAGAATCAGCTGCATCCCAAAAGGAGTTGGGGGTAGTTTCCAGAGGAACAGGCCACCACTTACCTCTTCTTCTGAGCTTTGGGGGGTCTGTGCTTGAGCGCATTCAGAACGTAGTACTTCAGCAGTTTCTGGTAGGAGACCCTCACTTTCACTGGCTGCCCAGCTGGGCAATGCTCCCGATACCTGAGCACAAAAGACACACGCTTCATGACTCCAGGTAATGCTTATTTCCACTCCCCACAGTGGAAACAGTTTCCCCAGAAACAGACTATGCTGCAGAAGCTTTGCAAAGTCTCCAGACAGGCTGAGCAGAAGCAGCATTGCCTCAGTACCTTGAGCCCAACTGAGTCAGGTTCACCAGCAAGCTGGAGAGGGAATCCCCTCTAACATCACAGACACTAACTTCCCATAAAGAAATATTACCAGTTCTTGACCAGCGGGATGTCAAGAGCTCTGCGCGTCCTGCCAGATCTCAGGTTGAAGGGCCGAGGGGCCCACAGCAGCGCAATGCCATTGGCCGTGTTGTCTGTATACAGTGGTGTGTCTTTCAGGAAAGGTTCCACAAATTCTGGTAACTCAAACTCTTCATCATCATCAGGCAATGGCTCCTGGCTCTAAAACATGTACCAGAGAGAATCAGCACTGTAGTTGCTTCAGCTCAGCCCCACACAGGTCCTAACTACACAGCGGGGCAGGAAATGCAAGAGACAAACAGCACTGTATACTGGGGGTCACTTTGCAAAAGCTTCTACATGCCAACAGCTCTGAATCAGCATTGACCTCTCGACTTAATGCAGTTGATGCCTGTCCCACCACCCTCTTTAAAGCAACATTGTGAATAAAATGCTGAGATGCATTATAAAGAGGCAAAAGAACAGTTGCCATGTAAAAATAATACTCCTAAGACTGAATACCGAGGACAGTTTTTGGTTAACTCAAGCGAAGAACAGGGATTGGATAAAGCAGAAGAAAAAAAAGTTAACAGGGAATGGTAACAGAAGATTCCAAACTAAATTGTCTTAATGACAAGAACAAAAACAGAAAGTAGAATCCCCTATTTTATATGTCAGCAAAGTAGTATACGTATGGGGTCCTATTCATACATTCGGTGATTGACAGGATGCCAGGAGCGGGTACGGAGACAAAGCTTATGCTATAACTGCACTCTGGAAGTCACAGAGTGCGAAGGCAGAAGCATGTTAGTGGAGCTCAAAAGAGATGAGAGATTTGTACATGAACTAGACTCATTTGCAGTGCCGGAGAGATGATCATCCTGCTGCTTGGAATCGTGTCCTTGTTCACTGGTTGGGGTCTGGAAGGATCACGCCCCTTTGCAGACAGGACTGAACATCACAGCTTTTACAAACAGGCGTATCATTGTCCCTGGCACTTCGCCTTGGCTACCACGTGAGGCAAAGTCATTACGCTATGCCAAAGCCCCTTCCCTCAACACGAGGCTCCAAACCAGGACTCCTTTCTCCCAGACCAGTGCCCCACTGGCTCACAGGCAGTAACTCACCTTGACAGAGTGCCTGTGAGAGATTGGATTGATCAATGGATCAAAGTAGAAAGCTGGCAAGTCCGGATCTTCTGTTTTAATGAAGACCACATTTGGCGTATGATACCTGCAACACATGCAAAGTGTTTGTACAGGCAAGACGCACTAACTCCCCATACCCCAGACAGGGCAGTACTTACCAGGTCAGATGCACATGATGTGGCAGGTTGTTGTATAGGTACGGGAAAGCAATTTTGTACTCTGTCCTGATGGGCTGTCTAATGATGATTTTGTTGATGTCATTGAATTCATTCCAGTCTTCATCCCTTTGACAAGAAAGAGGCCATCCGGTGAGAATGCAGAGTGCAGTGCAAGCAAAGGTCAGGGACCAAAACAGCACAGTCAGCATTTGCAGTGTCCTCACATTCTACCCCCTCCCCCACTCGAATACCGATTCAGCCTCTAAAGAAACAAGCGTCTACCCAAATGCACGACTACCTTGCTGCCAGGAGCCGCCCAACAGCACCTGGCCTGGGACAAACCACGCAGCACATTGAGGATCCCACTCCCAGTCCAGGCAGCACCCATCTTCCCTCCTGTCTCCAGCTCAGCACTTACTGCAAGTTAATGTCTCGAACAAGAGGCTCAAACTTCGGACCCCCAGGAATAGCCATGTTCAAGGCCTTGGAAGTGAAGAAGGCCTTCAGGTCAAACAGATAGAAGTAGTTGTCATCCACAAGATCCGTCAACAGCTGATTGGCCAGGCGGTATAAGGTGGACATCATGGGGAGAGTGAACTGCCAGCGCTGGTATGTGGAACCATTCACGTACCTGCAAGGAAAGCACCGCACTGACCAGTCACCACCAGGCCAGAAGGCAACTGAACCCTTCAAAACACTTTCTCTGCCCTATCCCATGGAAACGGGAAAGCGAATTATCTCACCGTTCCCTCCACAAAAGGGAAGACTGCGTGTTTATTCCAGTCTGCTCCAGGGAACGACACACCTCTACCTGCTACTGAACAAATTCCCCTCTCTGCCCCATACCCAAAATTTAGATGTTAACACTTGGGACCGTAGCAAGCAACCTCCCAGACAACCCAATGTGCCAACGCAATTTTCCCCAGGAGGTTTGGCTGGCCAAAGCATAAAGCAGCCGGCCCATTCACAGCAGACAATACTCTCTAAATACCATGCGTGAAATTCTCTAGAAACACTGCTTTGACTCCAGTTTCAGTCCTTTGTGCTTCCCTGGAAGATATGCTGAGTTTCAACTCATTGCAAAGATCTGGCCAGAAGGAACCGCAAACGTCCGGGTCCCGCGTGCTCTCCACGGACACGGAAGGTCCCAGGACAACTTTTACACTGATTTCCCCACAGCAGAATGCTCCCCCGTCCACCCCGCTGCTTTACACATTGCCTGCTGCTGTCCTCCCTACAGCTAAACATTTTGGCAGTGCCGCACGACACTTTGCAATGAAACATACTGCCGAGAAAGGGTACTCACTTCCTGTTGTCTTTCAGGGGCTGGTGGTCATAGAACCAGTCCAGGACAGGAGCATCTTCCTCTGGGTCCAGCTCCAGCTGAATGGCTTCCAGCGGCTCCACATCCAAGATGTTGTCAGCATAGTCGAGAGGCGGCTCCTCATCGTCGAAGGGAGGGAACCGCATCCTTTTGAAGTGACGCCGGTCTCTCTTCTCGCGTCTCATCATGATCCACATGGACCTGGCACAACCCACCACCGTTAGACCCGGCCTATCCTGCCAGTTCAAGACGTGCCCCAGACCCCCCAGGCCCGAGGGCCGCAGCGGCTCACCCCCACTGCGCGATGTACACGGGCTCGATGACCCACGGGATCTCATTCACGAAGGAGATGGCGCCCGTGATGTGGTACAGCACCGGCACGTCGCGGATCTGCTCCCACGGCATCGGCATGTTCTCCAGCAGCTTCAGCACAGCGTGAGGCATGTACTTGAGGGCCCTGCGGACAGAACCGCTCCTACTAAAAACCGCTGCTCCGGCAGCCACGACCACCCCCACGACAGCCCCCAGGACTCGGGCGCGCCTCCCGCGCGCGGCACCGCCCCGCGACGCACCAAGCGGTGCCGTGTGGAGCGGGGCCGTTGGGCGCGCACTCACCCCAGGTAGACCCGCTTGTCGTGCCGGAACTTCCTGTTGGTCATGTCGCCGTGGTCGCGGATGATCTTGCGTACGTGCTCGGGCGGCATATCCTCCTTCTGCGCGTCCACGAACCCGAACTTCCTCTTCTCCGCATAGCGCTTCGCCTGCAGCTGCTGCCACTTGCGGGCTGCGGACACGCGGGAACCGAGTCAGGCCCGCCCCCCCGAGCCAGGCACCTCCCCCCTCGGCCCCGCCACGCACCTTTCTCCTGCAACTTCTCCTCTGACATGTAGTCGGGCAGCGGCGCCAGCGGGCTGGGCACGGGCGCGCAGCCCCCGCGGTACGGGAACACGGCGGCCATGGCCCCCCTTGTCCGCTCCGCAATGGCGGCCCGCACCAGGCACCCGGATGCAGCCAGGAGGCGGGGCAGAACCTGCACCAGTGAGCTCTCGGGTTCCGAGACGGAGAGGAGGAGCAGCCTATCAGAGCACCCGCGCGGGGAGGAGGCGGGCGCCCTGGGCGGAAGAGGAGGGCGTGAGGGGGGGGGTCACGCACTAGGATGTACTTCCGGGACAGCCCTGACCCCCGCTGGGCTCCCCCTGATTGGTGGGCGTGCGCGCCCCCCAGCGGCGCGGATGTCGCCTGCCACGTGCGGCCGGGGTGCGAGGAGCTGGGGTACTCGTACCCTGCACGCGGGCGCCGGGCAGACACCCCCGGAGCCGGGCGGGGAAGAGACGGGGGCTTC
>NW_017729012.1:11816866-11818535 GCF_001723915.1 Gavialis gangeticus | reverse complement strand
CGGCCCCGGCCCCGGCCCCGCGCGCAGCCGTCCGGTCGCACGCCCGCTCACATCTGTGTGGGTGAAGCCCAGCGAGTGCATCGCCCGCCGGGCATCTCACACCCGCCTTCAGCCGCGTTTCACAAGTCAGCTCCAGCCTGTTTATTTCCACACTCCCATGAGTCACCTGCCCTCTCCCCCGCGTCTCCCGGCCCTCTCTGCAGCCGAGCAGCGGCCGGCTGAATTGGGCAGATGCCCAGGCTTTTTATCCCAGCTCCGCTCAAAACAAGCTCTCGGCTTTAAAGCCGGTGAAGCGGCGTCGGCCGTCTCAGCTCGGCACAGGGAGCAGCGGAGCAGGTCGTGGGCTCCCCTTGCGCCCACGCTGCGGATGCACACCGGCTGCGGAGCAAAGCCACGGCGCGACCCCGCGTGCTCCTCGGAGACCGGCTCGCTCCTGGCGACTGCGTTTCTGCAGCGTCTCCGGGACTGGGGAATGCAAAACTAGAGCTCTTGGTTCAGAGACGATACCTTTTATTAGCCCAGCTCACAGGCCCGGGGAAGCATCCGAGAGCCCGCGAGCCTGGGGCAAGAGGCCACTCAGACACCTTGGCCAAGGCTGGAGGAGGGCCCGCGCGCCAGGCAGCGGGGGCGGGAGCAGGGGGAGGCCGCCACGCTCTCGCCCCTGCCTGCTGCTTGTTCTGGAGCTGTTGCCGTCAGCTCGTCCCGCGTCCGGCCTTGCCTCACGCCGTCCCCAACGAGGCGCAGCCTTCCTTCCCCTGCGATGCTGAAAGACACTTGAGAGGCCTGGAGTTTTGCTGGGGGTCCCTCTCGTTGGATCTCTTATCCAGCAAGAGAGATCACCCTAAAGTACCTTTGCTTCTCTCACGTGCTCTGGACCATCCTGGCTACCACATCCCTCCAGCAGTGCCCAGAGCGCGTGCTGTCCCCAGCCGGTAGCTGCACAGACGCTCAGCCAGGGTCGCTGTACAGGCAATGCATTTGTCTTGGTTGGGGTCCTGATCCCCGCAGCTCCTACGTCTCTGATTTACACCTCCGATTTGCACCGTGTTGCATGTCTCAGCCTCGTGAAGGCTCAGGACAAGCGTGGTGATGCTTAACCTGGCAGGGGAAATACCATGTAGCCGTGTCCAAGAAGGCAGTTTGCCTGAACGGCACCGCGGGAGAACTGCTCTTCTGGCGTGGTTGAGCGCTCACCGAGGAGCGGCAGCTTTAAGCCCAGGTTATGGGAATGGGGGTCTCCTCCCTTGCTTCCTCCTGGGGTCCTTATGGCCGAGGGCAAGGAAAACTTGGGGGCATCCAAGCCCCAAATCCCTGGGCTTGGACCTGCAAGTAGGGTGCCCGCCAAAGGTTTTGGAAACATCTGCAGCCGCAGGTGCGGAAGGAGGTTGCTTGCCGGTAGTACGGCCGCTTACAGTTTTGGACTCCTGGATTTAGAATGAGTTTCGGCCAGTTTGGCCTTGGATACAAATTAAATACGTAAGTGAACAATAGGGCTTTGAAGCTGGAGAACCAGTCGTGCTGCTGCTTTCTCTGCAGCTAAGCAAGTTCTCCGGCAGAGTCAGCAACCTCCTCCCCTCGGGGACCCGCGGGAGGGGTGGCGACAAGCCCGGGCGCGGCGCCCGCGTCCCCCGGCCCGGGGCGACAGCCGCCCGAGCCTCGTGCGGCAGCG
>NW_017729012.1:11814417-11816465 GCF_001723915.1 Gavialis gangeticus | reverse complement strand
TTCTGGGCCCTGGGCAGCCGCTGCCCGCACGCCGGAGCGCCCCTGTGCCAAGGTGAGGAGCGGCCGGGCCGGCACCTGCAGCGAAGCGCAGCTCCGCCTTTGCAGCCCCCTGCCCCGCACAGCCGGCTCCGCTGCCCCGCTCACACCCGCCTGGCGGCCGCGTTGCAGGAGTCCTGAAGGGCGACAGGCTGCGCTGCCCCTGGCACGGGGCCTGCTTTAACATCAAGACCGGGGACATCGAGGAGTACCCGACTCTGGACTGCCTGCCCTCCTTCCAGGTGACTGCGGCTCGGCAGCGCCCCGGCGCCGGGCCCGGGCCCCCACCTCGTCCCAGCCGCGCCCCGCCCCGCCCCCGGTTGTGCGGACGGGGGTCCGGGACGGCCCTGGCCAGGCTCTCTGCGTTAGATCCTGCGGCTGCGGGGCTTCTCTGCTCCCCGGGGGGGCCCTGGCCAGACCCCAGGTGCCCATGCTAAAGCCCACGCGGGGGGATGATGCACAAAGCTACCTTTCCCGTGCAAAGCAAGCCCATGGCCCCGGGGGAACTGAAGACCGTGCCCTGCTCGCCAGCCATCAGGGTACCAGTGGGACCTCCAGGCCCTCGGAGCAGAGCCGGCGCTGGCTGGCCCCTGCCCAGCGCCTTGGCCCACAGGGCACCAGCGCAGCTCTGACCTCCCGCTCTCCTCCGGTCCTGCAGGTGACAGTGGAAGATGGGAAGGTGTTTATTACGGCCAGGAGAAAGGTACCCCCCTCACTGCCCCCCACCTCCTGCAGCCGCAGCCACAGCCCAGCATGGGGCGAGGGCCACCGTTCGCCTTCCCTGACCCCCTTTCTTCCAGGACCTGGAGAGCAGCCGGTGGCTGAAGGACATGAGCAAGCGCTGTGGGCTCAACCAGACCACGGCACTGCTGCTGGGCGGAGGTGCGCGGGGCAGGGCCACTGAGCCCCAGTGGGACCCCAGCCTGGGCCCTCCCCAGCCATGCTGCACCCTCCTCCTGCCCGCCCCGGGGCCAGGGCCATGGGGCAGGGCTCAGACCCTTCCTCCCTCAGGCCCAGCCTCACTGGTCTGTGCGGAAACGCTGCGGCAGGAGGGCTTCACAGGCAGGATCATCATGGTGACCAAGGAAAGGCATGTGCCTTACAACAGGACCCGGCTGAGCAAGGTGCGTCCGTCCAGGGGCCGTGCGGGGCCAGGAGGATGGGGCAGAGCCCCACAGGCCTGGCTCTGCACCCTCCAGGCACGCAGGCCTGTGCCGCAGCCTCAGCCAAGCCCTGCGGGCTGGGCCCAGCGCTCTCTGCAGCCGGGAGGAGCTGCCACCCTGAGAGGCAGATGCAAGAAATGCCCCAGGGTGGTGACCTCGCCGAGCCCTTGCTCTCAGGACAGCGGGAGCGTGGGGACGACCCCTCACTCCTGCGTGCACCTCTACTCTGCTCCCAGGACATGGGGGTCAGGGCCGAGAGCATCTACCTGAGGCCGCCGGAGTTCTTCACGGCGCACGACATCGAAGTCTGGACTGAGAAGGAGGTGACGGAGTGAGACGGGCACTCAGCAGCAGCTGGCTTGAAGCCGGCAGCCCCCCGGGGCAGGGGTGGTGGGGCCACGTGCCATTTGGCCTGGGCATGCACACAAACAGCACAAGTGGCTGTGGACGTGGGGGTGCCCGGGTACAGGCTGCTGGCAGGCGGAGGGCTCTGGGAGGGAGCCCACATGGGCACGTGGCCATGCAGGCCCGTCACCTGCTCCCAGGCCCAGGGTTGCTGCCTGGACAGTACCTTGTGGAGGGAAGCAGGACTGGGGCACAGTGGAGGGAGGCCTGTACAGCCCGTGCCCCAGCAGTGGAGGCTAAGGGAGCAGGGCCCGTGCCTGCAGGCAGTGTCCATTGACACAAAGGGGCAGAAGGCCCAGTTCAAGGATGGGTCCTCCCAGAGGTACGACCAGCTCCTGATTGCAACGGGCAGCCGGTGAGTAGGCAGACACTGCGTGGGGGGCATGGCCTCCTTACCTGGGGGCGCAGGACGGGGGGGGGGGGTTCCCAGGGCCCACGGCCCGC
>NW_017729012.1:11813661-11814239 GCF_001723915.1 Gavialis gangeticus | reverse complement strand
GGGGGGGGGGGTTGCCCAGTGCCCACGGCCCTGCCCTTTGGTACACGCAGCAGAGCGCGAGCAGGCCGCCCCATCCCTCCCCTCTAGCCCCAAGCTGCTCAAGTGCCCGGGCGCAGACCTGCGCAACGTGCGTTTCCTCCAGACCGTAGAAGATGCCAACCAGATTTTGGAGCTGGCTACTGGCAAGAGGCTGGTGATCGTGGGCGCATCGTTCATTGGTGGGGACGGGCGAGATGGGGATGGGCCGGGGGGGGAGGTTGTGGTGGTGGTGGAGCTCTGCCCTGGCTGCAGTGCCATTGCCTGCTGGCCTGCAGCTGTGGGGTGGCTTTGCCCATGAGCAGCCCCAATGGCAGCTCCTCCCCTCCCGCCAATCCTGCACAGGGCTCCGGGGGCCCAAAGCAGCTTGGAGCGCTGAGCCCCGAGGTAGAGGGTTCCCGGGGCCAGGGCCGGGCCTCACCTCGGGGCGTCCCGGCTCGCAGGGATGGAGGTGGCTTCCTTCCTCTCGCACAAGGCCCGCACCATCTCTGTGGTGGAGAAGGAGGCAGTCCCGTTCCAGAAGGCACTGGGGCCCCAGGTCG
>NW_017729012.1:11805946-11808661 GCF_001723915.1 Gavialis gangeticus | reverse complement strand
AGGTCGGGCAAGTTGCCATGAAGGTGAGAGGCTCCTTGCTGTGGTGCAGCAGACCCGCAGCACAGGGTCCTGTGTGGCACCCACCCCTCACAAGCACACTGCTGCTCCATGCCCGCCCTGCCCACGCGAGGGAGACCCCAGCCCACCCGCCCCTCGGGGCCATGTCCCAAGCCTGGAGGGGGGCACAGCATGGTCACGGCTCTCCCTGCAGATGCTGCAGGGCCAGGGGGTGAAGTTCTACATGAAGAGCCAAGTCTCGGAGCTGCGCGGAGAGGACGGGAAGGTCAGTCCTGGCCGCCCACGCCCCGCATCTCCAAGGCCACCACGTGTCTCGCGTGACACCGGGAGGGGATTGCTGGGGGCTGGGCAGGGCCTCAGCTGGCTGCGGCCTCTTCCCAGGTCACAGAAGCCATCCTGGACAGTGGGAAGCAGCTGCCGGCTGACGTAGTGGTGGTAGGAATAGGTAAGCGATTCCCCCCATTCTCCTTGTTCCAGGGCTGCTGCCCCAGGCGTGCTCAGCAGCTGCTCTGTCCTGCCCCAGGTCCTCCCCCGGGGCCACGAAGGACCCGCTGCTCCAAGCAAGGCACAGGCTCTGTGCCCGCTGCAGCCTGGGGCCAGCAGCCGGCTTTGGGCACGGGGACAGGCTCCCTCCACTCACCCTCTTCTGTCTGCCCCAGGCGTCTCCCCGGCCTCCGAGTTCCTGAAGGGCAGCCCCATTGCCCTGGATGCCCGAGGCGCCGTCCTGGTGGACCTGGTGCGTAGGCTGAGGCTGCAGCTGTGCCACAATTGCTCCTGCCCGCACCCCTGACCACTCCCTGTCCCCTCACAGCTCATGAAGACCAACGTCCCGAGCATCTTCGCTGCCGGGGATGTGGTCGCCTTCCCGGTCGCGCTGCTGGGTGGAGAGAGAACCAGCATCTACCACTGGCAGGTGGCTCAAGCACACGGTGAGGGGTCAGAGCACGGGACGGGGCCGTGGGGCCAGCTGCCGTGCCCAGGCTCAGGCCACAACCCGCACCGGGCCAGGAGCCTGGAAGCCAAGGCCTCCCACCCAGCAGGGGCAGGAGTGAACAGCTGCCCGCCTGGGGCATGTTGCAGGGCACGTGGCCGCGCTGAACATGCTGCAGAAGCAGTCGCCGCTGCACACCGTGCCCTTCTTCTGGACTGTGCTGCTCGGGATGAGCATCCGCTACGCAGGTGGGGAGGCCACATGGGCACAGTCCCACACCCTCGCCCCACCTGTTTGCAGGCTCTGGGGGTGTAGTGCAGACCCCCTGCCCTGGCCCTGCTCTGGGTTGGGCTGGAGAACATGCCCTCTGCCCCTCAGCAGTGGGGGAGCGGGCGTCAGGACTCTGGGTGCTTGGCAGGGCCCCAGCTCCAGGCTCGGGGGCACCTGGCCTGCCGTCCCCGCCCACCCTCACTCGCTGACCCTAGGTGGCAGCCACCCACAGCTGGGGCCCGCAGGCAGGCCCGGCCCTGCCCTCACCCATCTCCTTGCCATCAGGCTCTGGGAAAGGCTTCACCGAGACGGTGGTGAAGGGAAGCCTGGAGGAGCAGAAGTTTGTCATCTTCTACATCAAGTGAGTGCTAGGCAGCTGCATGGTTCCCCGGGGCCCAGCTGGGAGCAGCCAGGAGCTTGTGCCCTCACTGCCCCCGAGGCCCTGGGCACTTGGGCTCTCTGCCACAGCCACCCGGGGCAGGGCAGACCCACGCCCTCAGGCCAGCCATGCGCGGGCACGTGCCCTGGAGGAAAGGAGGGCGGTACAGGGCCTCCTCGCCAACACCTCCCTCCTGCAGGGATGGCTACGTGACTGCAGCTGCCAGCCTGAAGTGCGACCCGATAGTGGCCATGGTGGCAGAGGCCCTCTACGCCGGGAAAGTCATCTCCAAGGAGGAGGCCGAGTAAGTAGCTGACTCATGTCAGCCCCTCCCCGCGCCGGCCAGGGCTGCGGGGGCTGGTCCTGCGGCCTCGGGCCAAGCCCAGGCCCGAGCCCAGCGCTCCCTTGCGTCTTGCAGGGGCTCCTGGACCGCCTGGCTGGAGCTGTCACAGCCCGAGAGCACCGCGGCGGAGAGAGGCTCCTAGTCCTGTACTGCAGCCCTCCCACCCCCAGTGCCTTAGGGTCTGGGACAAATAAAGGCCAAAAACCAACTGAGCAACTGGTGCTGCCTCGGTCTCTGCGTGCGGGGGCAGAAGCCAGCGCCCACCCCGGGCCCAGGAGGAGCCCTATGCTTGCTGCCCCCACAGCCCACCCGCAACAGGCCACATCCTAGCAGTGGGACAGGGCTGCTGCAGCTCACAGCACCAGCTAGGCCAGGGTGGGGTGGGGGCAACACGCGCTCTCCCCCCTCAGGGCTAGGCAGGCCCTTCCCAAGGTGGCAGCAGCTCCTACACAGAGGAAGCAGAAACATGGACGGGCAGGGGCCGAATGCTACAGCCACCCTATACCCTAGCCCCCCATGCTGGGTCAGGGTCAGGGCCAGGGCCCTCCTCCCCTCTGCTCCAGCACAGACCCAGCCATGGGAGTAGGGGTGTGCTGTGGCCGAGCTCTCCCCCTACGTCCAGCCAGGAGCCTGGCCTAGCACAGAGGGAGCCTGGCCAGCCGTGACCGGCAGCAGGTGGCACAAGCAGCCAGGGAGCTCGGCTGAGCGCCAGCCCCTGACAGACCTGGCGTGGAGCCCAGCTTCTCCCCCCGTGCCCGGCCAGAGCAGGGGCAG
>NW_017729012.1:11799563-11800946 GCF_001723915.1 Gavialis gangeticus | reverse complement strand
GGCCGAGCTCTCCCCCTACGTCCAGCCAGGAGCCTGGCCTAGCACAGAGGGAGCCTGGCCAGCCGTGACCGGCAGCAGGTGGCACAAGCAGCCAGGGAGCTCGGCTGAGCGCCAGCCCCTGACAGACCTGGCGTGGAGCCCAGCTTCTCCCCCCGTGCCCGGCCAGAGCAGGGGCAGGAGTACAGGCCTGCCCCTCAGGCTCATCCTGCCTGGCACCGGCCCCAGGCACAGCCGCTGGGCCTGACAGAGCAGGAGGTGGCACCAGAGCCGGGGGCTGTGCCACTTGCTTCCCGCTGCCCCCACCCGTGAGGCCTCTCCAGGGCAGCCCCAGCCCTTGCCTGGCTGCCACAGGGTGGAAGCAGGAGGGCTGCTGGCCTCGGAAGCCAGGCCAGAGCCTGGGCATGAAGAGCCCTGCCACGGCCACGCCGGGCCTGGGCCGCTCTTCCTATGACAGCAGCTCCCACCACCCAGGCCCGCGCACCCTCCCCTCCGCAACCGGGGCAGGGTCGAGGTAGCCTGAGACACCACAGCACGCAGCCAGGCGCCAGCACCAAGGGGACTCGTGGCCCACGGATGCCCGCGCCTGCCAAGCCTGATCCGGGGCAGAGGCCAGGCCGGGCTGGCACCACGCGCTGCCTCCAGCACAGCCGGCCCCAGGGAGCTGCGGCAGAGGGAGCTGCTGAGTCACCCTGCGCCAGAGCAGGGCTGGGCCCACGCGGAGCCCACGCCCCTCCCGCCGCTCCACCCGCCTGCCCCGACCCAGCTCCAGGGCTGGCAGCTCGCCCTGCCCCGCGGCCAGTCTGGCCTCCGTCTCTTCTTCCCTGCAAGCCGCCCCGGCATCGCCTGCCCGCAGCGCAGCGGGGAGCCAGAGCAGCACCAGCGTCCTGGGGCCGACGTGGCCCCGCGGGTGTCCATGCATGCACAGGCATAGAGTCACAGAATCATAGAAGTCGGGTCGGGAGGGACCTTGTAAATCTTCAAGTCCGACCCCCCGCCTGGGCTGGAGAAAAACTGGCCTCAAATGGGTCCAGCCAGGTAGGCATCAAGCCTCTTCTCAAAGACCCCCAGGGTAGGAGCCAGCACCACTTCCCCAGCAAGTTGGGCAGAGCCGGCCCCAGGGCCCGGAGGACGGGGGAGACCTGCGGCGGGGAAGAGCGGACTCACCGTCTGGCGCTCCCAGCGCTGGGTCTGGCTGCCTCCCGCAGCCCGGGCCGAGCAGAGAGTGGCCACGGTCAACAGTTCTTCAACTGGCAGCTTTAGCTGGCACAGGACGTAAAGCATGCCACTGAAGAACTGCTGCGGGGCGGCCAGGGCGCGGGCGAGCGGGCGGCGGGCGCTGCGGAGGAAGCAGAGTCAGAGCGGGCACCGGGGCGGGGGGTCACC
>NW_017729012.1:11796003-11798159 GCF_001723915.1 Gavialis gangeticus | reverse complement strand
GTGCGGGCCGCCGCGGCCCTGGGGGCGACAGGAGTCCGGCCCGCATGGGCAGGGGCCGGGGGCAACCCGCGCCCCTCTCCTCCTGGCTTGGCCGCTCGGCTTCTCCGCGAGGAGGAAGTCCACCGTGGCCTGGAAGAAGTCCAGCAGCAGCTCGTGGCTCCAGAAGGAGCTGCACAGGCCGTCCCGGAAGAAGCCGCAGTGGCCTCCGCCCGGGGCGAGCACGAGGAAGAGGTAGGGGTTGGTCTCGAACAGCTCGCGGGGTGGCGCGCCCCCGGTGCCCCCACACACCGGGTCGTCCTGGCTGCAGATGCACAGCACTGGGGTGGCCACCTCGTCCACGTCCCGCAGGGGCTCGTTCCTCTCCCAGTACGAGTCCCAGGACTGGGCCTGGCAGAACACGGCCTCTTCCAGCTCCCGCAGCGATCGGCTTCCGGAGATGCTTCCCGGCCGCGTGGCCTCGGCCAGCACCGTGGCGAACCTGGCGGGGACAGACGGGCCGTCAGCTCTGCTATCGAGTCACGGAGCCGGACGCACGGGTGCCCGGGCCAAGCCCCTGCTCCAGTGCACGAAGGAGCCGCTACCAGCAGAGCCCGGGCTGCTCCTGCCCACCCTGGACACCGCGAGCTGCAGGCACTCACCGGCTGAGCCAAACCTTCTGGTAGCAGAGCAGGAGTTGCTGCCAGGGCCAGGGACACCCGGCCTCCATCCACTCCCGAGGGCTGAGGATGGGGGAGATGCAGGCAGCTGCCGTCACACTGCTGGAAGAACCGCACTCCCCCAGGTAGGAGAACAGGAGCCCCGCACCCGTGCTCTCCCCCACGGCAAAGAGCTGGGCCCCGGGGCACCGGTAGCGGATGTACTGGATGGCTTCCCGGAGGTCAGCGGCATCCCCATAGGCCTGCAGCCGGGCGGTGCTCAGCGGGCAGCCGTTGTGGCCGCGGCGGTTGAAGACGACGGGGCGGTAGCCTTGAAGCAGCGCCAGGCGGCAGAGCTGGAAGCGACAGAGCACGGGGCAGTGCTGGGAGGTAGAGTCCCTACCCACCGTACCGCAGCAGAGAAGCCGTCAGGATCCCGCAGGGCCACGGCCCTGCCCCCGCAAGCAGGTCTCGGCCTGCTGCCGTCAGTCCGGGGGCATTCAAAGGACACGGGGCGCAGAGCGACCTCCACCCGACAGCTGTAGCCTCGTGGCCGGGCAGGTTCAGCTAGTCACTGCTGGGCACCCCAGCCCAGGAGTCCCTCCAAACACTCCTTGGGTCTGGTTCCCAAGGTGCTCAGACCCGTGTCCCCACAGGCAGCACTGGCAGCTGTCACGTCAGTGAGTGCTCCAGCCCCACCGGCGTGCTCACGTGCCTCCCCCTGCCCTGCCGGACACGTCTCTCTCCACAAGGTGCCAGAAGAAGAGCCTGGCCAGCCCTCCGTGCCCCTCGCTGGCAGCGCTATCAACCCCCCGGCTGCAGCCAGAAGCCAACATCCCTGTCCCCATGGTGCAGGTGCCTTTGGTCCCCCCACGAGCTGGTGCCACAGCCGGCCTGGCGCACAGGGCGCTGGTCTGCCCAGCACTGCCCCGCGCATGCTCTTACCTTGCTGACATTGCGTGTTATCTTCCCGAAGGAGTTGGGGACCAGCAGCAGGACCGGGGTGCTGCCGGCACCGGACACCCGTCTCCTGGGCTGGGGGCACGGTCCCACCACCCAGTCCAGGGCCACCAAGCCCTCATCCTGCAGCTGCAGGTGGTTCCGCACGAAATGCACCTGGCCGTCCACGGGCCCCGCCAGGCTGGCCAGGCTCTGCAGGGAAGGCAGGGCCCTCCATGCCCAGTGGGCTCCCCAGAAGCCTCTCAGGCTCTGGCAGCGGGTCTCCAGGTGCGTGGCGAGTGCTGAGGGCTTGCAGACCAGCTGCAGGCCAGAGCTGCGGGGACCGGCCCCCGGCCAGAGCTGCGCCCAAGCCCCCCAGAGCAGGAGCAGCAGGAGGCCCAGCACGCCCGCCCAGGCCAGCATGGCCGGGACAGCTCCTCCTGCCAGGGCCGGCTCCCCTAAGGGCTGCGCGGCGCTGGGCCCCCCGCAGGCATGGGCTGGCGCTCCCTTCCGGGCCGCAGACCTCCTCCTGCAGCGCGCGGCCCCGGTGCGAGCGGCCGGGGGAGGAGCTGCCACTTCCGC
>NW_017729012.1:11795752-11795983 GCF_001723915.1 Gavialis gangeticus | reverse complement strand
GCGCACGCTGCTGCAGCACTCCGTGCAGAAGCTGCCGCCCGGCTGGACCAGGGTGGAGATCCACGGGCTGAGGAAGGAGAGGCTGGCCTACCCCCTGGCCCTGCCGCACGGCGCCCCGGACGAGCGGCCCGAGACGCTGCACGGGTTCATGCGGGGCGTCGCCGCCCAGAACTACCGCAACCTGTGGCACCGGGCTCACCGCCGGCACGTGCCGCCGTACTGCCCCGTGCA
>NW_017729012.1:11757529-11790752 GCF_001723915.1 Gavialis gangeticus | reverse complement strand
GGCTCTACGGCTGCCCCCTGCTGCAGGTGGGCCGGGGCGCGCAGGGCTCGTCTCCTGCCAAGGAGGGCGGTGCCGCTGCCAAGGAGCCGCCCGTCTGCCCCAACGTCCTGCGCGCGGAGGCCCTCCTGGAGTCCGCCGACACGCTGTACGTCATCCACCCCTACGTGCAGTTCTGCTTGCACGACGTCGTCACCTTCAGCCCCGCCAAGCTCGCCAACAGCCATGCCAAGGTCCTCTTCCTCCTCTTCCACGTGCTGCAGGCCATGAAGGCCTGTCACCAGGCGGGGCTGGCCTGCGGCCCCTTCTCCCTGCGCGACGTGGCCGTGGACGAGAAGCTGTGCAGCCGCCTGAGGGTCCGCCTCGGCGGGTACGAGAGGCCGCTGGACACGGAGGGGCCCTCGAGAGCTGGTGAAGAGCAGGGAGCTGAGAAGGGCAGGCCCGTGCCACGTCTGGGGCAGGCGGCCAGGTGCGTGGCCTGCCAGCGGGAGCTCAGGGACCTGGTGCTGGACTGGGTGCACGGGCGCGTTAGCAATTTCCACTACCTTATGCAGCTGAACCGCCTGGCTGGGCGCCGGCTGGGGGACCCCAACTACCATCCTGTCCTGCCCTGGGTGGTGGACTTCACCAGCCGCAACGGCAAGTTCAGGGACCTCAGGAAGTCCAAGTTCCGCCTCAACAAGGGCGATAAGCAGCTGGACTTCACCTACGAGATGACCAAACAGGCATTTGTGGCGGGCGGGCTGAGCGGGGAGCAGCTCCACGTGCCCCACCACATCTCTGACGTGCTCTCGGACATCACCTACTACGTGTACACTGCCCGCAGGACGCCCAAGGCCGTGCTGTGCTGCCACGTGCGGTCCCAGTGGGAGCCCAACGAGTACCCGGCCAGCATGGAGCGCATGCAGAGCTGGACCCCTGACGAGTGCATCCCCGAGTTCTTCACAGACCCCACCATCTTCAAGTCCATCCATCCCGACATGCCTGACCTGGACGTGCCAGCCTGGTGCGGCTCCTGCGAGGAGTTTGTGGACGTGCACCGCGCGCTGCTGGAGAGTCGGGAGGTCTCCCAGGACCTCCACCACTGGATCGACCTCACGTTCGGCTACAAGCTGCAGGGGAAGGATGCCATCAAGGAGAAGAACGTTTGCCTGCACCTGGTGGACAACCACACGCACCTGACCACCTACGGGGTGGTGCAGCTCTTCGACCAGCCACACCCCCGGCGCATGGTGGGACCTGTCTATACGCCTGCCATTGCGCCGGTCATTGCTCGGCCTCTTGTCCAGAACATCGGAGAGGCGCCGGCCCCGGAGGATGCCCAGGCCCAGGCAGCCGAGGGGCCGGATGGGCTGGTCATGGAGGCCGTCCCCAGTGAGACCAGCTGGTCCGGAGACAAGGCTGTCAGCACCGAGGACGACTTGGAGCAGGGCACCGAGGCTCTGGATTCCATTCCTGCCGCGGGCAGAGCGGCTGACCAGTCCTGCCCTGGCACCCCTTCAGCTCACCCCGCCAGCCTCCCCGCCGTGGCTGCAGAGGGCAAAGCTCCCAGCACCCGGCCGACTCGAAGGAGCAAGCCCGGCGGCACGGACCAGACTGACAGGGACGAGATGAAGATTGCGCTTCCGGAAGGGTTCAGTCCTCTGCAGGCCCTGGAGGAGCTGGAGAAACTGGACAACTTCCTGGTCAGAGGCCTGAACAGCGAGATAGAGCTCACGGAGCAGCTGGAGGTGGAGCTGCCCTTGGGCCTCTCAGACCTGTTCCAGAGAGACATGCAGGCACTGGGGGTCCTGGTTGCTGAGCTGGTGTTTGCCCCAAGGATTCGCGCCTTGAAGCCAGATGCGTCGCTGCTGGAGCGGTTCCTGATGGTCCGCAGCCTCTGCCGGTACTATCCAAAGGAAGTCCCGGCGCCACTCCAGCACATGCTGGGTGTCTTGCTGCAGCTGAGTGTGCCTGTGGGGAGGCTGCTGAAGAGCCCAGTGGCCAGGAGCAGGGTCCAGCTGTTTGAATACGAGCCTGTGTCCCAAGGCCTCCCGCCGCCCTGCCCCTTGCAGCTCCTTAGCCCCTTCAGCTCAATCATTCCCTTCCCGCCCTACTTCCCTGCTCTGCACAGGTTCATTTTCACCTACCAGTCCAGGAAGGTGGAGGATGAGGGCCAGGGCCGCGAGCTTGTCTTCCAGCTGTGGCAGCAGCTGGAAGAGATACTCTGTGAAATCACTCCCGAGGGCCTGGAGATCCTGCTGCCCTTCATCCTGTCTCTGATGTCTGAGGAGAACGCGGCAGTCTACACTGCGTGGTATCTCTTCGAGCCCATTGCCAAAGCTTTGGGCCCAAAGAATACAAATAAGTATCTGCTCAAGCCCTTGATCGGTGCGTACGAGAACCCCTGCTACCTCCACGGCCGCTTCTACCTGTACACGGACTGCTTCGTGGCCCAGCTAATCGTGCGCTTGGGGCTGCAGTCCTTCCTCTCCAACCTGCTGCCCCACATCCTGCAGATTCTCGTGGGCATTGAGAGCTCCCAGGAGGAAAGCAAGGCCCTGCTGGGAGCCGCAGAGGATGAAGAGAGTGGAGGGGGCAGCCCAGTGTCTTGTGCTTTTGGGGAGGAGATCAAAATGGACGTAGATCATGGCTCTGTAACACTCGACCTCCTGGATTACACGTCGGGTGTCAGCTTCCATGACCAGGCCTACCTGCCTGAGGGTGAGGACTTCCAGAGTGGCCTCTACGTGGGCGAGTCGCTGCAGCCCCAGGAGCAGGAGCTGCTCAGCCTCGGGCGGCTGAGCGACAAGAGCAGCGCCAGTGAGGTGTCGCTGGGAGAGGACCGGCCTGCTGACGGGGACTCCCAGAAGGATAAGAGCAGCCTGAAGTCCATGGACAGCAGCCAAGACCTGAAGCAGAGCGAAGACGAGGAGGACGAGGACGAGGACGAGGACGAGGAGCAGCAGCAGGAGGAGGAAGAAGAGCACGATGATGCCACGGTGGTTGCTGAGCTGAGCCTGCCTGAAGACACTGGCAGCTCTGTGGATGCTGCCCTGGCTGATGACCACAGTGAGCCAGGGGAGGAGCAGGAGCCGGAGCCAGAGCAGGAGCTGCAGGATCATTTGGAAGACAAAGAGCAGACAATCCTCCTGGGTAAGGGCCCCCTGGTGAGGGGGTGAGAGGGGAAACGGGTGCCATCCCAGGGCTGCGGGATCCAGCCCCAGGGGCACCTGGAGTCTGGGGCAGGTGACTGGGGCGTGTCTGGCCCTGGACAGACTAGTCTTTCAGAAAGTGGTGGTAGGCGGTGCCCGTGTGGTACTGCTGGGCTGGGCAGTGGGTGGAAGGAGCTGGGCTGTAGCTCTGGAGTTAGTGGGTGGGCAGCTCTGGAGGGGTTCTCCATCAGACTGCGCCCTGGGGCCCTGGCTGCCTTGCGTTTGAGCGATAGCTAATCTCTCTGTCCCACGCTGTGCGCTTGCAATTGTGCGTTTGCTTGCAGACACGGCCTGTAAGATGGTGCGGTGGCTCTCGGCCAGGCTGGGCCCTACGGTGACATCGCGGTACATTGCCAGGAACCTGCTCCGCCTGCTCACGTCCTGCTATATCGGTACGGCCCACCCCTCCTGGGCAGCGGCTGGAGGGCCTTGTCTCCGGGTTGCCTGCTGTGGATGCTGCCCTGCACCAGAAGGGTGTGGGTGCCTGCCTGGCATGCACGACTGGGCAGAACAGGCCACGGGCTGGAGCATCGGGGGCAAAGCAGTGGCTTGACTCGCTGGCCCTTTCTCTTCCCCCTGGCAGGTCCAGCCAGACAGCAGTTTGCATCGAACACTGATGAAAACGGTCCCCTGAACGGAGGGAACATCTACCAGAAGCGGCCAGTGCTGGGGGACCAGGTGTCCAAGCCGGTCCTGGCCTGCCTCATGTGCGTGGCGCACCTGTATGGAGAGCCCGTCCTCACCTACCAGTACCTGCCCTATATCAGTTACCTGGTCAGTGGGGCTTGCTTCACCTCCTGCCTTCCAGGGTGGGGGAGAGGAAGAGCACTAGTGCTGCAAGCGTGTGGGAGGCCAGTCTGCTGCACACTCGCTTGTCTTGTGCCTCCTGTGCAAAACCCTCTGCTCTTGTGGGCACGCGCCTCGGCTGATTTTGACCCTGGGCCAGGGTGGCTGAGCAGTGCCACTGTGCTGCTCGGTGGCTGGGGGTTGGCAGAGAGAGCACTTTCCTGACATCAGAGGAAACACTCCCACTCCCAGGAGCCAGCATTTGCTTTCTTTTGGTCCTCGGGACCACTCTGCCGAGGAGCCTTTAGTTATCCCAGGGCTGATGCTTTGGAGCTCTGTGCTGTGTACGGGGAACAGGCCAAGGAGGGGCTGGAGGAGTCTGCCTTTCATCTGCATACCAACCAGTGGCAAGACTTCTGGGCTCTGCTGTTTGCCATCTGTGCAGGTGGCGCACACGGCCGAACCAGAATTGCAGTCTGACATGTTTGGCAGGGGGAAGAGGACGAGAATCCTTTTCCATATTTCCCCCCTACTGGTTAGCAATGTTTGTTTCCTGGGTGTCATTTCTGGCTACGTGAAGAGTGCTGGTAATGATTTTGCTAGCCTTGTTTTCATATCCTTCGGAAAGTTTGAGGTAGCAAAGACGGTCGTTCCTGATGAACTGCAGTGACGCTGATGCCGTTTGTGGGGGAAAGGAGTAACAAAGCGTGATTTCAGCCACGTCTTTGTGGACAGCTTTCAACCGCTGAAGTGGCTGGTGGCTTGCACAGGGGCATCTTAGAGCTTTCTGCTGTCCCTGCCCTGTGACTATTCTGCACTGGAGGGATTTTCAGCTTCTGCACCCAGCTGAGGATGGGTGACTGCAGCTTCTAGCTATGAAAGCTGATGACTGTTCAGCCTTAGCTTAGGGGGAGGCTTTTTTATAACTCCAAATAGTGCATCGGGGTGGGGGGACAGAACAGTTGGCCCCATTGTTGCAGAGCAGTTTTCGGCAACTTGGTGTCAAAGTGATGAAACTTTGAAGCTGCAGATGGAATAAACACTCTGGCCACCCGTGCAGGTGCTTGGCCTCAAGAGGGTTGGGTTTTTTTTGTGTTGGTTTGAGGTTTTTTTGAGGGATAACAAAGATGTGTGCAGTACCTTGAATGAACCTGGAAGAGGAGAAGGATGCACAGAAATATCTTGCCTGAGTAGAAGCAGTAGCTGAGAAGTGTTCAGCTTTCAGCACAAACTCCGGGGTTTTGGCAGCAGTTTCTCGCGGCTGGGAGTGTAAATGAATAGGGTTGCTCTACAGAGGGCATGTCCTGCCTCTACAGCGAGCACAGATAATGCCTTCAGCATTGCTGCAGCCAGTGTGGAGGATGCCCAGGCTGCAGTTACTGTCCTCTTGCTCTGAGGTCTGTAGGCACGTGGTTACTTGCATTCCCAGCCTCACCTCCGCAGTTCTGGCCACGGGCTGTCCTTCCAGCTCCTTAGCAGCTGCAGAGGTCCCTTGGAATGGGCCACGAGCTGGAGCTGGATCCTGACATGACTTGTGGACGTGGCTGTCTGAAGTCAGTTCCTGGGATATTCCAGCTGCCAAGGTCTCCAGGTCCTTTCTTGCTCTCTGCAAGGGAAGAAGCAGGAGGCATAAACCTGGCTGTCCCAGGCACAGGTTTGGTGGGTGCAGGGGCAGCTCCCGGGGGCACCCCCTGTGCAATGAAGGGGAAACAGAGAGCACTCTGGGGCCCTCAGTTCCTTTCTGCTGTTGCAGGTTGCCCCCAGCAGCGGGTCCGGTGCTAGCCGACTGAACAGCCGGAAGGAGGCTGGGCTCCTGGCAGCCATGACCCTGACCCAGAAGATCATTGTGTGCCTTTCGGACACCACCCTGATGGACATCCTCCCTAAGATCAGCCAGGAGGTGCTGCTGCCCGTGCTGGGCTTCCTTACCTCCCCTGCCATTGGGTAAGTGCAGGAAGCCTCTGCTCCCAGGGCCAGGCCTGGCTCCAACAAAGACATGGGCGACTTAAGACACGGCCACTTGCTGGTGGATCTCCGAACAGAGGGGTGTGGGGCTGTCCCACCCCAATCCACATGCTCCCCGGGGTCTGCGTCTGCTGTGTACAAGGCTCCTCCTCCACTGCCCTTTGACGCTGCCTCCTGCAGCGTCAGAAGCACCGAGTGGGCGAGAGGCGGTGACCCGGGGCAGGGTGATGACTGGTGTCCTCCACAGGTTCCCCAGCGGGGCCCAGGCCCGCGTTGTCCTGTGCGTCAAGACCATCAGCCTCATTGCCCTGATCTGCTTACGGATTGGGCAGGAGATGGTGCAGCAGCACCTCAGTGACACGGTAGGAACCTTCTTTGGGGCCTTCTCGCTGCTTCAGGAGCTTCCAGATCAGGTGAGTGACTTCCTCAGCCTTTGCATGGGGGGCAGTGAGTGGGAGCGCCCGATCTCCCTGAATATCCTCTGGCTTTCTCTCGTCCAGGGCGTGATGCTGGAGTCGCCGAGCCGCGGTGAGAACCCCAGCCTGGAGACATCCCCCTCTGACGGGGGACTGCTGCCTCTGGACCCGGCTGTGCTGGCAGAGCTGCAGACAGTCTTCAACCCCGAGATGGCCTACACCACATACATCCCCTTCTCCTGTCTGCTTGGTATGGTGCCACTGCTCTGTGTAGCAACGACTTTGTGCCGGGGCTCCTTGCCTGGCATGCTGCATGCCTGCCTGCTCTGGGGCCTGTGCACCCCAGCTGCAGGCAAGGCTCGCTGATGGGAGCAACCCCTTGGGTGCCGTGGGTCTCCCTGTATGTGCAGGGGAAGGGAAGCCATCCTTGCCTCTTGTGCTGGGCCCCTGGCCATGGCTGGTTGTCTGGCCAGAACCCTGGATCCTGCGTGGGCCTTGTGCTGGCCCCAGGTCTGCTCCTGTGGGAGAGGGCATGAGGCTGGAGAAGAGATTCCTTAGCTTGGGGTCCTGACCTGTGTTTTCCAGGGGATGTCATCCAGACGATCGTTCCCAACCATGTGCTGATAGAGCGGCTGGCTGGCCTCTACCTGGAGAGCATGAACCCAAAGAGCCTGCACCTGGCCAGCCAGGAGCCGGCAGTGAACACAGTCTGTGCAGATGCAGATACTCGAGGCCTTGACCCCTTCTCTGGCCACCCAGAAGACAGTCACTCGGGCACCTTTGGGAGTGTGCTGGTGGGGAACCGTATCCAGGTCCCCGTGGAGCCACAGCACGATGGCGCTGGCTCGATGGGCGTTTGCACCCGGGTGGGCGGCTTCACTCCCAGCTCGGCCAGCGAGGAGAACGCCCTGAAGCAGGACCTGCCACGTGGCGCCCACATGCTGTGTGGGAACTGGCTGGCCTACTGGCAGTACGAGATCGGGGTGAGTCAGCACGACTCCCGCTTCCACTTCCACCAGATCAAGCTGCAGAGCTTCTCGGGCCATCTGGGGGCCATCAAGTGTGTGGCCCCGCTGGGCACTGAGGACTTCTTCCTGAGTGGCAGCAAGGACAAGACAGTCCGCTTGTGGCCCCTCTACAACTGTGGGGACGGCACTAGTGAGGTTGAGCCGCGGCTCACGTATACGCAGCACAAAAAGTCGGTCTTCTACGTGGGCCAGCTGGAGGCCGCGCAGCAGGTGGTGAGCTGTGACGGCACCGTCCACATCTGGGACCAGTTCACGGGTAAGGGGTTGGGTTGGGTGGGGTGGGGTGGGAGGGAGGAGAAGGCTGAGCCATGGCAGCAAGCTGGGGCACGCTGGTCAGCTGCGTGGAGGGGAGCGAGCCCGGGGCCTTCCTCGGGAAGTCTTACTCCATCTCTGGAGGAGGAGGTGGTTGATGCCTCTTACCAGGCATCCTGGGGAAGTAGCAGGCTACACAGCCACTACTGAAGGCAGGAAACTAGACTGCGAGGGTCCCACATCATGGGTCCAAGCCTGTTCCCTTGCAGCCTGTGCTGGGAATGGGTGGGGGCTTCCTTTCCTCTCTCCCTCTCTTGCTGGCCCCAGGGTGAGCCTCGGGGAAGGCCTGGAGTTTCGCTCAGATGCTCTGGGGCACCCATGGGCTCCATGCTGCGCTACCGGCCTGGGCAGGTTGTGAAGTCTGCCCTGCTGCGGGGAGGGGGGTCCAGCACCTCCCACCACTCATGGCCTCTTGTCCTGCCCGAAGGCAAGCTCGTCCGGACCTTCGATGCACTGGACAGCAAGGTCCCCATCACAGCCATGACTACTATGCCGCCCCCGCACAACAGCATCTCCGTGGCCAGCGCAGACTCTGTGCTGCGCTTCGTCGACCACAGGAAGCCAGGGATACAGGTAGCGGGCGCTCTCCTACGTACGCGGGGGCTGCTGTTGTTGCTGCCTCAGGCCGTACGTGCTGGGGTTTGCCTGAGATGGGGCTGCTGAGCCCAGGGGCCCTGTCCCTACCGTGTCCCAGCTACCGGGTGATGATCTGTGCTCGTGGCTCTGTCTCCGCAGCACGAGTTCCGCCTGGCCAGCGGGGCGAGCACCGGGCTCATCCGCTGCCTGGCCGTCAGCCCCAGTGGCCGCAGCGTTGTGGCTGGCTTCTCATCCGGGTTTATCGTGTTGCTGGACACCAGGACGGGGCTCATCCTGCGGGGGTGGCCTGCCCACGAGGGAGACATCCTGCAGATAAAGGTGAGAGGCTGGGGCTGGGCAGGGGCCGGGCTGCCCGTGTCCCAGGGTTTGCAGGATGTGTACGGCAGCAGTACGGGCGCACCATAGTGGCTCAGGCTGGAGCTTGTGGCCTCTCTGCTGGAGCAGGGAGGAGGGGGTCGGTACACCTGGCAGTCTCCTCCTCTCTCCACCCTTGCGGTTCCTATCCCTGGTGGATGGTTCTCCAGGGGCTGCTCCTGCCTCCTTCCCCAGCTGGACCCATAGGGCTGGGGTTGCCAGGGGCTCTTGCCTCTGCTCCAGCTGGGCCATGTGCTGCCTGGAAGCCATGTGTGACCTAGGGAAGGCAGGGGGCTTCCCCTCCTCCCCAGCCCAGGGCCTCGTTCTAATGAGTAACTCTTGTCCATATTTACCCACCCTGGGGCAGCAGGCTGGGGGTGGTGTCCTTGACCTAGCATGGGTTAAGCAAAGTTTGGCTGCGTGGGCTGTTTAACCTCTCGCTAGCTCTGCTAGCTGGAGTGCAGAAGCCGCAGCTCTCTGCTGTCTTGGGCGCTGGGCGTCCCACAGCCAGGATGGGGCCCCCCCACCCCTGCACCCTGGGTGGGAGGGATAATTCGGGCACGTGGTGTCTCCCAAGGGGCAGCTCAGTGCTTGCCCCGCTGTCAGGGGCTGGGGTGCTCTGAGGAAGGGATAAGCCAGGATGTCTTCAGGTCTCCTGGAGAGGGGAGGCAAAGCCCTGGTGCCCCGGGCCCCAAGTGAGCAGGCCGCGCCATGGGAGGATGCCAACTGCTGGAGTGACCCGTGACCCTGCTGTGCTTGGCTTGGGAACATCTGAGGACAGGTGGCTCGGTGCTGGTGAGGCTGGTACCATCCTAAGTGCCTGTGCTGGGAGAAAAGGGGACAGTACAAAGGGCCCATGGCAGATGCAGCTGGCAGGCTGCCTGAGGGAGCCACTGCTGGGCTTGTTGGCAGGGTCAGCTTCTGCTGACCAGTGCCAGTTCTCTCGGGCTAGGGCTGCAATTTGTGCAGAAGCCTTGCTCACTGCCTCTTTTCTCATCCTCTCCCACAGGCTGCGGAGGGCAACATGCTCATCAGCTCCTCCTCTGACCACTCCCTGATTGTCTGGAAGGAGCTGGAGCAGAAGCCTCTGCACCACTACAAGTCGGCCTCCGACCCCGTGCACGCGTTCGACCTCTACGGCAGCGAGGTGGTGACCGGCACCGTGGCCAACAAGATCGGTGTTTACTCCATGTTGGAGCCCTTGGCCCTGCCAGTCAGCACCACCAAGCTGAGCTCCGAGAACTTCCGCGGCACCCTCACCAGCCTGGCCGTGCTGCCCACCAAATGCCACCTGCTCCTGGGCTCTGATAACGGCGTGATACGTCTCCTGGCATAGCGACCGCCGCGGGCTGCCTACCCGGCGCCCTGTCAGGAGCCTGCACCCAGTCCTGCTAGCTCCAGCAGTAGAAGCGAAGGGGCAGTGTGTGCTCCTGGGGACTGGGCGAGAAGCCGTGCTTACGAGATGCAGGGAAAGGCTCTTGTTCACGAGTGCTCGGCAGATTGCTCCAACCCCTGCCTGCGTCCAGAAAAGCCATAATGGAGAAACCTCCGCTACTGCTGGGAGAACTGCTGGGCACTGTAGGTCAGTGCCCCTGTAGAGGCCTGGAGCCTTCCACACCGCATGTGCCTGACTCCCTGGGGACTGAGCTGCTCTCTAGACCAAGTGGACCGGGGCATTCTCTCTCCTCCCTTTAGGAGGGGGTGAGAGGCAGCCCTTGGTAAGAGAAGTGCACTGCCCCTGCACACTCGAGCTCAGGGTCCCTGGACACCTGCCCAGGGATGGTGCGAGCTGGGCCTGGGAACCACCACCACCTCCCTCTGGGGTGTGCAGGGCAGCAAATTGCAAGCCTAGTGCCTGGAAGGCTGAGGGCTCAGAGGCACAGCTGGGTACTCGATTTGCTTTATACTCCGCTGCAGTTCTGTTCACTTCCCCCCACCCCTTCCCCACTCCCCTGGGACCCTTCCTGACACCCACTGAGGCTTCTCACTTCCTAGGAAGAGGAGGGTATTGGAGCCAGCTGTTCACCTGAGTCTCAAACCCGACACTGCCCTGCTCTGTCTGGAAATGCACCTGCGGAGGGGGCTGCCCTGGGAAGTGGGGCAGTCCCCTCTGTCAAGGGAAGCCAGAAGGGAGACCTGTGTGTAGGGATTCAGGCCCGGGCTCTAGGCATTGCCTCCTGGGGTAGAGCAGGTGTGGACACCTTGCTGCTGCTGGCTCCTTTCATGCACTGTTGGGATCTGGGTGCCCCGGGGCCTGACGGGGGTTTGCTGTGGAACAAAGTGGTGCAGGCAGCTTCTGCTGAGGGAGGTGGAGATTAATCACTGTCCTGGGAGTCCAAGTACCCCTGCTTGTCAGGTCTCCCTCCCTGTCCTCACAGGGTTAGCACCAGGATAGTGTGGACCCAGCCTGCCCTGTGCCTCTGCTACCCTCCCCAGAGCTCTGTCTCCTGCCCCCACTTCTCTGGGACAGGGGCTGGAGCAGGCCCTCCAGGCAACAGTGCTTATGCCCAAGGAAGGGGTAGAAAACCCCCTAGGGCCACTAGCAAGGGTAGCTGCCTGCCCAGCCCCACAGCTTGGTTCAGCTGCAGCCCTTTGAGCTGGTCAAGCCCCTGCTGAGGGGCTGGCTGTGGGGCTGAAAGGCCTGTGTCCCTGGTAGGGGTAACTAGCAGCAGCTGGGTACCTGCAGCTGCTGTGGGGGCATGTGGGTGCTGCCTGCAAGCCCCTGAGCTGCCTGCTGTTGGGAAGCCCCAAACCCTCACTGTGCTGTGCTTGCAGGGAAGGGGAGGTAGTGCTGGGTCCCTTGCTGTCCTTCCACTTTGGAGG
This sequence comes from Gavialis gangeticus, assembly GCF_001723915.1. NCBI lineage: Eukaryota > Metazoa > Chordata > Crocodylia > Gavialidae > Gavialis > Gavialis gangeticus. The sequence goes on along the minus strand of NW_017729012.1, from coordinate 11,779,280 downwards.
GAGCTCTCAGTCCCTTGTTGTCTATTAACCATTTGCAATAGATGTAAATATTTATTCTAATAAACCCTTTGAAAGAGAGACAGAGGAGCTTTTCTGTGGGCTGGGGCAAGAGGCCAGCTGCAGGGTGGGGTGTGAGCTGTGCAGCATGCCAGGCTGGGTGCTCTGGGTGCCTTTAGAGCCCATACTTTCAGGCCGCCTGCAGAAAGAGTCTGCCCAGCGCAGAGGTGGGGCTCCCGGCCCTGACCTGGGGTTTGCACCTACACCCAGGTATGCATGGGCTAGCCCTGCTTTCCTTTCCCTGGCAGGCAGCTGCCCCACACTGTGCTGAGGGTTAAGTGCTTCCTGTACAGAAAACCCAGCCTCCTCTGAGCCACTTAGGCTGAGCACTGTAACCACAGGCTGAAGCCTCTCTACTTCCTGCTTGAATGTGCTGCAACAGCCACCTGGGTCATTGCCATGAGACAGGGGCCAGAGTCCTATCTGACCTGCAGCAAGAGTAGGAGCAAGCTGGACACCCATTGGAGAAAGCTGGACTTCCCTGCAGAGTCCTAAGCAGGGGGGAGAGACTGTGATGCCACACAATGCTGGCCTGTGCCTCTGCTGCTGGAGGCCAGGCACCAGGGGCTGAGCTGCCAGCCTGGGCACAGACCCCTTGGAGAGGGCAGCTCTCACTTAGAAGCAAGAGACTCAACTGGTCCCTTCTGCTCCAGGAATGTTCTGGGGTAGCACAAGCTGGAAAATGTGGGGTCCCCCTGTGTTTGGGGTGGAGCAGCCTGGAGCCCCCCACTGCGAAAACCACACCTTCACTCCCAATCCTAGAACAAATGTTTAGCCGGATGCAGTAGGTCAATATTTGCTGAAAGGAAAACAAATCCTCAAATAAGGGGGTGGTACTGAGGGCCATACCTCTCACCAGGCGGGGCAGACGTGGGCTGGACCAGGGGCTGCATTCGCCCCTGCAGAGCTCCCGGCTGGGCTAGAGCGAGTGCTGGCAGCGAGGTGGACGGTGAGGAACCCAAGGTACGGAGTACCTGGGCTGGGGGGATTCACCAGCAAGCTGGGGGGCTTCTCCAGTGAAGAGGACCCCTGTGTGTTTGTGAGACTGGCTCAGGGAGGGGAAGTTTGGCCAGGGACTGAGGGCCAGGGGCTGGAGGGACACACAGGGTTGCATGGGCAGGGGAACCTGTCAGATGTGGGGGGCTGAAGTGGCGTTTAGCTCTTCTCCCTCCACCTGTCAGTCACCCTGCACAGCTGCAGCCCAGCGTTCCCGCCTGGGCCATGGAGGGCCCAGCAAGCGGAAGCCAAACAGCAGGATGTTGGCTGTGTTGTGGGGGCGATGTGGGCTCAGTACCTGGTATGGGGAGCCGTTGCAAGCACAGAGGAGGAAAACTGCCCCAGGGCCAGGATAAGTAAGTGGCGTCAAGCTCGGGTAGAGGCAAGGGTGGGCCGTGCCAGCGGCACTGGCGGGCCCCCAGGGACAGGAACAGAGCGTGGGAGGGGAGAGGCTGTGCTTTCCAGTAAGGGGACAACATGCAGTGAGTGCGGGGAAGGGGAGGGCCCTGCACTGCCTGTCAGCAAAGCCCCAGGGCTCTCTGCGGCCCCGGGGAGGCAGGTCAGTGCTGCCGTGCCAAAGGAGGCTACAGAGAGGAGATGGCCCAGGCTGGGACAGGGGCAGGGCTGCCTGGGTTCCCCTCTCCCACCGTCGGAGAGTCCTGTTCCCTACCCCAATGCAGTGTACATGGGGTTGAAGGGGGCTCCTCATCTCTCCCTTTGCTCTCGGGGGCAGATTTCATTTGGGAGCATTCGGAGGCTGTAGATTCCCATCCAGCCAGGCTGGGGTGAGAGGGGCTGGCAACAGGGGCCAGGGGGGGACTGTCCAGCAGTGCCCCCCGGGCTCCAGTGCTGCCTCACGCCTGCTCCCCTTGCCTGCTGCTGCCGCCCAGGGTGGCCTTCCTAACAGCTTGGCTGTAGCCCCTGCTTCTCCCCCTGGCTCCTGAGTTCCATCCCCAACCCTGGGCTAATCGCTTCCTGCTGTTTGCAGAAGGGAACCGGGCAGGCTCTGCTCGCAGTTGACAGGCGGTAGGGGGTCCTGGGAGCGCCTTCGCGTACCTCTGCTGCCTCTGGCATCCTAGAAGGATGGCGGTGCTGCTCTGGGGTCTGCTGCTGCTCTGCCTGTCTGCTCTGCACCACCGCCCATGGGTAAGTTGCTGCCCTTCTCCTGTCCTGCCGGGCAGCTCCTCTGCCTGTGCTGGGGCAGTGCAAGGAACGGGGTGCGCAGTCTCCAGTGGGCTCGGGGCAGGGTCCACTCTCCATGTGCAGCCAGCAGTGAAAGGCTCTGAAGAAGAAACCCCAGAAAGGACAATGATGGAGCCACACTTCTGTCTGGCCCATTTGGATGGGTGCTGGCTCATGCGCTGAGCGGGAGGCTGTCTAGTCCTCCTTTCCTCTCCTCCGTTCTGTGAGGCCGCAGGCATTCCTGGTACCCAGAGAACTACGCCCAAATTCCCTGGGGCCTAGGCTCTGGTGATGTCTCGTGGCCACGACCTCCAGGGGTTAGTGGGGCACTGTGTAAACTAAGTTCCTTCTACCCATTTTAAATCTGCCACCCAGTTGCGTATTGAGACGGCAGGTATGCAGGAGTGCCTGAGTCGCATTTGGACCTGGCCACTGTTTTGTACCCCTCCAACCTAAATGGGCTCAGTCTTGCAGTCTCCTGCCATGGGGCTCTCTGCAGGCCTCTGAACATGTTCATCACCCACCCACAGACCCTTCTGCTGCTGTTTGCTGGAAAGACCTATCCATACTCCAGAAAGCTATGGGCGCCAATGGGGGGCGGGGGGAAGAAAAGAGGAAAGAGCAGCCTCTGACCCAGCCTGGGAGAAGGGGCTGAACTAGATGACCTTGTGAGGTCTCTTCCAGACCAACCTCCCTATGATCCTAAGGGATGTGGCAGGCAGTGGGCCAGAGGGTGTGTCTTTCGCCCAAATCCAGGCCCCTTCCCTTTCCCGTCAGCTTTGCCTCTGGGTTTTCTCTTGCAGTGCCCTTTGGCATATGCCCTGGAGATGGATTTTATCCCTACACTTCACCAGGACAGCTCTCAGGTAAGACAGGACTGGCTCCCAAATGAGGTTATTGCAGGGTATTTCCAAATCTCCCCCAGCTCATCTTAGTGTAGGGTGGGCCCTGCCAGTGACACCTGCACACACCTGCGGGAAAGAGCAGGCCCAGCTACAGCGCGTCGTCCTCTCTGCCCACTGTGTCCCACAGCTGCTCAGGCTGAGATGCTCCAAGGTGTCTCTGGGAGCCAGGTGCCCAGATCCCACTGACTAATGGGATTTGGACATCTCGCTTCTCATGCTGTTTGAAAAAACCAGCGTAAAGCAAGTGGGCAGGAGGTGGCATCTGTGATGGAAGCTGGTGTGTGAAGGGACTGGCTGGTGAACTAAGCCCCCAGTCACAGCCCAGCAGGAGAGGGTGGGGAGAATTACCCGCTGTAGGCAAGGGCAGGAAAGGCCTGTATCCAAGGCCACCCCCTTGCTCTGACCCTGCTCCTGATCCTGCAGTTGCTGGGTGCCAGGCTGAGCTCTTGCAGGGCATTCAGGGAGAACGCTGCTGTTCTGCAGGGAGTAATCCTAGGGTGTGCAGAGGGACAACTCCCACAGGAAAGGCTAAGCGTACGCATTCAGTGCTTGACCGATGGAGGCCTCAGTCATTTAGGCGAGCAGCTGCAAGCACCACTGCCTGGCGACTGGCTTGCATGGGCATGGTAGTTGCACAGAACCCAGGTTCCCCTTTGTCCGTGAGGCTCAGGGCAGAGGAGCGATGCTGAGAGTACGTGAGGATTCAAGAAGCAGTCTTGGCCGAGAGACTGATCTCTGCAAGAAGGTCCCAGGACTTCCTCTTTCACCTCCTGCTGTTCTGAAGGGAAGGTTTGTCGTGCACAGCTACTGAGGGCAGACTCTCCCCACAAAGTGAGCAGGGCTGCAGAAGCAGAAGGCCGAAAGAATACAGACATTCAGAGAAGCGGCTGCAGACTGCCATGGCTGCAGACCAGGCTGCTGACATGGCATGGAAAGGAGAGGGAAGGAGGTCCTCTAACAGGAGCTGTGACATCGGTTGGAACAAATCCACGCCAGTTTAAGATTTGAACTGGGTGCTGAGCTGAACACAGAACTAGCTGAGAGGGGCTGGGGAAGTGATGATGTGACTACACACATCTGTGTGAGCAGGGGGGGAGCAGTATTCTGCACACGCCAGAACCAGGATGCAGGGGGGATAAGAGAAAAAGGGGTTGAAGCAGAATAGACAAGGTGATAGGGGATAGATGCTGGGGGGAATATTTCTGCAGAGAGGGGGTGAGCCTGTGACACCAGCAGGGATGGCTGCCATCCTAAGAGGCATGGAAAAGAGGTGAGTTTGTGTCTGAGGAGACTAGGACTGCAAAGCAGTGGAGGCACAGGGAAAGCTTATGTGAAGAAAGGGGACTGGGCCCAGAAGACTCGTCCTGCCCAGGAGAAGCATGTTTGCCTGAGGCATTTAACTGAAGGAAGCTGAGACGCAGCCACGTGTTCACTTGGTGTTTGACAACCTGAGCGTGGGCAGGGAGGAGCTAGTGAATGCGCTGGATGTCTCTGCTTCTCCTAGACTTTCTTGGGAATAAGCTATGTCCTGTTTTTCCAAGCCTGTGCCAAGGCATCTGAAATAGCTGCTTTATCCCTGCAGGGCATAGTGGTAGACCCTGCACCACGCACACTGCCCAGAGAAGGGCCCCTCCGCATGACCCATGACCTGACAGTTAGCAGGGCAGAGGCAAGGACTGGCCAGGGCCAGGCTGTGCGCGTCAGGTAGACCAGTGCAGGTGCCACCCAAGGCAACGTCTACATGCCGTAGTCAGTAGGTGCAAGGACTGAGAAGGGGCCGGGTGCAGGTTCCTAATTCCATGTCACCTCAGAGGCAGCAATGGTTTCACCAGATGGTCCCTCTGCTCTTCCCTGTAGGCCGTATCACAGCTGAGGGTGTTGGTGACCTCTCAGGTGGCTGCTCCAGCTCCTGCCCTCTCTTACATTTAACAACAGAGCCAGGAGCCTGAGCCTGCTAACCACATGCCATGGGTTCCCCACCACCACGCGCTGGGACCATTTGCCTCCCAGCCAGGTCGAGCTGCTTGCTAGGTCCATGAAAGCATCAGAGTACCCAGCTCCATTCTTCTGCTTTCTCTCAATGCAATTCTCCTGTTCCTTCCCAGGGGCATGAAGTGACTGGAACCTCAGGGCAGGACCTGCAGCCCACTCTCACCAGCGTTACTTTGCCTGCAGCTGTGTCAACCCTGCCGAACGCTGCAGTGTCAGACTCTACCAGTGACACCTGGGAGGACATTCATGGACCCACATCACCACCCACACCCACTGCTAGTACCACCGCCACTACTACTACCGCTACCACCACAGTGTGTAGCGACAACTTCACAAGCCCAGAGGACGAACCTGGGACTGGGACAGGGGGAAGTCACGAACAAGTGCTGGAAGGACAAGAAGAGGATTCCTCTGACGAGGAGGAAGAGGATGAAGAGAGAAACTGCGACATATCTCAGGAAAGAATAAGGAAGCTAGCAGATGGCTTGATGAAATTCACTGCTGATCTCCTGCAAGAGGTCGAGCTGGAGAACAGCCAATCCAACGTGGTCCTCTCTCCCCTCAGCATCACCCTGGCGCTGTCCCACCTGGCACTAGGTAATGCCTTCATTTTAAACAGCTGAGCTCTCATGCTCCACAGTGCTCCTTCTCAAAGAAGCACTGGTAGTCGGCGTCCAAAAATGCAGAAGTTCAGCACAGCATCCTCTGCCCCAAAGCCTGATCCTGTGGCTTGCTTTAACCAGGACACCTGGGCTGCCCTCACTTGAAGCTGGTCTCGCTGTCCCATGCTGAGTGCCACCAATGCTTCTTGGGAGGACACAAGCCATCCCGTCACAAAGGGGCATCCATCCCTTCCAGACAGCACTGTGAACTGGAACCTGACCTTGCTTTTCAGGAGCAGAAAACCAGACAGAGAAGCATCTGCTGGAGGCAATGCACCTGAAGTCAGTGCCCTGCCTCCACCCCACGCTAAGCAGCATCCGCAGAGTGCTCACAGAGTCCATGCTCAGCGTGGCTTCCCGGCTGTATCTGCAGAAAGGTGAGAGCAGGGAAAAGCACCTTCATGCCGGGGGGTCTGTGACACTTGCACATACACACAGGCATGCCAATGGCAAAGGGAGACGTGTCTGCTTCCCGACGCAGTCCTTGGGGATGCCCTTCCTGCCTGCTGAGGGAGCCGGGCTGCACCTGCTCTGGCTGATTTTGCTGAGTGAGTTTCATCAGGGCCTGGTGACCTCATGTCCAGTTCTTCTCCCACAGGACTTGAGGTTAAAGAGAAATTTCTGGACAACTCGGAGAGATTCTATGGAGCGAAGCCTGTGACCCTGTCTGGAAACAAGGAGGATGATCTCATAGCCATAAACAAATGGGTAAAGGAGGTGACAAAGGGGCATATCTCCTCCTTCCTGTCTCAGCTCCCCGATAGCATGGTGATGCTCTTGCTCAACGCTGTCTACTTCCGAGGTGTGTGCTAGTATGCTCCCCAGGCCTCTCCATCCCAGAGAAGAGCTATGGCTCCACTGGCTGTCTCCAGATGCAGCAGTTCTGTGGGTCCGAGCGGCTCTTCTTTCATCTCTTTCCCACTTGGCTGGATGTCTTTTCCTCCCCCTGCACGTTTGCAGCTCCCCTTGCTCAGTCAGATCACTACAGTGAAGACTCCTGTCTTCCTACCCATGCTCAGAATTAGATGAATACGAACACCAGAGGCGGGGTGTGCATATTCCAGCAGGTGCCAACCAGGATTCTTTCAGGTGACTTCTGCCGAGCCCTGGCCAGGTCCACCCAGATCCTCCCCTAAATCCCTGCAGGCTGGATGTACCTTGCTGCTAGGGGCGTTCTTCAACTCGTACAGAAACCCACTGCCACTCCTGCAGACACAGTGCTTGCGTCACTGCCGCCGGCCTCTCTCCTCCGTCCCCGTGTTGCTAGTTGCTGCTTCAGGTTTCTTCCTTTTCCTCAACAGCTAACTTGAGCTTGCCCATCATGCAAGGGAAGTCCCTCATACGAGCATGCAGCTTGGACCCCAGGCTCTTTATTTTCAGAGCAGTCCACACACATTCACTGCTTCATCCCACAGGGTGCAGCTTTCTCCCCAAGCTGAGGTGGGGCAGGGCTGATCAGGCCCGGTCTCACCCCTCTACTCCATGCAGTCTCTCCTGAAGATAAGGACACCCTGCTGTCATGGTTCTCTCTGCATGGCAGGGTTCATTTTGTCCCTGCACAGCAATGCCCACAGACCTGAGCACTGATGGCAGGGTGAAAGGAGCACAGGCAGGTCTCTCTCTTGGTTTTCCATTCTAGCCTGGCTTTACTGATTTCTACATGTTTCTGGACAGGATTTTGGAGGAACAAGTTTGATGCCAGCCTGACAGGTCCAGATATGTTCCACCTTAATGACAAGTTCATGGTCTCTGTGGAGATGATGAAAGCCCAGAAATACTCCCTGAGTTGGTTTACATTGGACTCCCTGGAAATGCAGGTGAGCATCTGTCGGGGGTGCGGCAAGGCTGCTGTACCAGTGCCCCACTATCACTGTCATTCTTCTGCTGCATCCACTTGCTCTGAGAAGACAGCACCTGCTCGCAGGTGTAGGACACCTTCTTTGAGCCTGTCCTCGGAAAGGATGTAAAATCTATCCTCTCAAAGCTACCGGGAAAATACCCCATGGGCACATACTAGCTGGGACCTAATGAGGCTTGTGCATCTGCAGGTCTGGGAGGACCAGGGAGACTGAATCCCCTCAAGGGAACTGGGAGCAGGAGGATCCCTGTGGAGCAGGGCCACTGCAAGTGTAAGAACATAAGAACCTATTGAGGATAAGACGGAGGTGCTCAGGGCCTTTGCTTGCTTGTTTCCTGTTCTACCCATTCTTTGGCTTGGCTTGTTTCCAGGTGGCCAGGTTTCCCTTTAAGGGCAACATGAGTTTTGTAGCCATTGTCCCAAACAAGTTTGGGTGGAATGTCTCGGAGGTGCTGGAGAACATCAGCCATGACAAGCTTCGTGGCCGCTTCCCCAAAGAGAAGCCCACCCTGGTGAAGATGCCCAAAATGCATGTAGATTACAAGCTGGAGCTCAACCAAGTCCTCAGCCGGCTAGGTAAGGTCAATCCCACTTATCATCTGTGCACCAAAACTCAAAACCACCATCCCTATTGTCAATCCCCCCCACCAAACTTGCTTCAGGCAGCCTCGAGGACTTTCATTTCTGAATTCCTCTACCTGTTAGCAACTGTCTTTTCCTTATTCCCCAACAAGGTGCAGCCACAGTTGGTGCAAAAAAGTAGCTCTCCTTTTTTTGCACCAACTGTGCAAGTCCTGACATCTGTTAGTCTCCTGATCTCCCCACTCTTATTTCCCATCACGCTTTCAACCTCATCAAAGACCAACACTTTGCCTACTTTGTACCTTTATTAACTCAGTGGTTGGGATGTATGAACTGCCAAGGCAATGTAGATCACAAAGGCCAAGACAGTGTGCGAAAGCAGGGCAGGGTGTGCTCTTTGTTGAAGGGATCTGGGTGTGGAATGAACTTCCAGATGAGACTAAAAACAGAAGCTGAATATCTTTATGAAATACTGGGAAACCTTCTTGTTTAGAAAAACACTTCCAGTATAGCAAGGATGAGATCTGCAGTATGTGTCCTCATTCTACCCAAATGACCAATTTGAAAACAAGCAACACCTACCAACAGACAAAAAATTACTCCAAGCAGAGATTTTCCCCCCAAAAAAGAGGAGTGTCAGCAACTGCATGAAGTCCATCTGGAACTTTTAGAATTGCTACTGATTTCATTTGACAAATGGTCAGGTACTAAGGTGTAGGCAAGAGCATTAAATCCTCCAGAGGATGGCTAGATAGTCTGCATGAAAACTGTTTGTTTGCCTCTCCCAACAGGGAGGGACTGGTGAATCTGGCTAGAGATTTATGTTTGCTTTCTCTGCCTGCCTGTTCTCTTCTCTGGAGTCCGCTATGATTCACCATCCAAACCCTGGTGTTGTGTAACTCCACAGTAACCGTTTGGTCAGGCTGCTGCTTCCTCTTCCACTCCAGGGATAAAGGGAATGTCTGAGCTAATGGCATGCCATGACACGGAGCTGGACAGCAGATGGGTTTCTGTTTGACTCCAGTTTGGTTTCATTTCAGGCCTCAAGGAGCTATTTTCAGCCCCCAATCTACAGAAGATCACCGATGAGCCTCTCCTGGTGTCAAGCATCCAGCACCAGTCTACCTTGGAGCTGGCAGAGGAAGGGGTGGAGGCATCAGCTGCCACCAGCGTTATGCTGTCACGGTCACTGTCCACTTTTAGACTTGACCGACCCTTTCTCTTCATCATCTTTGAGGAGATAACGGGCATCCCTCTCTTTGTAGGCAAAATCCAGAACCCCAACCCCAGTGCTGCCCAGCAAATGAAAGAGCCGGAAGACGTGTCTGATGAGAAATCTGGCCTCAAAGACTCCCCCCCCAAATAAGGGACTCCCAGGACTGCCGCCTCTTTGACCCTCTGTACTAGCCAAGGGAGGCCTCTCCTGTTGGGGCTTCCTCTAAGGGCCTTCTCTGCACCGGTCCTTGGAGGCAGCCCTTCCCTGGTTTCTTTATAGACCCCTCTAGCAGTCCCCTGTGCCAGCCCTGACAGGCCCCTCCACTGAGCCCTCCGTGCCAGCCCTGAGAAGCTTTGTCTGCTTAGATTCACTTTCCAGAGGCCTCAGCGCTGAAGGGAGGCTTCCTCCTGCCTGGACTCTCGTCAGACACTGAGCCTTTGCCTCAGGGGACCACTTACTTCGCATCCCTGCTAGAAGGCCTCTCTTGGCCACCCCTACAGGGCTGACCCAGGGGACTTGCCTCTCCTTGCCTTACTTCTGCCCGAGTGCCCCCTGCTGCGCAGCCCTGGTACCTGCAAGGTCTAGACTCATTCTGACAACCTGGACAACAGAGAGAGCAAGGCTGCCTCTCCCCGAGCCCCCCACTTCCTCCTCTCTCCGGGCAGTCAGTAACATATGCACTTGCTCATCAGTCACAAGCGAGCCAAACAGCAGCTACGTCAGATGGGTTAGCAGCAAGCAGTCTTCTCCCTGGGAGTGAGTCACAGCCACGTCCCAGGCTGAGGTTTCTTTGAGCAACCCTTCCCTGGCCCTGTTGGATGGGGCCTTGGCATGGGACGGCAAGCAGGTGACTTTCCTTCTATCCCTGCCACCAGCCTCCTGTCTGAGAAAACGATTCTGTCTCTGGGGGACTTAGGCCACACTGGATTTTTGAGGCATCTTTTGTAAAGTGTTTTTTAGTAATTTTATGTTAGCAGACTAATAAACATGTGAAGCAGATGTTATCTGGCTGAGGTGTCACCCTGAGAGACCCAACAGGTACAGGAAAGGGGAAGGGGAGGACAGCAAACAAGCAGAGGACTGAAAACAGAAGGAAGAAGAGGGCTGGCTGGGCTTGATGAAGGGGGTAAGGTTATGAAGAGTGCATGAGAACCGGCTGGACCCTTTTGCTCACCCAGCACACAACATCAGAGCAACAGGCCATGGAATAAGGTTAATGGCCAGTAAGTACAGATGCTTCCTGCTCACCTGTGGGACTCTCAGCTGCAGCACGTAGAGAATCTAGTGCTGTAGGTGGCCCAAAGGGAGGGAGAAGCAGCCTGACGTCAGTTGGCACGGACCGAACACTGCACAAGTCTGAGGCACTTCACCCATAAGCTGCAGTGCACGGCTGACCAGGTGCAGTAGGGTGGGAATTAGTACTGGCTAGTGGCAGGTTACTGAATATAATGGGGCAAGGTGTATAATCTGCCCCATGGTGCGGTACAGCCTATGTGTGATTTATCCACCATATAGGGTGCTTCTGGCCATGCAGAACAATGCTACATGCCCACAACGCTTTTCAGGAGAAGGGTGTCTCTCCTTGTACTGAATCACACTGCCTTTAGCCAGTCTGAGCACAGTCTACCTAGAACTTCACTTCTGTCTAAAGTTAGGGCAGCTCATTGGATCCCTACTCTGAAAAAGTTCACCACGTGTTTGATGAATGCTGCAGCCTAAGATTCATGTTTTGTAGAAACAGCAATTGCTACCAGAGCAGCTAAGTCTGGATTACTTTAGCCTTGCTGCTCCAGGGGGTTCTTCAAACCCACTTACTGTTGTTCATGGTAGAGCCTGTGCCACATCTCATCCAGCTTTTAGGAAGAATTCCTGCCATTATCTTTTTGCACAATGGTAGCTACAAAGCCGCAGTGCCACTTTCTCAACATTTCCCTGTTCACATAGTAACTGTTCCTGACAAGTTGTGCCTCAGCCATGCTGCAAGAGGAGGCTGCCTGGGGAAATCTTCCTCACTGAATGTCCCACAGTTTTGATTGCGTACAGGATGAGGCAGATGGATTCACCGACTATGAACTCTGGGGACATAGGAGAGTACATAAAAAGGCAGCTAGCCCAACCCTGCAATTACCAACAGACCCATGCATGTTTTATGCAGACTCCAAGTCTAAGAGGGGAAAACATCTAAGAATAATTCCTAGTCCTGTGACCCATGTGCTGGCCTTTACTCTTCAATAAGAGGGTATAATTACTGGACTATGTAAGTAACAAGTAAAACCACAGGAATCCAAAGCTATTACTAGGGTCTAGCACCAGTCCACAGGGAACATTTCATCTGAATTATAACCTTCACTTAAAGGCACTTGTCCACGCTTAAGGTAGTTCCTGCCTTGGCTATAGCACCCTCCTGCTCTCCAGCCTCCTGGAGTCCCACCTTGCTGTACTCCAGACCCAGTTATGGTCACTTCTTTCCCTTTCACACCTCTGCACTCCAGCAAACTGTCTCTAGAAGGCAAGCGCTTCTTCATCCTCAACACCCTGTGCAATTTGGTTTTCTTCCTTCCAACTCCCATTCACTTTGCCAAACTCTCTTACTTTCCTCCTGTGCATCCTCCCCCCAGTTATCTTCACACTGTTCCAGTGACCACCCCCTGCTCTGATTGTACCATATGCATTTAACAAACAATTGACTACATCAGTATAAACCATGAGATTCTGCACAGGGCTTTGAGGGTCTCAAGAGGAGAGTGGGAAGTAATAATGATATCCAGGATCAAGCCCTCTCATCTCAGGACAATGATCGTGCACCACTTAGTACTGTGTTGGCCCCTGACTCCATGTTAGACAGCCAGGCCTCTGCTCTGTGCAGCAATCTTCCCAGAGGGTGAAGTGATTACAGAAATATTTCTTGCTAACTTCACACCTGGAAATGTCACTGAACTTGCTCACCAAAGTAAGCTCATGAGTGATATACTGAATGTCCATGATATGAAGCCTAACACTGCCTAAGCCGCATGGCCCGAGACCTTCAGTTGACACCACGGTGGTTTGCATGGAGTTAGCTACGTTGATTTAAAGTCCAGCCTTTTGCTAAACTGCCGCAACTCTGTATGTAGACAAGCCCTGATTAATTTATGCTCTGCCAAAATAAGCCTGGATTAAGCCAATAGAAGGATATATGCAGCGCTTAACCCAGGTTTAACTGAACTGGTTTAAAACCAAGATGTACTTGAACTAGTACCACTTTCTTGTACAGACTAAGCTTTAGGAAGAATTACCCCAGGACCTGCCACAGAAAGTATTTCAGTACCAAATGCAAATACTGAAGAAAAGGAAACAATGACATGGGAAGAGGAATTTTACTTTTTAATTACCAACACTGCTCAGCCTCATGTGTGCATAACAGGGGCAAAAAATACAAGGTCATCTCCACAGATCTCTACTTACAGTTTCCCAGAAGGCCACAGCTGCTCATCTCATCGCTGCTCAGTGAGGGGGTCGTCTCCCCTTTGGGTGGGACCGGGGAAAAAGCAGTGAACCACAAGAAATGGGGAGTCATTGATTTGCTTTTCCAGATCAGAGCCCCCTGTTCTCTAAGTCACCTCTTCTTTCTATTAGCTGAGGGGCTGTAGGGAACACTGCACGTATACAAAAGCCAATGCTATACTTCTCACTGCCTGAGGAATAAGGTCTGCAGCCCACCAGGGAGAAATGCCAGGGCAACCCCAGATTATGTGGTCTGGTACAGCTGCCTCCAATACCCTCGCAGCATTTCCCCCCTGTCAAGGGGCTGTGCAGAGTACTGCTGGTAAGATGCCTAGGGCGGTCCTGGCTGCCCCCTGTTCACCAAGCACGTCAAGCTATTCTTGTTAGTTCTGTCCTCATCACTCCTGGATACAGCCCCTTAATGACTTCAAACCAGCTCCTGGATGCTGCTATTGATTCGCCAGCCTCTTGCTGAGTTAAAGCTGCTGCTCTATTAATGCTGCTGTAGCACATTCCAGATAGGGACCTCAAAGCTATTTACAAAAAGGCTCACACCCCTTGCAAGATAGGGAAGGAAGATCTGAGGCACCAAGGGGGAAACAGCTTGCCCAAAGTCATTCAGGGAACTTGTGCCAGAACTGGGAGTAGCTGGTTCTCAGTCCAGAGCAAACAGGGGGCGTTTGCTTCAGAAGCTGGAGAAAGGGCAGGGTTAAAGCCAATAAAATCCAGTGACACAAGCACAAAACCAAAAACAAGAGCAGTCCACTTTAAGAGAGTCCTGGGAAGCTGTAACCTGAAGCTCGCTGAAGGCTGGGCTGGGGCAGTCTGCTGGGAGGCAGTGAAATAGCAGATGTGGCTGTTATAAACTGCACACTGCCCCACTTCTCTTTCTCTCTCACCAAGGTTGGTAACTTAGGACAGCACTGGCCCAGAGGAGCCCGAGGTAAGAAGCAACTGCCTGTAACCAGAAGCAACGGGAGTATTCAGAAGGATGCGAAGGGCACAAGAATGGGGGGCGGACGGTGGTGCCTCTCTTGCAGGGTCTGGGAAATGGGAGTGAGGGTCTGGGAAGTGAAAAATTTTTGGAAGGAGGGACTCTTCACAGGGCTCCTCTTGGAGGACTGGAGTGATAGAAGTCTGCTAGGGCCCTGAACAGTCTGAGATTCAACCATGGAGGGGCCAGAGTGTGGCACCAATTAGAGCCCATACTGCGGTTGGGAAGATGTTTCCTGGCAGCAGAAACCAAATCTAGCAGAAAGCTGATCGAGATGAGGTGGCTGCAAGGTGCTGCAGAAGTCACACTTGCAGGGTAGGGTAACTGGGGGGGGGGTCCCAGGCAGAGTAAGGGGGTCCTGATGAGTAGGATGGCGCAGGACACCCCAAAGTGTGATCTGCTTTGAAGGCTGGTAATTGCTGGCACCAAAAAATGGAAGAATGAGACTGTTTTGCACCTGCAGGGATTTGGGAAAGGGATGATACTCAGCCTGAAAGCGTCTTCTCAGCTCATTTCCCAGCAGTCCAAGTCCAACAACACACACTGCTTGCTCTTGCTCTTTCCCCTGCTTTTTAAAGCCAGCTATAGATTTTCAAGTCATGCTAGAGCCCAGCCCACCCCACCCCAGCCCTGCACCAATGAGGCCCTTTTCTATCTGCAGCTTTGTCTGTATGCTTCAGAAACATGTAAATAGAATCCAGATGTTCAGGCCCATTCAAGCTCAGAGGTTGTGTCTTTCTAAAGTGGAAATCATTTTCTTGGCAAAGTCTGAGAAATGTTAAGCTGGTGACGATCTTGGCAGAGCTGATAAAATCTGGAAATCCAATCTTCAATCTAATGCTCCCAAGAGCACGGCATAGCTGGGAGCAGAGGGCACATAGAGCCTCTCTCAAAGAGAGGCCATGGAAAACTCAACTCTCAGGACTAGCCCTGGCTAAATCTCTCACTTTGGGCACAAATGAAGCACTGGGGAATCTGCTTGGGGCAGCCACCTTCCAGCACACCTCTCTCCCCACTTGAATCACGTGGGCAAGCCTCCTGCAAGATCCCTATGGTATAATTACTTAGTGTAGATGCAGCATGTGGGGTTCCCTCCTATCTCCGCTCCAGCACATCACCATTCCCTCACTTGGAAAACCTCACAGTAATAAGCAGTTCCTGCATCACATCATGGTATAGCTCCACTTGATGCCAATCTTCTGCACTAGACACTCTGAATGCCAGTCTGCTGGACAGAGGAGGATGGCAAGGTGGGTAGGCCTATGGATACAAACACCTATCATCTGTGAGTCAGACCACGGGGCCAGCTTGGAGTTTACTCTGCATTGGTGGGAGCAGGGTTGACTCTTCTGTCTCTCAAGGAGAACTGCTACCATGGTGAGACAGACCTTGGGATGCAAGGGTTTGGAGGAGCTGCCTCACTCTTGGAGGGAAGTGTTCTGCCTGAACAGGCTGTTCTGAAGTCATGGATGTGGTGGCCATGTGGCTTTAAGAGTGTGCACTTCTACCAACAGCCATATATGCTTTATAGTTACACTTAATTTGAAACATGTGTGCAGTCTCCTACTTTACTGGCTGCCTTGGATCACAGAGCTTAGTTAAATATAAACTCCCTTCCTTTAATTTCTGGGATTTTATATAAACACTGTTTCCGCCCAAGCACCACGGTGCCTGTTCAGAAGGGCAGAACAGCTCTGCAGTAATGCTCATTTGCCTAGCGTGAAAGTCTGCCCTTTGAACCAGACAGTAGTGTACAGAGCCTACCTGGAATGACAGAGAAAAGGTTAAATCAGATTTCTGCAGAACAGGACTGTCAGCTTTGGGAAGCTTACTTTCCATAAGGAATCTTTAGCAAACCCTGTCTTTTCTCTGCTTTGCCCCATACACTATATTGCATAGTTAGCAAGGAGTCAGCGAGATTCTCTCCGAGGTCTTCCAAAGCTGGTACTTGATGTAAGGCGCATAGGCAGGCTCTGCCATCATCTAAGCATACACCTAAGTGGAGAGGAAGCAGGAAACTGAACTAAAGAGTCCCTTCTCCATCCTGATTCTGTTCGCTGGTTTCTGGAAGTACTGAAGCACTGCACTTGTAAAATACACAGATGAATTTCTGGATACAGATCTGACTTGGTGCCCAACAGGACCTTGGAGTTTGGTATTTAAGTTCATGTGGTTTGGATCATAAACATGTATAAGCCTGCTTTATGCACATGTGCACCCTAATCCCAGTCTACAAGCATGTGCACCGGGGGCAGGAGAGGCTCAAAGCAGGTGTGGGCGACCTAGCTGAAGCAGCCAAAGGATGAGGGTCTTTGGCTACACAGGAAAAGAAAACCCAGCTAATCAGGTGAATGCTTCAGGCCCCTTGCATAAGCCTTACTAGGCACAGCAGACAGTGCTGACAGAGTGGGGTGGGGCAAATTATTAGGCAGAATGAGTGGTGCTAAAGTGCTTGTTGTGCCCTCCTTCTAGGTTCTAGCATGCAGACTCTACTGGTTTTCCTCCTCCTGGGCCTCTTGGCCTCCCCTGGCAGTTCCCAGAACCCAGCTAACGAGCAGGTGAGTGGAACACACAATAGCACAGAGCTGTGGGAGACACTGGGAGCATGCAAGTTTCCAAATTAAAACTCTTAATAGGAACATTAAGCACCAGCCTCTAGCTCTGCCAGGTGCAACCTTGGACTATATTTAGCAGTAAAGTGGGACAAGAATTCCTGCTCTGCCTAGGACAAAGACACAGTGGAATCTCCTGCAGTTAACAAAAGGGGGAGGGAGAAGAGGGATGGACATGATTGCTGTTGGGTTTCTTCCAAGCTCTGCCTAAAACTTCCTGTCACATCCCCAAAGCAAAGTGCCCCCCGTCACCTGTCATCAGTCAGATGAGGCCAGTACTGCCCTAGCTGACAGAAGAACATCCACAGAGAACTTCAAGGGCAAACCAGCCCTTTGACTATCATCCCTATTCCTGCTCTGTTGAGCTGCAACTCTAAACAAAGGCTTCTTGCCTCTGCCAGGACTCAGCGACTCCTGATGAGGGCAACGCAGGGGAAGCTGAAGAGGAAGATCCCTTCTACAAGACCCCAGTGAACAAACTGGCAGCTGCAGTCTCCAACTTTGGTTATGACTTGTATCGCCAGCAATCTGGCAAAACCGCTACTGCCAATGTACTACTGTCCCCATTCAGCGTGGCTACAGCACTTTCTGGTCTCTCCCTCGGTAAGTTCCTGATCCTGGTGCCGCTCCTCCTTTTACATGCTGTTCAACTGGACGGGCCTCATGCTGTTTTGCCTGTCATCGGTAGGTGCTGGGCAGCGGACAGAAGACCTGATTTCTCGCACTCTCTACTATGACCTGCTTAACAAGGCTGAAGTCCACAACACCTACAAGGAACTGCTGACAAGCATCTCTGCTCCAGAGAAAGGCTTCAGAAGTGTCTTCCGCATTATCCTGGAGAGAAGTAAAATCCCCTCTTCACCTTTCTGTAAATTTGCCTGCCAGATTTAACCTTGCCTGTGTCTCTAAGCAACCGGCAGATGAACAGTGTCAAGGTAATGTTAGCAAGCGCTGATGACACTGGCTATGCCATGGAGCTGAGCACAATACCGATGGTTGCTTCTGCCCAGTAATCACACTGCACTATACCTTCCAACTGCAGGACGACTCCCTAGATCTGTTTTTGGAAAGCATGCATTAACACCGGGTTATCTGGGAGATGCAGCCCAAAGCTCCTGGGAAGAACTTGCTGTGGCAATTCCACTGGGTCGCTTCAGCTCACAGCAGATGCTCCTACCTATCCCAAGAACTATTTTTGCCCAGACAATGCAATTATACCCCTTGTTTTAGGCTAATGGTCCTCTTGACTAAGGACTGGTCAGTCACATAGGAGTTATGCAGCCAGCTGAAATGCCATTTTGAAGATTGCACTAACCCCTCTGCCCCCAATTATAGTTTCTAGGGTCGGAAGGGACCTGAGAAGATCATCTAGTCCGACCCCCTGCCATGGCAGGAAAGAGTACTGGGGTTAAACGACCCCAGCAAGGTGTTCATCTAACCTCTTCTTAAAAACCCCCAGGGTAGGAGCCTGCACCACCTCCCTTGGAAGTTGGTTCCAGACCCTAGCCGCCCTGACCGTGAAATAGCGCCTTCTGATGTCTAACCTAAATCTACCCTCTGCTAGCTTGTGACCGTTGTTCCTGGTCACTCCTGGCTGTGCTCGGGGGAACAGTGACTCCCCCAATGCCTTCTGATCCCCCCTGACCAGTTTGTAACAGGCCACAAGATCCCCCCTCAGCCTTCTCTTGTGGAGGCTGAACAGGTTCAGGTCCCGTAGTCTCTCCTCATAGGGCCTGCCTATGAGGAGGCCCTATGAGGAGTTTGGCAGTTCCAAGGATCTGAGCTTCTTAGTACACTTAAGCCTGTGGGGAGGGCTAAAGATAGATACTGCTGTGTGGTAGGCTTTCTGTTCCTATCCCACATCTTTACTAGTCAGTTGAGGGCTTTGCCGCACAGCACCACAGGACATGGCTGAAAGGAGTGGATCTCTCTCACGCAGCCTCAGTCCAGCTCTGCAAATGCTTGTACATTTGTGGCAAAAAAGCACACAGACCAGGGCTCACAGATCTGCACTCATTTCAAGAGGGATGCCTGCTGCACCCTATTGCCAATGGGCTACTCTCTGATAGAGGAAGGAGCTGCTGTAATAATTATTCTGCCCCTCAGAGCTACGGATGAAGGTTGGGTTCCCAAGCCAGCTGGAGAAGGCCTACAGAATACGACTCAAGATCCTGACTGGCAACTCCCAGGCAGACCTCCAAGAGCTCAACAACTGGGTAAGGCAGCAGACCAAAGGGAAGATTTTAAGGTTCCTGAAGGACATGCCCACAGACGTCAGCATCTTCCTTGCTGGAGCAGCTTATTTCAAAGGCAAGATCTTACTGCATGGCATTAAAGGGTCTCTTTAGTGCATGCCAGTAGAGGGAAGGGTCTCATGCTGGACAGCACACCAAATAGCCAGAAAGACAGAGCAACAGAAAATGTCTCAGAACACAATTCCACAAAGCAGAAGTGACACATGCTGGATGAACACAGGAAGAGATTTTTCAGGGAAGGCATTCCTGTTCTCAGGAAATAGTCTGACCCACTTACAAGGAACCAGAAAAGGAGGAAAATGAAAGCTTGTCAGCATAGCTGCTGCAGATAAAGAGAGGTAGTCAGCTGTGTAGGTCTGAAGTCATGCAAAAGGCAGGGCAGATTTGCACCTTGTAGACTAACTAAATCAAACTTCTCACCTAAAGAAAGCTAAGAAAGGTCAGACAGGGAGGTGACAGCTGTAAAAATTTTGCCTGGCATGGTACAGATAAGGAATCAGATTTGTAGCTCACAAAATCAGAGTCCAGAGGCCTTGTTCAGTTCCAAGCTGAACTGAGCAACTCCCTAGGAGAGGTAGGCAGTCCTTGTTCCAACTTACAGTCCAAGACAACAAGCAACACATGAAGGGTGTGGAGAGACACTCTCCCTGTGCATGAATAATTGATACTACTTAAAATAGTTTTGTAATTACGCAAGTCAAACATCTGCTCACCCCAGCTGCCCCTCCACCCATGTTGGCTGATTTCTTGCTTTCAATCTGGCCAAAGCTCAGATGGAAGGGAAGGGAACAATTGGCCGCAACAAGCCAAAGCTGAGACAGCCTGTGACTGGAACTGGCTATTGATAGCCTCCATCACGCTCCAGTTTTTAAAGCAGAGGCTTGGAAGCAGGAGTCCTTTAATGCATGAAGCACTGAACCATTCCTATTAGCTGCATATGCAATAGCCCCCCGTTCATTTACTTCATTTCCAAACTTCTCTGGCTTATTTTTAAAACTAGGGCACTGGGCAACTAAATTTGACCCCAGCAAGACTACCCTGCAGGACTTCTACCTGGAAGAAGACAGAACCGTGAAGGTGCCCATGATGTCAGACCCCAAGGCCATACTGCGTTACGGCTTTGACTCAGAACTCAACTGCAAGGTCAGACAAAGACTGAAAGCAGCTCCAGTGCTAATGTGGGTAGAAAGTCTAAGGAAAGATGCATCTTCCCTCAATGCCCAGCCCCTTCTAGAGAGTCAGAGCTCTGTCCCTCCCACCAGACTCTCCATAACTGCTATGCTTGTGACCCTGGTTTTAAACTAGAGCAAGCAGCCTTTCATTTGTTCCGAGAGCTCCCCATCTGCAGTGACCACGTGATAAGCAGCCCAGCTGTACACAGACTACATAAGGAGGGCAGGGTAGGGCTGGCTGGCTCCTCACAAGGCTTCTAGACTTAGTACTGCTTCCAGAAAGTGGAAAATCATCCACTGTCCTCATGCTATGCCATACATGGTACTCAAGAGAAGGGCTTCCAGCAGACAGCCCCTCACTTACTATGGAATAGCACTGTCCCCTCTCAGGGCATGCAGACAGAGATTCAGGGTGGAGGCAAAACCTTGAACTGCAGAGCATGGAGTTGGACCCTATTATGCAACAGGTAAGCAGGGCAGGAGGCAGATGTGTGTGGAGTAGCTGAGCAGCCAGATAAGGTACAGAGCTTGCAGCTTGGCACTGGGGAAGTTCTATTGCCAAGCACAGACATAACTCCGAGCCTTTTATAACTGCCCTTCCAGATTGCTCAGCTGCCACTGACAGGGGGTGTTAGTGCCATGTTCTTCCTGCCACTGAAGGTGACCCAGAACCTCACCCTGATTGAGGAAAGCCTCTCGTCTGAATTTGTCCATGACATAGACAAGGAGCTGAAGGCTGTCCATGCTGTGCTAAGTGTGCCCAAGCTGAAGCTGAGCTTTGAGGAATCACTGGGAAGCACGCTGCAGGAAATGAGTACGTACACAACATTGCCCTCTGGAGGCAACGGGGGCTCAGAGCAGTGGGCAGCTCTGCTTCTGCTCAGTGAGAACAAGGAGCAACTGGTTACCAGTTAGGCCTGTTGCTGTGGACACAGACTGCACCAGCACTTTTGAGCTCCTGCATGCACAGAGCCTCCCCCTTCCAATAGTTCCTTCCCTCTTCTGCCTTTATACAACTTCTTGAATAAGTGCATGGGGCCCTTGCCTCTCAGCTAGGCAAGGACCATTTCTATTTCCCTTTCCCTCCAAAAGCTCCACCTGGGGCCCTATCTTCCCCTTACTGAAGCACTGTACCTCCTCTCCCACAAAGTGCAGTCTTTCAGCTAATGGACCCTTCTCTCCTTCCTTACAGGGCTGCAGCAGCTCTTTATATCACCTGACTTTAGCAAGATGTCTGCTAAACCCATTAAGCTCTCTCACGTGCATCACAAGACGGTTCTGGAACTGAGTGAAGATGGTGCAAATTCTACGCCAAACCCTGGAGTGAATGCTGCTCGCCTGACCTTCCCCCTCGACTACCATCTGAACAAACCCTTCCTACTTGTGCTGCGAGATGACGCCACAGGAACCCTATTCTTTATTGGCAAAATCCTGGACCCCCGGAACATTTAGCTCCTCTGACAGTAGCCTGCAAGGAAGGTGGTAACTAGAAAGAAAGCTGGCTCCTCACTCTGCTGCAGGGGCCAAACTTGCAAATTGAATGCCTACATGCTGCAATAAAAGCTTCTGGCGTTGATCCCAGAGTGCCAGTCTTTCCTTAAAGGGCAAGCTTGATCTTGTTTGTATTGGGCCCCTCCATAGCCATGATCCCCAAAGTGTTACGTACTTTGAGCTGTGGTGCAGTACATACTGGATTCCCCCTGCATCATCTCATAGCGTAACTCCAGTCCTCGTACTTAGTTCCTCCACCACGTCTCCGCCCCAAAATTAACCACTATCCTGTAC
>NW_017729012.1:11756757-11757502 GCF_001723915.1 Gavialis gangeticus | reverse complement strand
CCCCCCCCCCCCCCCCCCCCCAGTAAGCCCCACTGTTTTGACCCCAGTTCTTGTGGCATTTAAGGTGGCATTTCCCAACATGCTGCCTCCCTCACTTCAGCCCACAGTGAATCACGTTTCTAGGAATGAACGTGCTGAGCAGCAGGTGGTGTTGCTGTGGTTGAAAACACGTAATAGGGCATGTTGGCAGGGGATAACATTCAACCCACAAGGAAGAATCAACTTCAGGAAGTTGTATAATGGGATCTCAAGTGTTTGCCTCAAGAGAACATTAGGAAATTATACAGCAGCATCCAAGACATCCCTTCCATCAATGCCGCATGGAGACCCTTTCCCATTTCAGCATTGTTCAACTTCATTCACTCTGGCTCTCACTTGAGTGCAATTCAGCATTCATCCAGCCTGTAGCCAGGCTCCACGTCCCCAGGTGGTGCTGCATGGTTGCCTTACCACATAGAACTCAGTTCCCTGGTGAGAGCTCAGTACTGCAGCTCCCCTCATTATGGATTTTCAGTCCTGGGAAGGAGGTTTCTGGGCAGCTCCAGCAAACAGGCTTTCATCTCTTTCAGTTCCTGGACCTGGGCACTCCCAGAGCCACAGTGCACCGATAAAACCTCCTCTGCTCTTTGAATTGTGCTCAGAGCTTCTGACACTGCAAACCTGAATTTGGAGAAGGAAGGAGAGCATGATACACTCAATTAAACCATTCACTCAATCTCCTTCACCATTCCCCCCCCCCCCCCCC
>NW_017729012.1:11703720-11756487 GCF_001723915.1 Gavialis gangeticus | reverse complement strand
CCCCCCCCCCCCCATCCTTAGGTCAGTCCAGATCAGACGCTTCTTCACGTTCTCTCTAGGACAAACAACTAACTTGCCTGCTTGTAGGGGCCAAACCCAGTTTCACCCTTTCAAAGCCAGGTAAGTGACCTGTGCTCAGCTAGGGTGGGAGACTGTCCAGTCAGGTCAACTGTTGGGAGGGGCTCTGCCAGGAAAATCAAGGGACTGCTGCCTGGGTAATAAGAGGATGATAAGAAGGAAATAAACTGTGGTGCTATCACTTTAAAAGGTGCTGGTTGCAACAGCAAAGGGAACAAAAGAAGCCTGAAGGGAGCCAAAAATATTTGGTGGCGATGGACCCCAGCAGCCCACTGAAGGAGGCTTGCATTTGATTGAGTCAGGGACAACTGTTCCTCCTCTGTCAGACTCTTGGAGTCCTGGAAGGCAGCCTGCAACTGAGCCAACCCTGTCAAGGACTGCATGACCCATCACCATTTCAGATACACATGGCAAGGACTGCATGACCCATCACCATTTCAGAAACATAAGGCACGTGAACTAGCGCAAGGAACGGATGGGAAATTGGGCTCTCACCCATTGAAAAGGATCTGTGCCAGCTTAAAGAGCTCGTGACCCATTTCCACACTGGATGAACCATGACATGCTTCCACAACCTGAATACTGCTCTGTAGGTGTCTGGCTGCTTCCTGCCACTTCCCTGTCAGGAAAAAAAAAGGATCACTGTAACTCCGTTTCTATAGCCCCTGCCAAAGACACTCAGAAGGACTTTACAAACCTTTAGCAGCTAGGCCCCATAGGATCATGATGTCCCCCTTCCCTCCACCTCCCAGGGAACATAAAAAACTTCCCTTTACTAGGTCAGATTATAAGTCCATCTTTCCCAATCTCCTGTGTCACACAGTGGCAGAGCTAATACTAAAAGGGAGTGAACAGGGTATAACCAGGGTTTTTCCAGTGTTCCTCTCCCACTTGCAGTCCTCGGGCCCGCACTGTTCAACATCTTCATCAGTGACTTGGACGAGGGGGTAAAAAGCACCTGTTCAAATTCGCAGATGACACTAAGATGCGGGGGGAAGTGGGCATGCTGGAAGGGAGGAATAGGCTGCAGTCAGACCTAGACAGGTTACAGGGGTGGGCGGACGAGAACAGGATGGGTTTCAACACTGACAAGTACAAGGTGCTGCACCTGGGAGGAAGAACCAGCACCATACCTACAGGCTGGGGAACTCCCTTCTCGTCAGTGCAGAGGCAGAAAAGGATCTTGGAGTCATCACTGATGCCAAAATGAACACGGGCCGATAGTGTGGGAAAGCCATCAGGAAGGCCAACTGTACTCTCTCATGCACCCACAGATGCATCTCGAGCAGGTCCAAGGAGGTGATCCTCCCGCTCTATACGATGCTGGTCAGGCCGCAGCTGGAGTACTGCATCCAGTTCTGGGTGCTGCACTTCAGGAGGGATGTGGACAACACGGACAGGGTCCAGAAGAGGTCCACCTGCATGATCGGGGGCAGCAGGGCAGGCCCTATGAGGAGAGGCTAAGGGACCTGAACTTGTTCAGCCTCCACAAGAGAAGGCTGATGGGGGATCCGGTGGCCGTTTACGAACTGGTCAAGGGGACCAGCAGGCATTGGGGGAGTCCCTGCTCCCCCGAGCACTACCAGGAGTGACTAGAAATAACAGTCACAAGCTGGCAGAGGGTAAATTCAGATTAGACCTCAGGAGGTGCTACTTCACTATCAGGGCAGCTAGGATCTGGAACCAACTTCCAAGAGAAGTGGTGCTGGCTCCTACCCTGGGGGTCTTTAAGAGGAGGCTGGATGAACACCTTGCTGGGGTTGTTTGACCCCAGTACTTTTTCCTGCCCAGGGCAGGGGGTCGGACTTGATGATCTGCTCAGGTCCCTTCCAACCCGACCAACTACGAAACACGTAAAGAAGGGTTCTCGTCTTCCTTGTACAGGAGGGGGAAACAGAGGTGCTCAAAGTCACAGAGCCAGTCTCCAGCTGCTGGAAATTGAGCTGTCAAGATTTGCAAAATACAATAAGAGTAAGAGACAGGAGGAAAGAAAAGTAAATAGACTAATCAGGGAACCGTCTCCCCATCATATCAAAATGCACAAGCCGCCCAAGCACGTGAGAGTTCATGCGCACTCACACACACAACCCTGCACAAGACTGTAGATGAGAAGGGCACTGTACCAAGGCTGGCATAACCCCGAGCCAGATGATCCTCAATCTCTCCCATCAGCATATGCTTTGGGGCCAGGAAGCACTTGGCATCCATCAAGCACATCAGCAGCAGCTCTACAGCTTGCTCTGTAAATTCAATATATACAAGCACTTTAATGAGAGATACAAATCCATCCTAGGTGCTAGCTCATAGCTAGCCACACTCTCCCCCTCACCTCCAGGCCTTGAGATATTAGTCCTGGACTTTGTACGCTGGGCTTGCAGAATTAGGTAAGAGTTCTGTTTCAATCCACATGGAGACCTTTTATCCTAATGCAAGGTCACCAGGGCTAGGACCCAGAAGGAAAATAGGGTCTGGGATCCTGAGCTTTAAACATTTCCTCAGGCTCTCTTGCTGTACCAGATGGGTCATTTAGCCTGCCACAGTCTAGCACTTGCACAGCCTCTACCCCACCCGCAGGCTCTGGCTTCCTATCAGGAATACCCAACTGTGCAGGCAACACTGCCATCTGATGGCTGGGACCCATACTCTGGACCCTGGTCAGCTCATTATGAGCACAAAGGCAGATGGGCCCACTCCTACCGAGCTTGTCGTCTTTGAGCAGTTCCAATGCTCTCCTGACTCGCCCCTGAAGGTCCCGTAACCGCCCCAAGAGACGATCCCTGCTGACAGCAAGTGCACAGGCTCCAGTGGAACATTGGAGCAGGTCTTCCCCCTGTGGAAGTCAGTCAGTCAGTCACTTCTGCACACACACAGAGGATAAGCAGAATTCACTCAGTTGCACTATAGTCAGCAATGATCTGTTGCGTACTGCTTGCATTGTAACAAGTGTTAGGTACATATATGAACCACTTAGCACATCTAAAAAGGCTGTCATTAGAAGCTTTGAAACTGATGGCATGCTTGCCATCCGAGGGCTTAGAAAAGCCATCCTGAAACTTAGTAGTCTCAACAACAAGGGGAGCCAGTGAAGGGAACAAAAGTTTCATGGCAGCTAATACCAGACCACTACCAGCACTCAGTACTTCAAGAGCGCTGTTTACATTATATTTTGCTAAGTGTATCCGCTGGGTAAGCACATAGCCTTTTCCAGTCTGAAGGCTGTGCACTGAAAGTGGACTATGCTGCAATTTTAAGTTTTCTACCTCTGCACCCCTGAATTGCTTTACAAGGCCATTGCACTGCTGCTTCCCAGCTGCACATTAAAACAAAAGCACCTGTCCCTTTGAAGTGTCACGTTCCCCAGACAACAGAGAGGAAGCTGTAGGCACGGTCCCACCAAGGCTTCCA
The DNA here is from genome assembly GCF_001723915.1 of Gavialis gangeticus. Taxonomy (NCBI): domain Eukaryota; kingdom Metazoa; phylum Chordata; order Crocodylia; family Gavialidae; genus Gavialis; species Gavialis gangeticus. The sequence continues at coordinate 11,753,004 of NW_017729012.1, read as the reverse complement.
GACTGAGTCAATTCTGATCAAGGCAAAGTGAGATGTTAGACACCCACCTAATCTCCAGATAATACAACCCTGCAGTGCTTATTCCTGCCTGACTCAACAGCTCCACCTTATTTTTTAAGTCACCTTTCCACAGGATATGCTATACCTAACTTAGACAGTCTCTGTGTGAATACCCTCTTCTTAGTTCTAGACCCTGGGACCATCTCAAGGATCTTGGCAAACATGCCCCCAGGAAGTTCTGGAAGAGTCCGAGCCAGAATCTTTCACAGGGGTTTCTTTGAGAACAATGAGAATCTCCTCAAATTCTGCACCACTACAGGCCACAGAAGCATAAGTCCTAGACTCAGACTCCCACTTTCCACTGTTATTTTGCAATCAGGATGCAACAAATTTAAGAGTTGCATAAGTTTTCATTCTGGAACAGTTACCTGCATTGAAGCTTGGCAGTGGGGACAGCAAAATGCATCTGTTGTGGATGGTATGCAGGTGATATCAGACCCTAACTCCTCTTGGCAGGCCTGGCATTGACACACAAAGAAATACTGAGAAAGAAGTCGCTGCCGTCTCTCAGCAGCCCCCATTCTGCATCTGTGAGGCCCTGGAAAAGAAAATAAGAAGTAGAGTGCGTTATGTAAACCATGAAGCTAGGTACCTGACTACCAGCTAAAACCACCCCCACCTTTGTCAAAATATGAGAGAAATAAAACACACTGACCATAACGTGAGGAAGGAGGGAAAGAGAGGGGGATGTCAGTGCTTACACATATGCACGTGTATAAATATCATTTAGAATTGGGATCCTGGAAGGAAGTCATAGTTGAAAGGCAACTCATGTACCTTACATATTATTCTGGGAAAGTAGTACAGAAACAGCGAGACCATAACATACCATAGCAATGGAAAATCTCTTGCCCTCTTGGAATTGGCTGCGAAGCTCTGACTGTGACAGCTGTCCCACTGAACGTCACACTAGTGCTGGGGTTGCAGGAATGGTTAAGAAGGCTGAGCACAGGAAAGAAAGCTGTGGCCAGACGTACTTGCTCCCTGTTGACTACAGTGCCATCTCCAGACCCTAGATTCACAAACAAAAGGGGGCAAACAGATCAGGAAATGCGACAAAGCAAATGTACAGTGCTTTTATGCCAGTTACTACACTTAGTCTTAAAGAGTAAAGACGACTTAATATAACAAAAAGTTGTTGAACTAAATTTGGCAATTCCCACCCTCACAGTCCAGCAACACAGCATTTATCTTCAACAATCAGCTCCCTATTTAAATTCAAAGATGAATCAGAGACTTCCTAAACTCCATCCTTTTGGACACGGTTGTAAACATCTTGTTTCGGTTGTTACTGGCCAAGTATTAAAACATACATTTATTTAAAGAAGCATATTTTTAGCCTCCACATCCAGGCAAGGAGCAGTCTCCAAGCCCTACACTGTGCTAGGCCTAGAGATGTGAAACAGATGTTTCCCTGTGAAAGTGACCGCAGCGCTTTAAGGAAATGGGACACTTAGCCAAGGGTAATGGGAATGCTTTAAAGGAGCTGTACTCCTCCCACAGGACAGTCTAACGAAGACAGAAGGGGAGAAGAACCTAAGGCTTCTCACCAACCTGACTCCTGGATTCCAGTCACGGCTTGCGCATTACACTGTAGCTGTAACATATGCCTCAGCATTGCCTCTCCCAGAATCTCCAGCTCAGCGGACACCGTCTCACACACTTCTCCCTTGTGCTGGCTCTCAGGTGAGCCCTGCCCAAGGAAGGTGGCCTCCAGATCAGCTTCTTGCAGTTTCTTGCACAGCGCTACTATGCTCAGGCAGCAAAGAAATTTGTGTTCAGGGCTGTGCTTTTCAGCATGTGGTACAAGATGGAAGACAGCTTGGTAAGAACTCTGGTACTGCCCACGGCCATCACAACCAGGAATTGGGGACTCCCCTTTCTCACACGGTCCCTCACTACCAGATCTGGAGTTTGGCATCTCGTCAGCATATTTCCTGCCAGTCTCAGCGGTGTGAAATTTCTGGTCATTTCTGTAAGCCTGCTTCACCAACCTGCTAACCTCTGCAAATCCAGCCACCAGAACCGTCCTTAGGGCAACGTGGCAGAACACCCCCAGCGTGAGCAGCAGTGCCCCCAGGGAGCACTCTGCCCTGTGGTAGCGCTCCCATGCCAGCTGCGCACACTCCTGGCTGCAGTACTTCGCATAGCTACAGCCTCTGCAGGGCACGGAGGCCAAGAGCTGCTTTAAGCAGTGGTGACAGTAAAGGTCCTCGTTAGTGATGCTGGTATCCCACGTGGTTTCAACACTGTCTAGCGGCAGCACCCACTCCCCCGGGTTAAGCACGCTTACAAAGGCCTCCTCGCTCAACAGGCTCTCCCCCAGCAGGATATCCTGGGCAGCCACCAGGTGACGTCCCCTGGAAGCATCAAAGCTCAAGCTCACAGACGACGATGCACCCGGGAGATGGCTATTCTCTTCCAGGGACACCCGGCCCTCCCAGGCCTCATCGAGTGCCACGGACACTGGCGCCGGGTCACTCTCCTGCTCACGGGCTTGTGCTCGGAGCTGCTCAATCTGGCTCAGCAGGGTGTGACGTGCAGCACCCATCAGACCCTCGTCCCCAGCGACCCGACTCTCCACCACACTGAGGGCCTCCGCCGCATCCCGCGACTGCCCCAGCAGCAGCAAGCACTCCGCTTTCCGGAGCAGGACCTTGGGTTGCAGCCCGGCAGGGTAGCCCTGGGAAAGAGCCCTCTCAATGTCTTCCAAGCAAACCTGGGGCAGAAAACAAGGCCTTTAAAAGGGGGGGAGGAACATACAACCATCCATCCCTGCCCGCACAACTAGACACTACCCACGCACCCGGCACGTAGTGGACAGGCCGGGGCGTGCGACTCACCTGCAGGTGCCGCAGACGAAAGAGCGCGGCTGAGCGGTTGGCGAAGCACAGGGGCAGCTCGGGGCCGCCGGGTGCTGCGTGCGACACGGCCTGCGGGCAGCGGGACAGCAGTCAGGGCCGGGCCGGACAAGACCTGGGGGTGGGGGGTAGCGCGGCCTACCTTGGAGTAGAGCGCGGCGGCGGCCACGAAGTCACCCCGGCGGAAGCGCGCGTTGCCGGCCAGGCGGTAAAAGCGAGCAGCCGCCGCCTCCTTGCCCGCGCCCCGCCGCCCACATAGTGTCCGCAGCAGCGCCTCGTCCTCGGGCCTGCGAGACAGCGCATCAGGAGAGAGGAGGGAAGGGGAAGGGGAAGGGCCGCGCCGTCGCCGTCGCCTCCCCCGGCCCGGCCCGGCCCGGCCCGCCACCCACCTCAGCAGCCGCCAGCAGCACCGCAGCGGGGCCGCGCCCGACAGCTGCGCCCGCTGCGCCGGCTCTAAAGCCTCCCAGCGCCGCACCACCTGCACCCGCCACGGCTCCGCAGGCAGCGCCATATCCCCTCAACGGCCGTCTGCCCACGCCCCAGCCAATAGCAGCCCGGCACTTCCGCCCTACGGCAGCGGCACTTCCGGTACCTCAGCCAATCGCGGCGCGGCGCGGCACTTCCGGTCACGCTGCGGGGGATTTGGCGCGGCGGGAGCAGGAGTGGGCTGGTGTCGCCATGGCCGCGCGTCTGAGTGCGGGCGCTATCGCGGTGAGGGGCCTCGGGCTTCCCGCTCGGCGCGGCCGGGCCGGCTCGTGGCGGCGGCTGTTCCTCTTTCACGGACAGGAGCGCGCGGGTCCCCTGGGGGGGGGTCAGGGGCCGTGTGGCCGGCGGGTGCCCTTGCCTCGGGCCGGGGCCCGCGTGTAATGCCCCGCCCAGTCCCAGCCCCTGGGTGCGGGGGGCCGAGCAGCCCGCGCCGCCGGCCGTGTGCCCCCAGCGCTCGGACCCGCTGAGGGCCCTTCCCACCCAAACTCCTAGGAAGGGAAACCCACGTATAAACCATATTCCCGACCCGCTCCCGATGGAGGCTGTAGGGGAGAAAGGAGTCACGGTCTCTCTCCCTGCATCCATCCCTGCCCCGGCGGTGCCAAGTCTCACCTTCTCCCTTCTCCTCCCCCCTTTCCAGGCCATCATGCAGGGGGAGTCCATTACCAAGCCAGTGCTGCAAGTCATCGTGAGTATTGGCGCAAGCGTCCTCTTGCTCCCGGTCGCCGCAGCTCTGTGCGCGGGCGGGTCAGCCAGGGTGTGCGGAGGCATGACTCGAGCAGGCGGGGGGAAGCTGGGCCGGGGAGCAGATTGCCTGTGCAAAGCTCCTGAGGACCTGACCTATAACGATGCATTTTAGTTGCTGGCGAAGCCAAAAACCAAAAAAAAAAGCACTCCACCATTCATGTCTTCAGAAGAGGTGTCATCTTGCCATTTGTTTCGCAAATAACGTGGGGCAAGGCCTAAGGACACCTGCTTTTCCCTTGCAGAACACACGTGCTATTGCTACGGGCAGCGGCCCTCCGCGCTACCGCTTGCTGATGAGCGATGGGGTGAACACGCTCTCGTGTAAGTGTAACGCGTGGGTCAACGTGCATCTGTCTTGACGGCAGAGTTGACACCAGGCTTCTGCGCGGGGCCCCGGGGTGTTAGGGGCGTGGGTGCGGATTGTCAGTTTCCGTTCTGGGGTCGGTCATCTTTTTTCTGATGTCTTGTCATGGACCACCCAAAATGTTTGTTAACTGTGGGCAGCAGTTCTGTCATCAGCAGAGTCTTCTAAATGCGCTGAGATCTGAGAGGAATTAGCGGCTCGGTTTAATCATTTTTCATGCTGTCACACATCTGATTACGTTAATCGCTGCCTGAACGCTGTAGTCTGTTCTCCAACTTTGGGTGGCTGACATGCAGCTTATGGCCAAGAAATGACTCTTGCTGGCATATGTGATAATGTGTACACCTTAGGTCTCTTCAGTGCCACTCATCTGAGTACAGAAGTTGCAATTAGCCATTTTAGGACTGTCACCTGCTAGCAGCTTTCCAAGGGTTTTTGTTTTCTTTTGCAGCTTTCATGTTGGCAACACAGCTAAACTCTCTAGTTGAAGAGGAGCGCTTGTCTGCCCACTGTGTTTGCCAGGTGAACAGGTTCATTGTTAACAGCCTGAAAGATGGAAGGTATTTATGTTTGTTTCAATATTTATGTTCACGGAATTGGCTGAACAAATGGGTGAAAGGGAGGAGCTCAAGCGCCTTTGTTTGGGGGGAAGTCAATAGGTGTATCCAGGGGGGTTCTCATAGTGTATACTCTGGCTCCCTTATAGTTTTCTGGGAGCAATTTAAAGTTTTAACCAATTCGTCTGGGCCCGATGTACCTAAGGGACTACTTTCTCCCCCAACACCCCATTGCAGTCTGTGACAAAGTAACAAAACCTTCAAAATTACTTGCAATTCAGGCACGTGCAAAATCTTGGTAACTTTTATTGCCACCCTTCTCTTCTCCCTCAGGTTGCCTTTTGTATTGCATGCGTAGTTGTACTTAGTCTGCACTTTTAAGACAGGTAGTATATAAGGAATCTGGCACAGTTTTTTAGGGCTTTGCAAATAGCAATAATTGTTATCCCACGTCTGTTTCATGTACACTGTTCAGGTTGTTTTGTTTCAGTCCACACCATTTGTGCTTGCATTTACTGAATGTTGTAAACTGGTGGGTAATGAAGCTGTTTGCTCCTTACATTAGCTTCCCCAGGGCACCTATTCTATAGTGATTGTAGTGCCTTTATGTATGCAGAAAAGAAACTTGCAGCCTATGACAGACAAAGACAGATAACCGTAGAGTATCTTGCCATCTGTTCTGTTTTTAGGAGAGTGGTTATATTGATGGAGTTAGAGGTTCTGCAAACTGCTGATGTGGTTCGTGGAAATATTGGTGATCCAGTGCCATACAATGAAGGTAGGTAACTTTATGAACAAAGGCATTTTGTTGTTTTGGAGACTTGCTGCTGTGCTGGTCTTTCAGCTGTGTACTTTGGTGAAAAAGGGGAATCAAATTTCAAGTGATAGGAAAACAGGGCTGGTCATCCATTCTACTCTCTCCTTCGAAGAGGATTGTCACTGTCTAAACCATCCCAAAATTAAGGGGGGGGCTGGCATCATCTGAGCACACAAACCTCTGGTCTTTTCAGACATGCGGCTACTGTGTGCCTAAGTTGCATGGCTCTAATTGTCTTGTCCAGAGCTATGATTTCCAGTTCCTTAATGTCTGTTCTGCGCATGGAACTTTAGTATAGTGTCTCCCTTTAATATACAAACCCAAAGCTGAACGGTCAGTTTCTGTCTCCATCTGGTATGAGGAAGTCTTGAATTTTCATGATGTAACTACTCCATTAAAAAGAAACAGCTAATTATCATACTGGGGGGGCGGTATAGAATCCTAATACAATTTTGCCTACATGATTCCATTTTAATCTTTTGTTTTGATCTCTGCAGCATTCAAGTGGGATATTTTTTCCAGCTTGTATGCTTTTCCCTTGGTGGGGTTTGAAAGTTGAGACAAAAAAATTCAGTTATTAAAAAACAAAATTGGGTAGAGAGACGTACATTGTGTGTTATTTTAAACACCAGCCTGAATATTCTTTGAACAGATGGCCTTGACATTTATGAAGATAAAAGGTTGAAATCTGAGAGGGGCACAGAGTCATGGGAGGAATAGTCCCTTTTAGAGAATAGAGGGTAAAGACGTACGTACTCTGTTTCCATTGTTCCTGTCCTGCCTTGTAGTTTGTAGGAGTAACACTTGCCTACCCTGTGTAGCAGGACTGAAAAAAACCCCCATATTGACAAGCAAGCTGCTGCACTGACTAGAAAACTAGTTTACCAGTTGCTGGAAAATCCCACTTTGTGCCAGGTGGACCATTCTTCTCAATTGCTCTTTATTTTGGGGAAGAAGCGTATATCCCATGAACATGAGTTGAACAATGTAATTGCCTTTTGACAGTAATAAAGTTAATCACTACTTCAGAAACTTTCAGATGTTGCTGAATTGTAGAATCGCTGTAGACACCAGTGTTTACTGAGCAGACTTGTGTACACAGCTGACGTGTTCCCAATTGCCTGTGTGACGTGATAGCATGTTTCTTGTGAGCGGTTGTCTGTTTCGGTGTTGTTATGTTGTTGCTTAGAGACCAGCGGGTCATTTCACAGCTTTCTAGATTTAGTTTTGAAAGCTACATATGCCTGTTTTTCCTGTGAAAATGCTAGTGAGCGATTAGAAAGGCAGAAGTAGTAAGAAAAGCTTTGTGATATTTCTCAAATTTTCAGAAACCTCTTCATTTAATACCGAATCCTTTGTAATCTTAGATTCCTTAGGTCTTTCCTTTTCCTAGCATGCTTTCTTCTTTCATAGGCATAGGAGTCTAGATTGCCTGTGTGTCTCCTGTGCAGAAAGAATTTGGGTCCCTGAATAAGGGCAACAACTGAGCATTTTTTTCATTTGGAAATTTGAGCATTTGACACAACTAAACTTTGGGTGTAAAGGGTGAAGCCCAGCTTCTCCATCTAGTGGAACTCGGAGCCAAATACACGGTCTATTTTGACGTCAGTCTATTGCCAGGGAAACAACTGTCACCAGCTCACCATTGTGACTGTACTGTGGTAACCACTTAGCTGAGCAGTTTTCCTTTATGTAAAAGCCTTGCTGGGATTAAAAATAAACTAGGGGTAGGATGGTGCTTTGTTTCCACAAGCTGAGTATGTTGCATGCCCCGAGGGCTGCTTGCTTTTCTCTGTTCCCCCCACCAAGTTTCTTGCGTGCCCTCCTCCTACCCTGCTGTTTCTAGGATGCTATGTTTCTGTCCTCCCCTCTATGCCGGCGGCTCTGTGCACACATCATTTCCTGCTTCTTGTTTCTTATACATTCCACTTTTTGTGCCTGTGGTTTACTGGCATTTCATGCAGCTGAAATACAGTGAATTCTCAGATATACTGGCCAACATCCCTAATTAAGTGCCTCTCTATCTGGTATATTAAAAGCCAGATATCATAGGTTTCTTCATGGCTTGTGTTGGTCTTCATCCAGTACTACTTTTGGCATTTTCTTTACGTTTTAAGAGGGAGTTTCGTACGAGGTTGCATGTGATGTGTTACGGAATGGCACAAACTCCTTTTGAGAGAAGGAGAGGTATGTAGAAACAGTAAACAGTGGTTCTCAACCTTTTCAGACTTAAAACATCCCATAAAAATGTCAGTTCTCAGCTTTTACTTGGGTTTTTTTTGACTACAGAAAAACAATAGGGCAATGCTGTTGAAAAGAAGTCAGAAAGACTGCAACAGATCAGAATGTTTTTGACGTTATGGACTCCTGTTTGAAATCTCTGGTTTTAATTTGTGAATCGTGTAGGTGTTTGCAAACTTGACAGTGCTCTTATTGTTAGGCCATCCCATGGTGCTTTAAAAGGATCTCATGGCATCCCAGGGTACCACAGAACTCTGGCAGAGAATCGCTATTCTAAAATAACAACAGAAAGCTGTTGCTCGTTGGAGACCTCTTCTAGTTTCCTACGTGCTGTGTCCCTTGTCAGGTTGGTTCACTATTGTCAAGTCTTGTGATACGCTTAAAGGATAGTGAACGTTCTGTGCTGTTGTGCTCCTGTGACAACAAAATGAGTTCTCATAAAGGTATGTGAGGGTAGTTTTAATTGCTTTGATCTCAAGTTTCCTGCACTAAGTGGTATTTCCCCCTTTTATTACCAGGTCAGGGACAGCAACAGCAGCGTTCCTCGGCTTCAGCAGCCAACACAGCACCCAGCAAACCACAACAGCAGAATGGGAGCTCAGCAGCAGGAGGTAAGGCACTTCTGTATTTTAACTATTGACTAGTAATGTTGAATTGAGTTGTCTGACTTGTCTACAGCTAAGAATAAAACCAGTTAGATGATCCCATTTAGCAAGGAGTAGAGGCAGCTTCAGGACAGCACTTCAGAAATATCAAGGAAAAGAGACAAAGCTGTAAACTAGAAGATGGAAAAATATTTAGCAACAAAGAAATAATGACTTCCCACTCGTTCATTTACGAGAGAAATGCTGAACAGAAATCTTTGGAATCTCAGTTTTTGCAGCAAAAGATTACATCTTTTTTCAAAAGAACTTCCTTTCAGAGACAAATGTGGAGACCATCTTAAAATGTCAGGGGAAAAAACATAGTAAAAAGTCTGGACCTCATTTGGGAAGTTGTACAAGTTGCACTTCCATCCTATGTGATGCCTTATCATTACTTGAAACCCCATGATGCCCTCTAGACAACTAAACAAGCTGTGGTTCCAACCTGACTAAAAGGGTGTGTTATCAGTGCTGAGTTATTGAGGCCGAACATATATTACAGGACTGAGATTTAGTTGGGATTCTATAAATACCAGTTTCTGGTGAAGATTTTAAATAATGCTGGGCTGACATTGGCATCTCAGTTGTCTGCCTAGCTGCAGACTTATTTTTAAAACAAAAAAAAACCTTTCAGTCAGAGTTTGTGCTTTGAATAAGACTTGGACCTGTCTTGAGTTCGACTTAAATATTTGAGAGATGCTGAAATGAGAGAATTTTAAAGTAAATTTGGTTTTGAGTGTGACAGATTATATGTATATAAAAGAGCATATATAGATTTAGCAGCTGCACCTAAAATCAGAAAAGTAGCATATTTGGTTAAGAGGCATTGTTCCTTGGTGGTTCTCTGAGGAGATACAGGGCTGAAGCTATGCTTGCCAGATCTGAGTGGTGCTGATTTGTCACTGCTGATTAATCAGTGGATGCTTAGCTGATGTCTTTAACTGATCACCTTCTCCATAGCTGCAATTCTTAGTCCACTTGTGATGTAAAAGTCATAAAAGAGTTGAGCAGCATTCCTCTTTTGGCATGGTTTGCAGTAAGAAACCAGATGCTGTTTGTGACATGGTAGAAATGCTCTAGAGCAGTGAATTAATTTTAATATTCTTATTTGCTGCCTACATACCACAGTAAAATGCCCACACAGATTTAGGCAAAATTTCTATTTGTGGGCATCTTCCTGTAGCCTAGTGAGTGCTTCTGCTGCAGTTTAATAGTGGTACTAAGCTTGGCACCACCACATGGCAATATTCTACTCTTATTTTTTTATACGTAGAGGGCAAAGGTGGACAGTCGCATATTTTTGTCTCAGGTAACATAACTGAACTTTTGTGTTCCTTGCTAGGTCCTACTGTTAAGTACTATGGACCTTCAAAGGAGTCTGGTAAATTGGCTGGTACCAGCTTATTTAATACGCCTGGTGGATCACAGTCCAAGGTGGTACCAATTGCCAGTCTGAACCCATACCAATCCAAGTGAGTTATCCTCTTTATCAGTTATGTTCAAAAGATACTGTACGCATGAAGTACAAAGCCTAAAGTTACATTTCTGCTTCCCAAAAAAACTGTGTTAAATGTGTCAAATAATTCTTCCTTAAATATTATTCACTTGGTGCCAGCAACTCTCAGAAGCAGCAGTGCTGGGTTATTTTGTACTTACCCTTTGCTCCTTTGTTTTTTGGTGTTCTGTGCTTAGACTCTGGATTGTTTCATGTAAAGTGATTCCCAAGTCTTCTGGCCCTGCTGAAATTGAGGTCTTTGCATACTGGTTTAAAATCAACTGACAAGTTTAGCTATAAGCTTCCTTTCGGTAGTCCGCTGACCTGCTTTACCATAAACTCCTTCACCCTTGGCTACGGCAGAAATGCTGTCCTGTTTAAAAGCATTTTGGAAATGGCAGAAGCTTAAATTATATGAGTTGATGTGCTGGTTCTTAACAGCTGATAAAATACGAACCTTAAAATTGGGCTCTTGAGTTTGAGCGTGGCCTTTCACTAAGGACAAACTGCTGCATTGGGAATACTTCTGAGACGAATGAAATATTAAAAGCTTGTTTCTAAAGCGGGAGAATCATTCGGTGCTTTATCATTCTGTATGGCTTACCGACGGGCCTTGTTTTCTTAACTCTTGTTGCTTCTGTAGAACTGCATTCCGTCTCCATGGGCCAGACTAGACACCCTTTTTAAAGAACCGCTGAGGTACAATGAAAAGTGAGGTTTTACGTTTAGGTGTTAAAGTCTGTAGTTTCTGAGATAACAGCCTCTTCTGAAAAAGGACATGGGACACTATTTCTTACTGTTGTGTTTCTAGGTGGACCATATGTGCTCGAGTCATCCAAAAAAGCCAGATCCGCACCTGGAGCAATTCCCGTGGTGAAGGAAAGCTGTTCTCCGTAGAGCTAGTTGATCAAAGTGTGAGTGCTGATCTGTTACGATAGGCTCAAAGTACTGCAGTGATTGGAGTAGAAAGTTCATGTTTTTGTGAAGACAGAGAACAGAGGAAATGAGAAGAAGATCTTTTACATGAAAAGGGAATTTTACAAGATGTAAATGTATCTTACAGTCCCACATTCATTCACTCATAGCTGTAAAATACATTGCTTTGTCCATCTAGCTCATTTAATATAAAATGAGTGATAAACATGGCATTTAAGTGATCTTTTATCAGCACTGTCCGATATTGTTATGTGGCGAAGATGATTACAGTGCCAGCATCTGGTATCTCCGTCAATAGACGATGTAATGTCTGCTTTGCAGTGCTCTCCCTTGGATTGGCAGACAAATCCTATTGCTGTTATATAACCCGTGTGATGTCCAAAGGAGATGCGTGCTTCAAATAAACTCATCTTAATTAGGAAATTGGAATGTATATGAATGAATGACAAGGAAATTCCATCTCTGTTGTATTTAGGGGACCAAGATCTGGTTAATCTGTCATTCAGACCGCTTGATTAAATTTATAGCCCCCCATTGTGTAAAATCTTGTTTGTGTATGTGAAATTATTTTTAGTACCAAATGTGTGGTTCGTAGTTTCTCTGACACGTTGGTCCTCAGCCTGTTCTTTCACTTTTCTGCGTGCTGTTAGATTTTGACTGGTAGTTGTTGTTGCTTTAATTTTTAATATTTCTATTACACAAACATCTTATTTAGTAAAAATCCAACTCTGTCATTAAGTATCGCTTGGGGAAAGGCATTGTTCATGTGTGGTGTCATCCTCTAACTTGTGGAGGTAAATGACATATCTAAAAATATTGCCTAATCGGTAGCATAATGCTGCAGGCTTTGAAGGTATCAGTACAGAGTCGTTTCTGTGTTACAGTATGATATACTGTACTCATTACTGAACCGTATTCAGGAGTTTTATGTGGTTTAACAGGACTTGGAGATAAGATTGGGTGGTCAACCATAGAGGTTGTCATCGTAGCTATACCTACAAATGTATGAAATTTAGTGTTTGTTTCTTGTGTGCCCAGAGCTAGCCCTGCAGAATATTCCACAGCTATAAGCATGGTGCCATTTTGCATTGGAAAGATGTGCTTGCTGAATTTCATTTCTGACCAGCTGTCACATTTTCTTTCAGGGTGAGATTCGAGCTACTGCATTCAATGATCAAGTGGACAAGTTCTTTCCCATCATTGAATTGAACAAGGTACAGTATTATTTATTTTCAGAGTCAGATATGAGCTAGTAAAGAGGTGTTTATGCAGTACCCCTGGATGTTTAGTGGCAAATGTTAGCCATGTGCAGTGTCTAATAGCAAGTGTCTCTTCTATTTTATTGCTTCCTCCTGCAGGTGTATTTCTTCACCAAAGGACATTTGAAGACAGCTAACAAGCAGTTTTCAGCTGTGAAGAATGACTATGAGATTACATTCAATAGTGAGACTTCGGTTTTGCCCTGTGAGGATTCCCAACATCTTCCCTCTGTTCAGTTCGATTTTGTACCAATCTCTGAGTTAGAGAACACGAGCAAAGACTCAATTGTAGGTGAGTCAATGCGGTAAGATGGGGCTTAAAATGGGTCCTGTGGCACCAAGAACCTGGACAGGAGATTGGATAATCCATAGCACAATGTGACTGAGATGTTGCTTCAGTGGTCATGCCCTTAGGAATGCCTCTGGTAGCTTTTCCACGAGGGAGTTTGGGTCCTTTTGTGTGAACAGCGTGCACTGTATTATCTGCCAACTTGCACTGTAAATTAAAGAGAGTGAAAGAAGGTACATGTATTGCAATCATCAGTTTTCCAAGCAAGGCACAGAGGAAGACTGGTTTTTCATTCTGCATACATACCTTTCTCATCTAATTATCTCTGCAATGATTGTGGCGTAAATCCTGGCATTTGGATACAAGTTTTGGTTTGCTTTGCTGGGAGCTCTGAAGTTTTTCCTCTAACTTGGGAAGATCACACTAGAAAAAATGACATGGAAGACTGGTGAGGCAGAAATTATTACTTGTGTGCATGTGAGAGAAATCTGTTGACTCAGAAGCCTTTGATTAGGAGCTTTAACAATAGGTTTGTTAGCAGTCAGTGCAGTACACAGATAGGAATATACTGGCCTCTTACCTCTCAAGTGAATTTGAATCACAAGCAAGTCTTTGCCCTCATCATTGTTCCTAGCAGATGGTTATCTTTGTTATAAGCAATTTGTAATCCCTTGCTTGAGAAACTTCTACTGGAACAGTAGGTGGTGCCAGAGGGTCAAGATGAAGGGTTTCCACAAAGTGTAATGGGAGAAGATTGCACAGTACCTTGATCGATTTAATTTTTGTGACACTTTTTCGTGAATGCAGAATTCATCAACAGAATCAAAATCAAAATCTATTTCTTCCCTAAGAACCTTTTCACTTTAATATGCGTAGTTCCTGTATTTTAGATATAAGATTTTTTTTAAAATAGGAATTTAGGATCTTGTAGGATATAATCTGACACTGTGAGTATTCCTTTCCAGTCTGCTCATCTTCCCCTGCTGTGACCTTCAAGCAGTCCTAACTGAATGATGTCTACTTTTCAGATGTAATTGGAATCTGTAAGAGCTATGATGATATCACTAAAATTACAGTGAAATCTACCAATAGGGAGGTGTCTAAGAGGAATGTGTATTTGATAGATACATCTGGAAAGATGGTGACGACAACTCTATGGGGAGATGAGGTATGTGGTTTATCTGTTTTCAGCCTTCAGTTATATTGAAAGAGGAATGGATAGACGATGTCATTTGAGGCAGGTGGCAAGAAAGTGCAGCTCATGAGTATTTAGGAAGTTGCAAGAGACTTATTTGGCTTCAGCCAGATGAGTCGGGGTTTTTTTTTTTTTTTTAAATATATATATTTATCCAAATAACTGTGTTTATCAGTGGCTGGTCTGGTGTGTTCTGAGCATTGCTATTCACTGCCTCTCAAATGCAGAGGTTGGTGATAAACAGCTTTCTGATTCAGGAAGGATCATCAGCATTGCGTTAAGAGTTGCTGTTTGATTCGTAGAGTCTAATGGCTAAAGCTGCCCAGCAGGGACAAGCTTCATCTGTAGGGCAGGTTCCTTGGAACCCTGACCCAAGCCAGTGTTTGGTGGAGGTGGCAAAATGGGGAGAGAAGCTGTGCAACTAAGTGTTCACAAAATTGTGAAATTCTCTAATGGAAAGTGTGATAGAGAGCTAAATTTAACCCTTTGCAGGTATCAGTATTTCAGTTTGAAGCTCATTGCCCCCAATAACAAGACGAGCAAGCTACGGGGAAGAGTGTTTGGGTAGTGAATTACTGGTCTGCTGCCACAAGGAGAGATCGTGGTGATGTACTGTCTCTCCAGACTTCCTGAACATAAACACTGGCCCTTGCTGTGTTTAATCTTGGCCATGTTCTTCAGTCTTCACCACTGAGTAGGGGAGGGCTCTGCTACCTTGCTCCTGCCTACTGCGTTTTGCAGGTGGATTTCCACGTTTCACAAAGTTGGTCAATACCAGTCTCAGTTTTACAGATGGGGAAACTGAGGCCGGGAGGGGAAGTGACTTTCCCAGGGTCGCACAGCTGGCTTTTGGGAGAAGCAAGATAGGAATCCAGGTGTTGGTGCTGTAAGTGCTAGACCACATTGCCGTGTTTTTGCTGGGCCATGTGGGCTACCAGTACCACTGGCAGCCCATATTCTTTCTTAAACTTTTTGACATTTTCCCTCGTCTTTACTTGCTGCAGCCCAATGACAGCGCAACTTGCTGGGAATAAAACCCTGTATCTAATGGCTATTCAGAAACTATTTTCCTTTCAAACCTCTCTTGAGAAGTCATGGCTCTCTTTCTTCCTTGAGAATATCTGCACGAAAATGCCCAGAGGACAGGAATTTTATAGAAACAAAATTTTATTAAAAAAAAAAAGAGAGAGAAAAA
The DNA here is from genome assembly GCF_001723915.1 of Gavialis gangeticus. Classification (NCBI taxonomy): domain Eukaryota; kingdom Metazoa; phylum Chordata; order Crocodylia; family Gavialidae; genus Gavialis; species Gavialis gangeticus. Next base: position 11,737,858 of record NW_017729012.1, on the reverse strand, counting down.
CATGTTGGTTATACATTTGCTTTTCATAAACAAAACTGCATAAGGCGCACTCAGCTTAGAGAATAAAAGAAATGGGAAGGTTGTGTCTCCTGAAAGCAGCATTCTCTCTCTGACCACCGAAGTTCTCCAGTCAATGTGTTGATGCTGCCTAGAGAGTCTCCCACAAATTCATTTTCAAGCCCTTTGTTCTCGATGGAAGTCGCCCCCTTTCCAAACTAGTTCTCCGGTTAACTGTAAACGTGGTAGGATTTGAGGACTCCGGCACTCTCCATTAGATGGGAGAACGATGTCTTAAAAACCCTTTAACAGTGATTTAATAACTGTCTTTCAAGGGCTTACTGACATACCTTAGATATAGCACCTGCTAAGTACAGCCAGGCAGTCTGATGCAATTTTGGTCTTTTTGTCACAGTCTGTGAATTATGGGCACAGGACCGACCCACTGCATAGTATGCCACTACTATTTTCTGTTTCTTCACAGGCTGAAAGATTTGATGGTTCTAGGCAACCTGTCATGGCGATCAGAGGAGCCAGAGTCTCTGATTTTGGTGGCCGGAGTCTCTCTGTCCTGAGCTCAAGCACGCTTGTGATGAACCCGGATAGTCCAGAGGCTTTCAAACTCCGAGGATGGTATGGCCATGTGCTTGTGTTGCTTTACTCTGACTGTTCTCACTTCCTTTACCTCTGTAACCTACAAAAGAACAGTCTACAGAGCAGTAAAGGAGGAGAGAAGGTTGGAGGCTAGGAAGAAGCATTTTTATTTCTCTTGGAGGCATCATGTCCTGAGAGGTTGGTTTTAAAGTTGTTAAACTGACAAACCTGTAATCCCATGACAAACCTTGAAGAATTGGAGTAGAAGCAATTAGAGTGGCAGCAGTGTGTGCTGACCCAGATCCTTGGAAGGCAGCATGAAATCAGACTTTTAGCAACTCTGCTTCTATGGGTTTCAGCTGAGAACATTTTTTTTTCCCGTAGACTTTACGCGTTGTGCAAGATCTTATGGATTCAGTTAGTATGGGTTGCGGGTATTGTTTTCTGGCTTTTAAAGCTTTCTTGAAGTATCAGTGTCTCCCTTGTTCCTTTCTCAGGTAATCTTTATGGTTTAATAGCAAAAGAACATTTTATCAGCAAAATAGTATGATTCCAGAGGTGCCTGTTAGTGCTGCCAGATTCCAGGTCCTTCCAGTAAGGTACAGCACTCCCAGAGGAGAAGGAAGGTCTAGTGGATAAGGCACTGAACTCTAGGACTTGAGTTCTGAATTCAGTTCCTGCTGCAGTCAGGTGGTTCTGTAACTCTGGCAAGTCATATCCGGAAATGCAGTAGTGCCTGTGTTCTTGATCTGTTAAATGGGTATAGTTGTTCCATACCTCCTAGGTTTTGAGGATAAAAAATCATGAGTGATTATGGGTTTTATATATACGCTGGGCTCCTTATAACATTTTTGTTTGTTTTTCTACGTGTAGGCTTGGTCTCTGCAAAATAGGTGCGGTCTGAAAAGAGACCTGAATGGGGTGAGGAGGGCCTGGTGTAGGGTGCCTTGTGGAAGAAACTGAAGGAGCGTGGTGGAAGATGAGTGGGGAGAGACTCCTTCCAGTCCTGTGTTTGTGTATGAGATCAAAGATAAGAGCAGATGTGTGTAGTCTCAAAGATGAGGATGAGAGTTTAACTCTCCTAGGAATTTGGGATTAAGTTACAAAGGAAAAGCTGCAGACTGCAACATAATACAGAATGAACTGGGTAACTAACAGGGGGAGGAATTCTGTTGATTATAGTGTTTCAGGCTGCTTTCAGCTACTGTTCAGCAAGTTAATCCGGGTTATAATTGAGACCTTTGTGGCAGTTAGACTTATTCTTAAGCAACAGTTGAGGTAGAATTCCATTGATGACTTTACATGCACAAACCTTTGATCAATTGAAGGTGTTCTGCATATGAATACAGTGTAGGCAATAGGGAGGAGCGTGCATAGCTTCCCAAAGGAACTGCAAATCCACCCTAGGGAAAGCTAAACAAATGCTGAAACCGGGTTCTCTGCATCCTCAGTGAAGTGAGAGATGGGCGTCAGTAATCACTTTGATCTTTGGGATCTTCTGGTTTAGTCTTTAAAGGTATCAGGGTTTTGTTCAAGTTCATAATGACTGACCTTCCATCCTGTGGAAGATGGGTCAACAGAGCTACTGGGTAAGACTATCAGTGTGATTTGTCACTGAGCTGTTGGAGGGTGTTTTGTCTGTCCCCCACCAGGTGGCCCCAGGCTTTTCTGATCTGGGAATGGGGAGCAGACAGGGTCATAATTCAGCCTTTCATTCACCACGGGGCACAGTCAGAAAGGAGTTGGGAGACAAGCTTGGGGCCTTGAGAGCTGTTGACATTGAAACCAGATTTTATTAGAAGAATGCGTGTGCTTTTTATCCTCCCTCTGCAAATCCTAGTTCTGTTTTGACAGTTGCCAAGCTGGAGTCCTTTCTTCCATGAGTTGTCCTCAAGGGTCTCCCTCAACATCATACAAAACATACATGCATCAGAACTAATCTTCCAATGGAGCCCTTGCCTTTGCTCTGCATGCTCTTGGTTCTGAAACTGTTAGCCGTACACACGTGCACTCGGCAGCCTATTTCACAGCGTATTTCAGGAAGATAACTGCATTTGCATTCACAAGTAGGCTATTTGTTCATGGATAGTGATCTGTGGAAGGGTTGAAATGGCTGAAACGAGCTTTCTGCTGCAAAAGATGTGCTCCTCCACTGAAATCACAAAGCGTCTGGGCAGGGTTTGTGGCACCAGCCTCACTGATGGACAAATCCTTATTTTAACACAGGAAATATGATTGGTTAAACTCGATCTTTCCTTTTCTTTCAAAGCTGCAGCAAAAATAATGGTATCGTGTAATTAAATTCTAATTATACAAGTGTGCTGTTGCCCTTAAATCTTGTTATCTGGCTGCTTCTAAGAGGAATGTAGTGCCTCATTTGACCGCTAGCTGGCACACCCGTCGTGGTCACGAAAAGCAGAATTTGTCCCCTTTTCTAAGGTTATAAAATACTGTGCTAATTAAAACAGAATATTAACTTATCCTGAAATGCTATTTTAGTGTGCAGTATACACAAGTTACTGTAATTGTTTCCTGTGCAAGTCATTGATAAAAACCCCTCTTGTATTAAGCACACAAAACTAAATATAAGCTTTGGGTAAGTTCATGTGGTCTGCTTTCCAAAACAGGAGGAATTTGTGTGTCTTTCCAGGTTTGACTCCGAAGGGCAGGCTTTGGAATGTACTTCAATCTCTGATCTGAGAGGTGGATCAACAGGTGGAGGAAGTGCCATTTGGAAAACTCTGTATGAATCTAAATCTGAGAACTTAGGGCAAGGAGATAAGGTAAAGTAGAGTTAGACACTATCTGTGTATTCTGCATAGAAAATGAATGGATTTTACCAAGGTACGGTGTTTGTTGGAAGGTTATGTAATGAACCTCCTAGGACATCTGCTCTCGTTGAGTTTAAATAGGGGTTAATCAAGATACTGAGTCATGGCATCGTGATAGGCAGGTTATTTCCTAACTGTCTATTTTGAAGTACCTTGTTCTTCTGAAGTGTGGTCCTGGCCATTGTCAGAGTAGCGGCCTTGAACCATTGGCCTGGCCATTCTTGTGGCTTTTGTCTTGCAGGCTGCGGTCAGATCAAGTGTTTCACTGTAACACAAATGCAGGGATCTTTCTCTGCCTTTTGTAACGTTAGGCCCCCAAAAAGATGAGAGGATGAAAACTAGATCTTACGAGAGAATGAACGGTATGCTTAGCTCCACAGTTTGAATAGGTATGGTGGGAAAGCAAATAAGCTCAGTCAGTCTAATCAACTAGTGATTGAGAACATGGTTCAATGAAGATTTAAAAATATTCTTGCCTTAGGGGCTTCATTTAACTTAATGGAGCCTAAGAGCAGTGGCAGCAGAAGACTTGAGTTGCACGTCCCAGTGACCTGTACCTGTTAAGCCTATTAGTCATCAAAATCCAGCTAGGGGGCTACATGCTTGCCAATTAGTTCAGAATTCAGAATTGAAATGATCCCAGTGGTTTGCGTTTTATATTATGCTCGTTCTTGCAGGCGGATTACTTTAGCTGTGTGGCCACAGTGGTACAACTGCGCAAAGAGAACTGCATGTACCAGGCTTGCCCAGCTCAAGATTGCAATAAGAAAGTGATAGACCAACAGAATGGACTGTACCGCTGTGAAAAATGTAATCGCGAGTTCCCCAACTTCAAGTATCGCATGATCCTCTTTGTAAGTAAAGGATTAGATGAAATACTGTTGCTCGCCGACCATATGCCTTGCACAAACCGAATCAAACCCTTTTGTTTGTGAGACTGGGGCATCAGAGCTGCTCCGATGTATGGTCCCTGCAGATAAATAGCCACTAAATAGCATATAGGCTGTTATCAAGTGTGTAAGGAGGGTTTCATTGAGCTGATTAGCAGTTTGTTTCTTTGTGCATCAATTAAGCTTTTCTTTTTGCCAAAAAGTTTCAAGCTAACTCAGTTGATTTTGGTTTCTAAGTGTAGCATGCAGTGCAAAGTACAGATGGCCCACGCCTCTTCAGTTATGAAGATAAACTAATGTAAAATGGCATTTCTGGAGAGCAGTAATTGCACTCTTACAGCTGATACCTATATTTAGTTCATTCTTTTGTAGGTATTGTTCTGTCTCTCATGCATTAATGCAGCCTACTTCAGCGTACTGTGTCTGAGAATCGTTATCATGATGTGTGCTTGCACCACTAGCATTGAACCGTCTTTCAGCTTTTGCATTATAAAGTGCCTGAAAATTAGAGGTTTTCTTTGCTTTTAGAAGTGCTGTGCAGGGGGTCTGTTTAGGGAGGGAAAACTATCATTGCAGTATTACTTTGGCTAACATAGGATTAAATGAACAGTGCTTCCAAACAGGAATTACATCTGAAAGTCTAGGGATGTACAAGCTACCCTGTGGATTAGAATCTCTTACGTGGAGAGTAGGAAGGATGCGGGAAGGGTACTCCTGAACTGCAGACCACTTGTCTCCCGTTTTCAGATGCCCTATTGTTGGAAGCCAGAGATTCAGAAAAGACTGGTCCTTGATCTCTACCTCCCCCTGTATTGTCCTTGGCTATTGCAGGGCTCTTGAGGTAGTCTGAGTTTTTTTTTACATGCTGTTCCTGCCCAGGTGTCAGAGCAAAATGTAGTTTGAGAGGGAGGCAGTGCACCTTAATTGGACTTGAATGATTTCTTGACTATGCGGTGGTGATGTGGATTGCAGGTAAAGGACCAAGCAGAGCACTTGGACTGTCTATTCTTGTACGTAAGTAGGGCATCTGAGTTAGAGAAGCCCATAGTGTTCTGCTTAAGGTACCATGTATGTTACCCCAAGAAAAAAATCTTGAATGTTTGCCATTGCCGGTCTCAGTTTCCAGATGAGGCAGGTATGCTAAGCTCCAACATGCATCCTTTTCTGCCTGAGTGCAGTGTGGCTGTTGTCAGTCATCTCCTCTGCTGCTCTTTAAGCAGAATGAAAAAAGGTATGGTGCCTCTTGCTGTTAACCTCATCCGTTGCCATGCTGCACTGGGGTAGCAGTGGATGTAGTCTTTCTGGACTTTCGGAAGCCCTTCGTCACCCCATTCTAATTAAGAAACTGGGGGACTGTGGCATCGACACCCACGCAGTCAGATGGGTCACCAACTGGCTGGAGGGCCGCACCCAGAGAGTGGTAGTGGACGGGTCATTTTTAACCTGGAGGGATGTGAGCAGTGGGGTCCCCCAGGGCTCGGTCCTCGGGCCCGCACTGTTCAACATCTTCATCAGTGACTTGGACGAGGGGGTAAAAAGCACCCTGTTCAAATTTGCTGATGACACACTAAGATGTGGGCACGCTAGAAGGGAGGAATAGGCTGCAATCGGACTTGAACAGGTTATAGGGGTGGACGGACGAGAACAGGATGGGATTCAACACTGACAAGTACAAGGTGCTGCCCCTGGGGAGTTGCAACCGGCACCATATCTACAGGCTGGGAACTCCCTTCTCGTCAGTGCAGAGGCAGAAAAGGATCTTGGAGTCGTCATTGACTCCAAGATGAACGTGGGCCGGCAGTGTGGGGATGCTGTCAGGAAGGCCAGCCGCACCTTGACCTGAACCTGTTCAGCCTCCACATGTGAAGGCTGAGGGGGGATCTAGTGGCCTGTGACAAACTAGTCAGAGGGGACCAGCAGGCATTGGGGGAGTCCCTGTTCCCCCGAGCACTGCCAGGAGTGACCAGGAATAACGGTCACAAGCTGACAGAGGGGAGATTCAGACTAGACATCAGGAGGTGCTACTTCACAGTCAGGGCGGCTAGGGTCGGGAACCAGCTTCCAAGAGAAGCGGTGCTGGCTGCTACCCTGGGGGTCTTTAAGAGGAGGCTAGATGAACACCTTGCTGGGATCATTTCAGCCCAGTACTCTTTCCTGCCATGGCAGGGGGTCGGACTCGATCCGCTCAGGTCCCTTCCGACCCTACTAATTACGAAACTAAGGGTTTGTTGCAGTGACATTTTCATTAGTATTTCATAGCCATGCCCAGCATGCAATCACAGAGTACCTGGTTTTATCATCTTGGTGGCTCCTTCCTGGACCATGATTTGTAACTGAACACGAGTTACTGTTGAAGTGTGCTACTGTGTCACTACAATCATGAAAGGGTTTTTGCACTTCAGCCCCCATTGACTAGAAGCCTTCACAAAAGCGGTATGCGTGGAGCTGCAATACATGTACTTACTGAAAATTTTAAGCTCTCTTCAATTTTAAAGAGAATCTCCATGAATAAAGAGCATCTGGATGAAGTGTCTGTGGCTTTTTTTTTTTTCCTTAAGGTGATCATTGCAGACTGTCTGGAGACTCAGTGGGTGACTTGTTTCCAGGAGTCAGCAGAAGTCATTCTTGGGCAAAACACTGCTTTCCTTGGAGAGCTAAAAGAAAAGGTCAGTCAATTAGCTTCCTCCTTTAAAAAAATGTCTAGAATATGAGGTTCTATTTCCACCTGGTAGCCATAATAACAAACGTTGCTACTTTATGAAGGTCTGTTGCCTGTCCTGATCCCCTATTTAGGAGGCATCTCTGTAACAGGTAATTTTAAAGATGGTGTGGAATGTGTGTGAATAAGCATTTGTCTGGGCTGGTTTAGGAACAGTGTTGGATTTAGATGCTACTTGAGGTCCCTTCCAACCCTGTGATTCTCTGTGGGTTTTTGAATCATTTAGCCCTAATCCTGTAACATGCACACACAGTACCGCTAATGACAGTGGAGATTTGCAGCGGCATTTACTACTGTGCATACAGCCCCTGTGGAGGGCAGTGCTTCCTTTGTTGAAATGAATGTGCAGGGTGTATCCGAGAAACTTCAGACCTGTTTGCAGGAATTTGACTTTTTTTTTTTTTTTTTTTGCCCTTGCTGAACTGGTAGGGTGTACCGGTGAGAGCTGTCCAGCCTGAGGAGTTGAGTCTCTTTAGGCGTTTAGCTTTTTCTTCAAAACAACCTAAGTTCATGTCAATCGTGTCCCTTCTGCTTGACCTGCTGTCTTCTATAGGGGTGGATTGCATCTGCCCAGGAGTCAGGGCAGGGTTCTCTGCTCTCGTCTGTCCCCTGCAGGATTATTCTCTGTCTGAGCATTGTCTGTAAACTGCATTCTTATTCCCGACTTGGAGTCTACCTGCTATCTCTAACAGCTGAGATTTTCCTTGCTGTCATGAGGACCAGCAGATATTCCAGCTGCTTGGTGAGCCCTGGCTTCACAGCCTGAGCTGGGAGGCTGCTGATTAGTTGCAGGAGGCACTGGTGTCCAACTGTCCTTGAACAGTCAAAAGCCATGACATTCTCTGAGTACCGTAAAAGGAGCGGCTGGATTTACGTTGTTGCACCCAACTAAGCATTCCGGAGTCTTGAAGAGTTTTGTTCAAATTTCTCGGTATGAAGAAATGTCAAGTGTGTTCTTAAAAGCTTGTTTAAAACAAAGCTGACTAAATAACCTAGGTTGCGACTAAGCCAGAAACCTTGCTTTCTGTTTGGTTGCTCGCCTTAGCATTGGATCGTTTCCACGGCCAATTTTACTGACGCTGCTTAGCAGAATGAATTTTTGCGAGCCCTACAAAAATAATAGTTTTTTAAATGGATCGTCTGCTGAGAGGCGTTTTAAAAGTCTTTCCCATCAGATTAGAACAATTTTAGGGTAGGCTATAAACCATTTAAACTTTAGTAAAAAAGACAGCGTATTCTTCCATTTATTTGTGCCTCTTTTCTACCACAGCTCGCTTCCCCTTGAAATGGTTGGGTGTCAGTATGAAACACCAGGCAGGTCATTATTAAGCCAAGTATATTCAAAACTGACCTACGTTAGCTCCTGCCGGACCCCATCTCTGATATAAATCCTGCTGTACAGGCCAGCCAACGTATTTTTAGCTGTCAGCTATATAAATTATCTGATTATTTTGGAAGCAGAGTAGCAAGTGACTCAGCTGTTCCCCGTGAGGTGTGTTGATGGTCATTATCATGATTAAATTTGCATAGTTGTTTTTTTTTTCATTTTAACTCCCTGTTTTCAGTTATCCTAACTCTCATTTGTCAGCCGTGCTTAGTCTCTGCCTGAGTCTGAACAAGACTGCTTTGGCCGTTTTTGAGTCCGAGGAGAATTGCAGGGAGTGAATTAATTACCAAAGAAACAACTTGCAGTGCTTTTTCTGAAGAGCTGTTTAGTGGAAAGGGCTAAGGGTAAAAAGCTGAAGTGTAGCTTGGTGGAGAAGTACCTCTGTGTTCCACAGAAAACTGGTTTTGATTTGACAGTTTTATGGGCCTTCAAAATTTTGCTTGGTGTGCTTGCAATACTTTCTGGTCTGGCCTCTTTCCCTGGAGGGCTTAGTATGATACCCTTTGGAGTCAGTGGAAGTCTTTCGGTTCATTTCGGTGGGCATTGGATGACAGCAGGAAAGGCCATTTGGCACTTATTGTAAGCAGGCTCTTTCATCTGATCTGCTGTGTCCAGGCCTCATTGCCAAAGCTTTTGGGGAAACGCAGGGCCCTGTCTAAAGAGGCAACTGGTCCAGTAATGGCAGCATTCCCTGTTGTCCTACTGATTAAGCTGGAAGTGCAGTCTAGGTCTTGAGTGTGGTGAGGGTAGCATCTCATCCTTTAGGCCCTGGGGCCAGTTAGGAAAAGAATCACTCGAGGAATGGATGTGCCTAATTGTGCAGCCTGTAGAACTGGGCTCCTGCTGGCCACCTATGTTACCTTTCTGCGAGTGACCATGGAAGGAGCCATGGAGGTGTGGAGTAGTGCTTCCTGAAGAACTGAGACACAAATAGGGAACGCATGCCGCAGCAGCAGTTTGAGGGAACGGGCAAGACCTTGACCTACAAGCTGCAAGATCTAGGTTCAGCTCCTGGGTCTGACAGTTGCATGCTTTCTGCATAATGAAGGCATTCATACCTATTTACTGATATCACACAGGGGCTATGGGATTTAAAGAAATCTCTGTCTTTTTTTGTTGTTGTTGCTGTTGGGTGCTTTGTCTTGTCATTTTAAGAGTCTTTGAACGATGCAGAATATGCACCACTTGTGCAGTTCCCTTTCAAACGTCCTAAAACGCAGAGATGTGCAGGCTGAATGCAGACTCATTAGATAAACACAGAAACTGAGTATGTCTAAGACTGAGTAGTGAAATGGCCGGCGAGCTGTTGGCACTTCAGTCACTGTAATTAAGCATCGCATCTAACCCCAGGTAAGAAGCACCAAGGGAACTTCATATTGGTTCGGGCAAACCAAGGACAGCTGTGTATCGTGTCATGTGGCCAACCCAGAGTTCTCTCCTTTTGGACTAAAAACTTCATATTTTAAAAATTAAAATTCAGCAACGGTTTCGGAGCCCAAAACAATCTGCTGGAAGACTAGTCCTCCAAACACCCCAAATACTTTACTGAACTCTTATTTTTCCATTGACTCGCCTAGTCCGTTTCAATTTTACCTCAAGCTCTGCAAAACCTGAGTCATTCTGAGAGTGGATGGTGGAGCTGGAAACTTGCAATGCCATCAACTCATGCCTTTTGTCTTTATCCTCACAGAATGAGCAGGCATTTGATGAAGTGCTCCAAAATGCCCTCTTCAACACATTTGAGTTCAAGATTCGAGTCAAGCTGGAGACTTACAATGTAAGTACCCCACCAGGCAGATGGGGCATGTAGCTTGCAACATGTAGATCAGTCTTCATAGGAAATGGCTTTCTCCTTTTACATTATTTGTGGGGAAAGATCAGCCTCCAGGGGTTTCCACTAACATTCAGCACTATTTGTCCTGAGTACAGGAGTGTGGAAGGAAAGAAGGACCACAGTCATTTTGTGACACTACTTCTTTCTGTGATGCACAAAATCTAGCTTGTTGCTTTGTTTTTGTGTGATTTTAAAGTCTGGGAGCCAGAACTTCATGCTTGAATTGACTCTGTCAAGGGTAATGAAGCTACATAGAACAAGGAGAGCCTAGAACAAAGGGCCTCGGGCGCAGAACCCTCCTCTCCTCTTACGTACCACTTTTCTCTTTCAAAGGACGAGTCCCGGATTAAAGCTACCGCGATAGACGTGAAGCCTGTGAGCTACAAAGAACACTGCAAGAGGTTGATCACGAGCATCAGAAAAAATGCGCAGCAAGGATGAGAGAAGGAAGGATGGTGGTGATCGAGCTGGAGCTAGAACATTCACAGAATAACTAAACAGCTGGACTTGGGGTGATTTAAAAAATCAATTTACTTGGCAGTTTGGCATTAGTTACACAGCGCATGGGAGTCTATCTAGTGGGCTAAATGATTTCATGGATTCCCTTGTGCAGTTATGCTACTAGTATAACTGCAACAAATGGCCATGCCAGCGTTGACTATTAAACTATGATGGAGCTGAAGAGGAATGTCTAGACAAGACAGCATTGGCTCCTATAGGCATACTGACCTGTTAAGATTTCATTAGCTTTAGACAAGGTGTACGCATGTCTGAAGTAACTTTTTCTTCTTCATAGATTTAAAGCCAGATTACATAACCAGTATGTTTTACATGCAAGACACTTGTGACAACCATGGCACTTTGACTTGTTCTGCAGAGGGTAGGAGGGAGAGTGTCGTGCAGCTTTCTGATGTAGACCACGGAGAACAGGTCTATTAGCACGAGGCAGTCCTCTTCCCTAGAATTCAAAGGCTTTCTCTTTCCACAGGTGCCATGGAGTTGTTAATGCTTGGAATGGCAATATGGTAGAATTATTAATCAAAGACGTATCTCTTATATCTGAAGAATATCCTTCCTTCAGGGCTTAATAGACTGAGTCAGATGGGTCTGATATTAATCAAAATTGTCTCTTCTGAGGAAGGCTGATAAGCATTGACTCTCCATCCCCCAGGGAAATCTAGGCAACTACAAAGCATTGCTTTAGCTTTCACTTCAATTAATATTGTGTTCTTGGCTGCTGATAGCTCACGCTCCCTACCTATACATATTTCTTATGTTTGTGTATGCAGTTTCTTTGGTTTTGTTTGTTACTGTTAATCGGAAACATGTCTTTAAATGGGGGGGAGCTTTATTTTACGGCTTTGTTTCAATAAACAGTATTTAGTTTCTGCATAGTGAATTCTGCTTTCTTTGAACACCAAAGACTTCTCATTACTGGAAAGCAATTAATTAGCTTCCATAATAAGCATTCACTTGGGGAAGATGTTACCTTATTACGAACTCTAAGGTTAGACTGAGGAATGGAGATCTGCCTGATGTTGGCAGCATGGAAATGCAGTGATGTTTTCACCATTTCTGTGCCTGAGAATGCTGATGATTTGGCACTTCTGGGATTTTTATTGACGTTTACACAGCAGTCTAAAACTAACCAGGCTTTGAGATTTGTACAGACAGTGAGCTAGTACAGAAAACAGTAATTATGCTACTGGGCTTTTCAGTCAGCAGAGCATGCTAGCTCTGTGTGCTCCTAATCACATTAATTATGTGTTCCCCGGCTGCAGCTCACAGCGTGGCATTTGCTGCGCAGCTCCAGGCAACCAGGCAGTATTGCACTTGGTGTGGTAGCAAAACTTAATTTTATTTTGGGCACTATAGTGCTGAGGTGTCTTGTGCGTTCATCCCGTGCACTCTACCTCCTGAGAGATCCTGCTTGTCTTGTTAGTCCGGGTGCCCTTTTAATTTAGGACCGTAGCGTGCTGTTTCTGATGGATGTGAAGGGCATCAATCCAGGGCCATTAACTGTATGAGCAGCCCCTTTTTGCTTCCTGGACTGTGAAGATAGTGAGTGGGTTGCATTGGTTCTTTTGCTGATGCCTCAGAATTTTTACGGAAGCACTTTTTCCCTCTGACCTTGTTTATATAGTGTTGATTAGAAAATTATGGTCTTCAGCACTGCTCGGGATTGACAAATTGTGGGTTAGGAGTGATAATCTATCTACCTACTCTGTCAACTAGTCTTTTAGTTTTGGTCTTCCCTTCCATACCCTTCCTTTCCCTCCTGAGCTGAGATTACTGAAAACAAGGTGTTAATACAGTATGAAGCTTTCCTGTGTAGCGAGTCTTTTAGGCCACTTCTCTCTCACTGTTCAGTTGCATCCACGCTGGAACGTTTTACAGTACCATGTGCTGGCTTCTGACATTGCGCACGCCAGTGAAGTTGGACGTCTGTCTGCCGGTGGGACAGCACGTGCTGCAGAAAAAGGGGCCGAATGTAGAACAGTATTCCGGCATTCTCATACCACCATACACCCTGCCGCTCTGTGGAAGATTTTTGTAGAGCATTGCGGGAACTTGACCCGATACGCCTACTTTTAGAAGAAATGTGTATCCCACAATTTCATGCATAATCTGCCTTTCTTCCACTGATTTTTTTTTTTTTTTTTAAATACCCATGCTCCTTCAGCAGCATCCTATAATCCGCTTTTCCGTGCCACAAGCACGGATGCTGTGCAGATTGGCGGAGTTTTTGCATCTCTTTTAGAGACAGGTGTCTGGTTCTCTATTTGTGGGGACTTCAGCGACTTCCACAAGCAGCTGGTTGTGCTGCAGTGAAAATGAGAACTTAAGATGACTGGATGATGCAGAGGCAGTGAAGCAAAGTTGCCAGGTGCTGCAGAAATTCATTGTCCATTTGCTCATGGGTACTTGTGGAACCACGAAGTGACCGCTGGGGAGTGGGATGGCCTCACAAGGCAAACCTGGGCAGAACTTTTGAAGAAGGGGCAAAAAGCCACATTCCTAGAGCTGTGGGCCGAGCTCATTGCAGGGAGTTGATTTGAAATTGGAGAAAGGCCTGGCAGTCGTGCTCTGGAAGCTCATGATCCAGGCTGTTATGGGTCAGTGGGCAATCAGTTTGGTGCTGGAAGGTCTGCAGAGGGGTGATTGTCAGTCAGGTGCCTGGAGCAACGTGTAGTGTGTTTTACTGCCGGGAGTAGTCTCTGGACAATGTTCAGAAGGAGGGATTTAGTAACTTAGCGTGCAGTGGGAAAGGATGGACACAGCGGAAGACTGGGAAACAAGAAGAGCTGGAGTGGCATTGAGGAGTGGAGAAATAGCAATGGAAAGAAATTTGCTAGTGCCATGTGCAGGGCGATGCATTTAGGGACTAAACAATTAGTGCTATAAGTTGGGAGCTCCTCCATGGGGAACCAGTGAGGAGGAGAAGCGACTGGATGTACTTGTTGATCAGAGGGGACCATAAGCCACCGGTGTGGTGCGGCTGTGAAAAAGTGAACGTGATCATAACCTATCTCAGTAAAGGTGTTTCCTGGACAGCCCAGGGTGCGTTAATGCCATGCTTAGGACAATCTCTGAGTACCCATCTGGTCTCACAACTTGGAATTCATCTTTCTTAATGTGAACAAGTACCAAGATGGGTTAGAAGTCCAGTCAGGAGAAAGGATTTCCTGCAAGAGGAAACTAAACAATGTTGGCCTGTTTAGCTTAGCCAGACGAGACTGAGAAGGAGTATGACTTTTGCCTGTGAATGTGCTGGAGGCTAAATGTACAGTTGATATACAAGCCATTTAAATACAACTTTGGCACAAGAATTGAAAGGGTTCTAAACTGGCCATAAATATGTGTAGTCTGGGAATAGACGCTTTCTAATTAGCACAGCAGTGAAGTTCCTGGAACAGCCTCCAAATAAGAGTAATGAGGACAGAGAAACCTAATGACTTCAAAGATGGAGTTGGATCCCTATGCGAGCAGGCTTATGTTATGTGTTAGTCTTTGAGAGATCGGGTTCCCTGAGCCAGAAGGTCCCTTCCAACCCTTTGCACCTTTGTGCCAGGGATCCATTTCCCTGATCTGTCTCTCTCCTTACTCCTGAGTGCATGGACATAAAGAGGTTCTCTTCCATGGCAATGCAAGTCTTGGCAGATCGCCATAGATAGCTCACTCATCATTAATATAGGGCAGCAAAAGCAGATAAATGATGCTTGCATCGTTAGGGGAAATGGGACTTATCAGAAAGCTGCAGGATGCCCATTTTTCCTGGACTGGCACACTCACAGTTGTGTGGATGCAATGCCATTTGTAATTCTGAGAGACCCAGCTTTATCCTTTGCTTTCCTGGCCATACAGCTGTAACCTGAACAGCAGATTGGAAAGATTTAACTTGTCTGACCAAGAGTGGGATGACTGGATATGCATTTTGTAGACTGGAAGGACACCCATGACTAGGCTGATCTTGGAGAGCTCGCTAATTCCTACTGTTGATGTTTTGCTTTGCGCACCTGTAAAGCAAAGGGGGAAGCGGAGAAAGTGCCAAGCGACTGGATATGAGAAAAATGCGCAAGTAGACATTGAAGCAAAGGGAATCCTAAGAACACATGGTGACGGTATGCTCCAGTGGGCTGCTGCGTGTTACAAGCTGTGACTGTGAATGAGCTGTGTGCATGTGTCCATGGATGTTAAATCATCGACACGTATGAATCTAGAGATTTTGGCAGGGGTGGGAGGGGAAATCAGATTTTTTGTCATGACAAAGTCTGTTGTGGTTTTCACAGAAATAAAATGCGGAACAGTAATAAAACCAGAACCTTCTAAAACATTTAAAGCCATACCTAGAAAACCAGAATAAATGTGCTGGATCTCAGGCCCACATATGTACTTGTAACTCGCCGTGTTTGATGCCCAAGTCAAGGGGACGGGATGCTGCGCTGTGCTGTGCCCAGTGCCCTGCCAGGGCCCAGGTTGTACGGAGAGGAGTGCCCGTGCAGTGCGATGGCGACTGTGCTCTGGGGTTTTGCATCAAAAGGATTTGAAGCAGTTGCTGTCTCAGGAGGTGCAGAGCATCTTGATGCTCCTCCTTGTGCACCTTTTAGCCTCCTGCATTGCTCCAGCTGGCTTTCCCTCCACTCAGCAGGCCTGAGAACAGTTTTTTTTTTCCCCCTTCTGATCAAGGCCAGCGTTTCAACAGGTATGGAGAGGGTGTGAGGGTAGCCCTGCCAAGGCCACTGTAGACAGCCAGACGGATGGTGTTTGGTTTAAGTGGTTCTCAGGAAAGATAAGTGACAACTTCCTTCCATTTTCCCATCAATAGATGCGTAAATATATGAAGTGGACAAGATTTGCTTCATGACAGTTCAGCAGCTCCCAGCTTGGTGAATATATTGGGTCACTTTTCAAAGCCTGTGACTGAGAGCGGGAGCGGGGTGTCAGGCACAGGGCAATAAGTGTAGGGATGATGCAGTAAATATTGCTAAACACTGCTGGTCAGGGAGATGCTAGCTGATATTGTCCCCGGGTGACGGCAAGGCGGGGGACGGGTGCCAGCAGCCCAGAAAATTTGTTTTGGACGTGGACTGGAAAACCCAGATTTTTTTGTTCTTAATGTTTCCCCGTTTGGTTTAAACTGTTCGTAAAAGGCATTTAGCTTGAATGACCAGTTACTGGATTGTTTGCAAAGATTATTTGAAATTGTTTATGTATTTCATTTGAATGCTTGGGTATCTGTTTCTTTTTCTGTTTGCAGTGCATTGATTTGTTGCTAGAAATTCTGTTGGCTAGTCCTGCCAAAAATATACGTTTGGGACACTTTCTAGATTGATTTATTTTAATAACATACATTGGCAGTCATAGGCAAAAGAGAAAGCATTATAAAGCAATCTCTTCAAAAGGCAGTTCTTCTGCTGCTTCTGTACTGCCGTTTGTAGAGGGGGAACAACATTTGAGTCTCTTGAACAACTTTTATCTTTTTTTTTTTTTTTCTCCAAGCTGGTACTGGTGTCTGCCTGAGCTCTCCTGTCATTAGTGAGTTTTGTCTTGGCAGCTCTGGGTTTGGTTTGACAAGGGTCTCTGAGGTCCAGGAAGGTATTCATTGCTGCTTGCAAGGGGGTGCTGTGTACCATCCAGGCTGGCGTGGTAGCGGTAGGTCCGGGACGCAGCCCAGAACTGCTTCTTTTCACGCAGTTGTGTCGTCTGTGCCTTTCGGGCCGCAGCCGTGGATTCTCTCGTTGTGTGTATTCTTTATCCACACACTCCCTGTTCTCAAAGGCTGAGGAAATTAGACTTCTTTCCCAGGCAGGTTGCATGCTATACCTAGGTCTGTCGTTTTCGTAGCTGTAGCTGCACCTGGCAACAAAAGTTGCTTGGAGGGACAGAGGCACTTCCAGGACACACACGAGACATGACACTGTGCTTGTGGGGAAGAATAGCAAAGTTGATCACTAAGCCGTTGTAGAATATGCCAAGCCTCAGGTTGAAGGAGGAAGAGGCCGATTGCTCTTGCACACCAGTCATGTTGCAGTATTTGACTGCAGCGGTCCCACAAAGAAGCCAGCTCCAAAGCTGCACATTCGTAGACTGCCAAATGGGGAGCAAGCGCGAGTGTGTTCCCAGGGGTTTGCTAACTAGACTCTGACCTTCAGATCTCATCTTCCTCTTTGAAGTAGCACAATCTGCCTTTTTACTCGTCTCTTCTATCTGATCTGATCTATAAGTGAACGAGATTAATGTTTCTGTCTCGTCCACTGTGACATCATGGTTAAGCAATTAAGAAAAAACCTAATTGTTTCCCCTTCAATTTAAATAGTTCTTGAATTCCCTCGTGTCTCTTCATGCAAAAGGAAAAAAAATAAGATGATAATGTGATTTCTGTCTATTTCCAACGTTTTCTGCTTTCTGCTAAAAGCCCTGCGAGTCTCTGGTGTGTTGCACTGACTTTTTGAACTGCAGGTTCAAAAATGGGCCCTTCTTTTGAGGACCGTCTCTGCAAAGTATAAATATTATTGATCGAGGTATTTAATACACTAATGAAACCCACAATTATTGACTATGTAATTAATATACTGTCTAAAAGTGAAGTTTGGCAGCACATATAGAAAAGCTATATTGACTTTGTGCTGTTTTGGCGATGTGCCTTGGAGGTTGTATTTATAGAAAATGAAACAGGTTCCTCTTCAGGTAATGATCGAATCCCACTTTGCAACAAACTAGGAAGCTGCTATTCCTCTTACTGACTCTCAGGCATTCATTTATCTGTGGGGGACTAACATTTTCAGCATTTGTCTTTTCCACCTGTTGTACAAGCTTTTAGCACAAAGCTGCTCCTGTTAGCGTCTGGGTCTCTTCAGATGTTTTCATTGAGAGATCAGAGCTCTCCAGACAGCTTTCCATTTGTTATAAACAGATTTTCAGACAGAGCTATGCTTTACATGAACTGTTACTCCTTGGTGATGTCAGTCAGAGAAGAAAACAAGGGAAATCCAAAAGACATCTTGATAGCCCTGAAAGGAAATGACTACGAAGAGACTTGCATCAGCATAACCGCTTCTGCCATTTTTACAGCAGACTGGGGCGCGGAGGCCACGCTTATATTACAAACAGTCTGACTTGGGTTTGAAGTGTGGCGCGGCTTTGGGTCAAGCCACCGCGGTCTTTTCTTCTTTCGGGAAAGAAGGCTGAGGGCCACGGAAGAGCAGTGCCATCTTGCCGACGGTGCATCCACCTGCCGTTCCCTGGGCGCCGTGACACCGTCCGCATGATCTAACGCTCGCTCAAATGTCTCGTCCTTCGAGGGTGGTCTGCTGAGCTTGATCCAGATAATACGCTAACCCAGAAACTGCCAGGCCACTCTCGGGTGTCTCTCTCTGATCCCGGTGCCCACGCTCAGCCCCACTCCCTGTTGCCCTTTTCCACACTCTGTCCCATTGTTAAATTATCATAACCCGCCTATAATTTGCCAGGAAATTGAAGCTCCGTTTTATAAATGGATTTAAGCTGTTTGTGCGCCGTGTAAATGTTAAACTTCTTAAGACCAGGTAAAGTTATTTACATCCAATTCAGAAGCAGATAACGAAGGGGTTTTTTTTTTAGATTTCAAGCAATTTAAAATTTTTTTTTCCAACTCCCGAGTGTATCAGCGATCTGGTAATTGGAGCTTGTGCTGTCATTAAAAATGACAGCTTTCTCCAATAACGCGCCTAGTGCTTGAAAATGCAGCTCATATAACCTATATTTAACTTGTATTAGCTAGAGTTTCCTTTCAGTGGTCCCTTATTTCCGAGTCTTGGTGTGAATAGCAAGGTCCTTGTCTGGCTGTGAACCGAGCGCCCGCGCCCCTCGTTAGAACTGCAAGCTCCCAAGTAAGGGCAGAGCTGGCCCCGCTCATCTCCCGGCATCGTCGCCTCGGAGAGGTTTGCTTGTGTTGTCAAACGGTCGTGAAGGCCATGCTTTCTGGAGAGAATGAGAGCCTGCAGTCCTGCTGCTCGCACAAAGCCTGGCGCTTGCTTGTTTCCTATTCAGAGGGCTTCTGAAGAGCACTTTTAGCCCCAGAGCCTGTTAAACAGGCGCACCTTCTCTTTCTTGTCGTGGTCCGTTGAGAATATGTACTGAGTTGAATATTAAGGTGCCGTCCCATAATGGCGATGCTGTATCACAATCTGCTCCCCTCCTCCGCCTGGAAGAGCTCCACACAGAACCCTCTAATTAAACAGAAAATGGTTTGTCATGTGTAACTGCCTCTTCTGAATCTAACAAACTCATTTCAAGAGATGCCAACACCATCTTTATAGCTGTTTTAATAATCTTCTCTTGAATTGGAGAGGGTTGTAACCTCGTATTTCACTTCTGCAGCTGTTGATTTTTGCAGTTTTTCTGTAGTAAGAATATTTGTATAGATTTTCTGTGCTTGGAAATCTTCATTAGAGAAATTCTTACAGCCTCACTTTGTGCAAGCCTGCTAGGCTGCCTTTTCTAAAGCAGTACTGTTTACAGCAGGAGCACGTGCCGGCTTTTAGCACGGAGCCCTGTCACTCACACGGCTGTCACATCAGGAGGGGGCTGGAAAGCTATGCAGCCGTTCCAATTTGCTCAAGAATTAAGGTGTTTAGGCGGTTTAGAAAGCTAACGTCTTTCACAGACTGATGTGCACGCCACAGCCACCTTCTGTACACGCCTATAATGGACCCCATTAGCTCCTATGTTATCAAAGAGCTAGAGCGAACAGGGAGAATGCAACATACTCCTAATGCGTGAAACATAGTCCAGACAGGACAGGAATAGTATAGCAGATTACCAGGTAAAATTGGCTTTTCCGTCTTCCCATCCTTCATGCATAGCCTCCTGCCAAACTTGAGCTTTCAAGTCAGCACTCAAAGAAAGTCTCTCATTGTAAGAGGCCTCTTGTTACCAGTTAAATCAGTGACTGCTTGGCAGAAAATCTGAATAGCTGGTACCATTACTTAGTACCTTCACTGCTTACTGGCTTGAGCATTTGGTGTCTGTTTACCCCACTGAGCCGTGCATGGATGTCGTGTCTGTTTTCTGGTGGTCCTGTCTGTTTTCATCCAACTGGATGCGGAGATCCTGCAGGGGATAATATTGGAATAACTGACACGCGGCGCCTCAGAAGGCCCTGAATAGTCATCTGATTTGGACAAAGACCATCTCTTGCATTATTAGAGTGAAAACTCTCCCTTGGCAGATGGCTTATGTAAGTTATCTTCGGGAGGAGGAGGACGAGGAATGTTCTTTCAGCTAATATTGCTATCAAACTTCAGTGGGGCTGTGGAAATCCTTCCTGGGTTTGTATCTCTCGGTGCCGGGAGCCTATTGCCACCGTCTTCAAAAAGCAAAGGGAGTAGCAAGCCAACCTCTGTCAGCTTGCTGGAGCATATTTATAACTCAAATGCTAATTCCTCCTCTTGACTCATAATAGCTTCTGAATTCTGAATCTGTAAATTCCGGATCTCGCGTCTGAGGTTAATCCATTCAGATAGATTGGGAAGTCGAATTTATGATTTGGAGAAGCAATGTCAGTCCTCCTTTGCTTCAGCCACTTCCAGACTTACTGGCTGTAGGTCCTTCCAGAGAGCCAGTGCCTGACCCGTGAGTCTCGAAGGCAGGTTGGAGGTAATTTGTTTGAGCGGAGAGTGGGAGCGTGTCTCTCATACCCGTGTCCCACCCCATAAGCTCAAGAGTCTCAATCTCTGACAGTTTACATATCTACCAAGTTCTTACTTACTCGTTCAGGTTGCTGCGGGAGCCTCACCCTTTTATTTTTATTGGTTTCTTTGGAGGAGCTATACACTTGGAAAAGTTAGTCTACACAATCTGAATTTTCAAGCGTCTTCTGTAAAGTAATGAAAATTTGCAGGGATTGAGGGAAAGGGGCGGGTGGGATCCTATCACCAGGACCTTAATTCAGAAGGGTATGCCAAGCGAGATTTTAAACTGGCGGGAAGAATAAAAAAAAACGAAAAGAAATTGCATGCAGTGCTACCTGCTCATGACACCAGCTCAGTAAAGAGCCGGATCGAAGCACGGGCACGCTATGTCGGGGAGCAGGGAAGAGGGTCCTCTGTGCCAGCCAGCAGCAGGAGGCAGAGCCTACCTGATTTCGACAGGAAGGTAAATTCACTGAAGCAGTTTTTATAAACACTAGAGTGTAGCAGCAGTGCACAATCAATAGACAAGATCCAGAGAAGATGGCATAAATGTTTCAAATGTGCTCAGGGTAATTAGCTCTGAATTACCATGTGCATATTTTAAACATTTAAATGATCAACTAGGATTTAGTAAACAGTACCGTGCAGCTTGGTTTGAGCTTTCCATAAAGCAGTTAGTGTCTCTAGGCTGGATGAGTAGGACAGATCAGCCCTAGGCTTCAGCTGTTGCTGAAGGTGATCCAGAAGTGCAGCCACTGGAATAACCTCTGGAAATGGGGCTGAGGCCATAAACCTTTCCTGTTTTAGCTGTCTGATATGAGCTGCCTGTCCGGGGAGGTTATAGTAATTTTGTACCAGTTTTAAAATACGCCTGGCTCAGCTACTGCATCTCCACGCAATCCCCTTGGTTTATGATGCATTTTCTTATGGCTCAGACAGCAGCAGAGCAAAAATTAAATAAGCGGTTAATGTGCAAAAGGCCAGTTCTCGTCCGTAAATACAAGGATCTCCTTCCTGCCCTACCCCGTTGTCCCCGGCTGCGCTGTGCACGCCCAGGGTATCTTGGTTCAGTCTTTGAAGGGAGCTCTGCAATCAGGTAGGTTTAAATAAGCAAGCAAGGTAAACGTACGCCTTTCTGCTTTCAAAAGAGTATCACAATCTAGGGGCTGCCCAAGTAGTTAAAGAAGCCTAACTCAAACAAAATGCTGGCGTACATCTGCGTTAAAAATTCATGTTTCCATTTAGCATTTTAGTAATAGAACAGAAAGGCCAAGCCCAACTTTTGGATTTTCTGCCTCCTCTGGATTTTTTTCATCACAGTATTAACTCTAAGCATTCAGGATTTTAATTTAATAAGTTAGGACAATAACAGCTGGCTAACGCAAGCCTTCTCTGAGTTGCTGGGAATTTCTCTGGAGCCAGCAGGTGGAGCTTTAAGAATGGACTCGGTTTCGGAGCCCATTTGTGCTAGAGACCATTGAGTGGGAGCTATCTGTGCTGAAATCCTGATTGAATAAAAATTGTTCATTATGCAAACTGTCTGGTTCAGTACACAGAGGCAGCCCCCAGGCACAAACCCCAAGTAGCTGCTTTCTCTTTCCCCAGATTAAAACATATGAACTGCTTTGATGTAATCTTATAACAAAGCCTAATGGAAATTTTATTTCCTCTGAAGTTGACTGTCATTTCTTATTGCCCCTCTTCCTCTGTCCTATTAATACTCTCCGATTTGGAGATCTGCAGCTGAATTTGCACTCTTCCTGCTCTCAAATACAGTGTACTTCTCCCTTCCAAGTTTAAGTTTATTTAAATTTAAACACTGTTACATTACACTGCAATATATTTAATCTCTTGTTTTTCTACAGTTATTTATCATTTTAATGGAATGCTGCAGAATATTACATTACGCAATGTGTTTAAATTGATAAATTGCATTAGGAAAATATTGGATGGGATTTTTTTTACTAGTAAGTGGGGTTTTAGTAGATATATTTTCTCATTAGTAGACTAACTGCACACAGATGGCATAAGGCTGGAATGGTAAGGATTTGGGGGTAAGCTATATTTATGGCTTATTTGACTAATTAAGGCATAATTTTATTGTAAAGTTTTTCCCAGACTTTGCTGAACAAGATGAAGGGAGAAAACTTGCCCCAGTGCAGTTACTCTGCAACATCAGTTACCATAACAACTTCTTGCAATACTATATTTTTACTTGAGAATTCCTTTTAAGACTCAGTTGCTGTAATAATTTGTTTCAGCTGCTAAAAGGCATGTTTCTCTTTGTGGTGGTTTTCAAGGTCCTCATTACTGTAGCGAAAAAGTGGCTGTGCTAATATAGACTCTTTATTTCAACATATGCAAAAGTTCAATAGACTCCAAAAATAGAATTAAAGTGTGGAGGTGATGAATCTGCTATAGGAGCTCTTCCCGGCTCCGGGAAGGAGGAATAGGCTTAGCTGGCAAAGGTGAACTTTATTAGCTGCCTTAAGAGGAGATGCTGCCGTAGCTCTGTACCTGTAATTATTCGACCCAATGGGCATCTAAAAAATGCAGCTTCAGTTTGGATATCCTGCTGTTTTGCATCAAGCAAATACCAGTTGGCCTTTCCTAAAGGCGGAAGGACGGATTTGCTCTCCCAAAGAGCTGGGGCTTCAGCCAGTTGTCCTTTCAGTAGTCCTGTTGGTATCTGACTAATGAGTGGAGCTGTCCCTGAAGTATTTGTTCGGAAGAACAAACAGCAGAGTAAGGCTCCTGCCATTTCTTTCATAATGTATCTGTTACCTTAGATTCATTAGATACTGACCTCCCAGGACCACATGTGTACATGTTTCGGTTTTGACCACAGGCGAACCAGAGGCTTAAAGCGATTTCCAGGGAGCCAGAGCACGGTCTCTGATGTGTGATAGAGCTCAGCTCAAGCACTGTAGAAACGGTTGAAGATCATGTTGCGTTAGCCTGCTTGAGCAGTGTGATGCCCATGCCGCAGGGAGCGGCCAGTTCTGCACTGGATGCAGTCTCCAGGTGCGACGATGCAGGTCCTGGCTCCCCACTTCCCATGTGCGGCAGGAAGGGAGGGCTGCTTGCAGAGGGGGAAGAGTCCAGACTCCCTGGTCTTGGCAGATGCACTGCTTTGCAAATCAGTGCTGGGCCTCCGAGCAGCATTCTGCATTAATAAGCTCTTTCCTAAAGAGAAATATCCAACTCGTCACTATTTCCTTCCCTTGTTGTTTTTTCGCCTTTCTTCTCTGACTTTTTATGCTGAGTGGAAGAGGTTAAAATGATCTTATTTCCTCCTCGAGACCGGCTCCAGCCATGAACTCCGGATTTTTTTAATGGAAGCAAAGATGAGGGTCGTCTAATCCAGCCCCCTGCTTAGAGCAGGCTCTTCATCAGGGTTTCCCTGTAGCCCCTCCTCAGGCAGCTTATCTCAGTGCTTAATTGCCTTTATGTCTTTTCACAGCTCCAAATCTAAACTATATTGCTGTG
This sequence comes from Gavialis gangeticus, assembly GCF_001723915.1. Lineage (NCBI taxonomy): Eukaryota > Metazoa > Chordata > Crocodylia > Gavialidae > Gavialis > Gavialis gangeticus. Next base: position 11,713,945 of record NW_017729012.1, on the reverse strand, counting down.
GTAAACTTCCACCACATTTTGCTGCGACTCCCGTGGATCTGACCACCGAACCGCTTGGTGTCTGTCAGCCTCCGGCGACGAGATTTGGGCCGGGCAAATTACTCTGGGTGAACGGAGATGATAGAAAAGGGCACATCTTGCCGTGAACGATGAATCATTCTTCCTCCCTTTGCTCCTGATTGTAGTAATATTATTCCTGAGGAATTTTGTTATTTATACGCATGTCAAATGTGATTCCATCAGAATTACAATAGAATTCAGCATGAATTAGTGGCCACTTAGCGTTATAGAAAGCTGCAATGTAAATGGACTCGGTGATCTCATCCACCGCTCAGTCCTTAGTAGATGCTTCAGGATGAGTTTTTATTCCAAAGTGGTCATAAATTGCAACCAGTCACTGGACTCCCTCCAGTCCTAGAGCAATTACTGGGCCAGTTCAGCTGAAGGGTTTGATCAGGTGTTTTACTAGCGGGATTTTATTTCACTAAATGAATGTCTTCTAAAGGACCAGGAATGTAATATTTACACGTTAAAGTGCTACTATAATGGCACTGCATTTAACTTCACTAGGAGACCAAGAATCTCGTGGTAAAATGTGTGATAACTGCGGCATTTACCAGGAAAATGAACTATAGCAGTTGAATTCCTTCAGCAGAACAAAGGCCCACGTTATGAAAGCAGCTCTGCTTTATGAAAAATTGTTTGATCCATCCTCACTTCTTGCCCTAGACAGTTTATAGAGTCGCTGTACAATGGAGGTGTTGCAGGACTCGGTATTTGGTACAGTGCAGCAGCGGGCAAATGGGAACGTCCCGTCTCTTCTGTACGTATCTCACAATCTTGTGGTCAAATGTCATGTCATGAACGGCTGGGAAGTCCCACGAGAGCCTCAGATGGAAGGGGCTGCAGACAGGCAGTAGTGTGCTGTGTCCGTGCACAGAGCAGTGACGTAACAGGACCAGACTGTTGGGCGCCCCAGAGTAAATGGGGTACCTACTTGTTTGTGTTGCTTGACACCCTTCCTCCTCCTCCGCTGCTAGTCATCATCTCCCGAACCAATTACTGCTACGCTACGATGCCACGAGGAGGCCTGCCCGTGTTTGCCGGGCCCGTGTGTGTTGGTCCTTTAGACTCTTCATCTTCACGTGCAGCTGAACTCACCAGGTGCTAATGCTGAACAGCTTCATATTATATTTCTTGGGATAATCTCTTAGTACTTCCTCTATTACACAATCTGTGAGCAAAATACATGCTGCGCCGGCCCGTCCTGCAAAAACTTCAGCCCCAGTGGCAGGACGAATCGCTTTGCTGGGCAGTCCTATGTGAGAAGCGAGCCCCTTCGTTCCTGATTTTCCTCACCTGCAGCCAGGAGACAGAGGAGGGCCCGGGGCCATCACTCGAAGCGCAGCACATTTCGAGTCGGGGTGCAGGAGGAGAGAACCCCCTTAGTGAAGGCTGTCAGAGGAAGATGCCCTGGCAGCAGCTCCCTCCTTTTTCAGCTAGCAGTGACTGTGAGTAATGCTGCTGGCTGCTCCTCTGCATAAAAGGCTGAATTAGTGGCAGCCTGGCTGCTGTGGGAAATCACTTTTTAAAGTGGCATTCAATGGCTTTTCCTATTGGTGTGTGTATATAAACCGTAGCCATACTGATTTCCATCTTTAAACTCTTCTGGAGCAGCGGAGTGCCTTTTCTCCTTGGCAAGTCAATTCCCAAATGAATGATGCTTTGCAGGAGTTAGCTCCCTGCTCACTATCCTGATGCAAATGAGTCCCTCAGCAAACAAGTTTCAGGGTTTTTCCCCAAAAGGCTCTTGAGGAATATTGTGCGTGCAATGTCAAAACACTCTAGTGAGATATATGCACCCTATGCATTTTTAAACCGCGCGGTGACTGCAGGCTCCCAGGTGTGATGTTAGTGCTGATCTTGCCTTTCTCGCTTGCCTCGGCACCTTCCATCTGGGAGCTGGGACAGAGCACAGAGCCCCACTCTGCCTTTCACAAGGAGACTGTCTCCTCTGCATCAATGCACTGACAGCTCCAAAAGAAATGCACACATTACTCTTTATGGGACTCCTAACTTCTTCCTTTCAGACCAATAATGTAGAAGCCATTCTTTGAACAGAAAGTGCTTTGTGGATAGATGTGTTCAATTTATCAACAGCTGTCTGACTACAGTATAACCGAGTCGTATTAGCTTAGTTGTATTACTGCAGTACAGCTAATACCCTTCCATTATATGCTCTTCCAGGCAGGGCAGGGCAGAGCAGAGCAGAGCAGAGCATATGTGGTGTTACCTCTTAATTCTTCTGTGCAGCATTAGAACTAATAAGAACCTTTCAGGGCTTTTGATGTAAAAGCAGCTAACGCCGTTCGTTTCCAAATTGAAGGGCGTTGTCAAAAATAAAAAGCAGAGTAGTATCAAAAGCTATGCCCAGGACTGGCAGCCATGAAAGGGAGCACAGGACTCCATCCCACGGCAGGTGGCGCTCTGCCTTTCCTGCCTAATTACATGCTATATCTACATACCTGTATGGTAATGAGGGCCTTTAAAAGGGGGGGTACCCTTTAAATAACACACCACTTTCCTTTTCATGTGTGCTTTGGTCTCATTATTTCTAATCACTGGAGGCATTTGACTTTAAAGAATAGGCCATTTCTTCCTCTGCCTACCGAGCTGCCGTAACCCTTTGTTTATGCTCGGCTAGGCGAGTTTTCTGCAACAGATTGTGATGTTAAACAGAAGGTTATGAACAATGAGGCGAGAGCAGCTCAGAGTGATAGGTTTTCTCAAAGAAACCTCTTGGCATTTAGAAAAGGCTGGAGTAAAAGGCAGAGCAGCCTCCCGTGAGGGGCGAGTAGGACTCCTGCAGGTGCAGCTCTGCCACAGAGCACTTAGGCTTTCTGGTCCCATTTACAAAAGGAGGCGTTTTTGCCCCAGGAATGGTCAACGTGACTCTCAGGAGAACTGGGTGGGCCAGGCTGCCTCTCTCTGCCTCCCCCAGCCCCTGGAAAAGGTGGCGGCGGGGGCAAAGTTAGGTGGAAAGCTCTCTGGACCTGAGTGGGGGAAGATGCTCCTGCATTATCAGGTGAGAGTGGAGCACGTGGCCCTGGAGCTCATGCAATAGCCTCAGAGCCGTAAGACAGCGCCTCGGCGCTCAGGACACGCGGAGGGTCTCAGTACTTTGTAGGACTGTCTTCGTCTCCGCTCCCGTGACAAAAGGGCTCTCTCCAAAGCAGAGGCACAATAAACCCCAGGCTGTGTCGGCACCAAAAGAGCGGGCGGGTATTTGCTTGGTGCACCAAGCGCAGGGCTCCCAACAAGAGCCCTGGGTGCTGCTCACACCTCTGCTACCTGCTCGCTGTGCGACCTTGCGCAAGTTGCTCAGTTTCCCTATCTGTGAAGCGGGGATAATCTGTGTTCCCCAAGTCTGCAATATTCATTGCTCGACTCCTGCAATTCCACCCCTCTCCGCTCCTGTCCCGGCTGGGGAGGGGAAGATAAATTCCCCCACGTCTGAGTCAGGAAGACACCCTGCATCACTCGCTGCTGTAAACTGCACCCGAAGAGAACGTTTTTTACATACTCCAGCTTGTGTCTGTAAAGGACCGAGCAGCGGTCTGTCTGTGTAAATGTGGTGGAGGCTTCAGCAAGCCTGAAGATACAAGCCCAATGTTGCCACCGACCAGGAAAACAGCTGGCAAAGGCCCATCCAGGGCAGGCAGCAGAGGCTCGGAGGACGCGCCGGGCCACGCAGTAAATGGTTTCCAGTTTCAGCCGTGCCCTGGATAGAGGTCTCTGAAGCCGGCATCCCATGCCCCGGTCTCCTGATGCTCCTGGAGGGTCTCCCAGACTGCGGCGCGCTTGTTGATTTGTATTCATCGTCAGCAAATGCCAAAGCTGCTGCTTGGCACCGGGCCGAATACTGAAAAAGTTTAGTCCTTGACTTTTAAAGCGACACTGGACAAAATGCTGGAAAATGTGCGCTAGCCAGGACTGGGACTGGGAAATCTTGTGTGCTTTTTTCCCCTCTCACCTCTGGATCTTATGGCCTCATTTCAATGTAGATTGCATTGTCTTAATGGACAATTAATTACACAAAGCCTTTAATTTCTTCGAGATTTGAATTTGCGTTTGTTGTTTTCTTCTGCAGATGCCTCTTATCCGCTCCCCATTAGACTGATGTCGCTGCTAACTAGATGGGATTATTTTCTTGGTGGCCACGCCAGATTTGTTTGTACTCTTAAGCCTGCTTTCACAATCAGGGTGAAAAGGAAGGCTATCAAACTCAGTGCCCTGGCAGGCTTCTGCTAAAATCCTGGAAGGGGAGATTCATTAGATGAACCTTAGTGTGATTTTTCCGTGGCTTTGATTTTAATGAAAGTGTGGATTTGAAATTGTTTTATCATTAGAATCTGTTGACTGAATGTCAATGAAAAGCAATTCCGCCCAGCAGCCGTGCACAGATGCATCCTGTGTGCTTAGGTAAATCCCATGGTGAGAGTGTGAAACAGCAGAAAGGGCAGAAATTAGCCTGCGAGGTTTACAAATGCACGGCAGGCTGATTTCTTCCCACATTTCAAGGACCTACGTTCAGTTCCAAAAATGTTATTCCGCTTATAATCCGTAATAGGAAAACCAATCAATTAAAATGGTCCGTTCTTAAACCATTGCAAAAGGAAAGTCATGTTTAGAATAACTGTGTTATGTAGCATGAAGGATGTAAGTTAAAGATAAAAGGATGCTATCCCCAGATCTGCAAATCCAGACAATCTCTTTTGCCATGGTACCTGGGAACACAGCAGGAGAAATTCTGGTGAAGCGCCATAGTGGGTTACCAAGAAGTGTTTATGCATAAGGCAGCTGACTTCTTTTTCTCTGAAGACCAATTTATACCAGCCCCAGCAACTGCAATGAACCTTTAACTCCCAAACCTCAGGGCTGCAGCTCAGCACTCGAACGTGAGATCCCGCTGGGACAGCAAGGATAGCTGCAGGGGTTTGACTGCACGCCACCGTACCTGTGTCCCCGAAGAAGGAGGAGTGTTTCCAGAGGCCGGTGTGTTGTTTAGACAACGTGTGCGTGTGCCTCCCGCCCCGCGTCCGCGCGTTTCAGTGTTAAGCAACCTGGCTTTTTAGGTCAGTGCAGTGACTAAGGTGGACCTGGCTCATCTCCCGGTGAATGAAAATACAAATGTGTTGTAAGGCCTTCTCGAATGTTTCCTTTGCCCTAAACCACGGCAGCACGCTGACCACAGCCGTGTCAGCGCATCCTCAGACCCAGGCGTAGTAAGCAGAGGGTAGCGATGCAAAGGAACCTCTTGGCAACACGGGACCAAAATTTGTTCCGAGACGGAGACTGCAATTCTGCGCCTCCCAGAAGGGCGTACACCAGGAGTGCCTGCTAGTCTCGGTAGCTGCACTGGTGTAAACGGTGGCATCAATGACTCGAGGATTGTTCCCCTTCTCAGTGTCTCTGCTGGCGTGCTGAATTCTGCATAGAGATCAGCACTTCCAACAACAAAAGAAAGTAGGTCAGTGCCAGGTCCCCCTCCCCTTCCCTTTTGCACTCTGCCGCGGTGGCAGAAGCACGCGTGTTGAACTACACGCCTGTGTGTCGGGAGCAGGGCTGTCTGCAGCGCATTTCCCACAGGAAGGTGAGGCTCTGCTGTGCAGCTCTCTCGGTCAAGGTGCGCCATCGTGCTCGCTGCCACCTCACATGTTTTTACTGGAGCTCTCGGGCACATGATGCCGGGGAAGTTAGGAGACAGGTTGGAATGTAAATATTGCAGAGGGAAGCTGCCCTAGTTGCAGGGGAGACCATGCAGCAGCGTTTCTGGGAGCCTGGCACCGGTGTGCATGTGCGCGCGCGCTCCTGCTCCTGCTCCCGCTCCCGCTCCCCTTCCCTTCCCTTCCCTTCCCTGCCAGTCTGTGGCTGTGTATTCCTTTGCTCGCTATGACCATGAAGCTCCAGTTTTACTTGAAAGATTACCCAACACGCTAATTGGGACTCCTGCTATGATTAAAAAGAAATTTCAGATTAAACCCGCCATGCTGTATAGCTCAGGAAGAAAACATCTCTTTATAAACACAGCAGGAATGGTTTTTTATTTTTTTTTACCTTTGAAGAAACCGGCTCTTGCTGCTGTTTTGCCCACAAGGAGTCAAGTATGGACAATCACTTTGCAGTGGTCAGAGCCATAACAGGAGAGAGGCACTTGCAGGGACATCAAATTGCAGGGGTTTTTTCTCCTTTCTTTTTTAATGTGATAATCATAATAGGTTTATCTCTCTAGACCTCAGATCCTGTCTACATGGGCATCTGGAGACTCTGCTGCTCCTCAGCTGTGCTCGTGTGCACTTGTGACTTGGGCTGTACGAAGACATGAGCAGACTAAGTGCTGTTGCAGCTCTGATGGGCAGAGGAGAACATTTAGCACATTTCATTTGTTACTCAGCCTCTGCAGCACAATAATGGAGCTGCTTTCAGGGATGGCCTCGGCTTGCTGGAAATCCCCAGAGAGAGCTGTCTGGTGAGCACCGCTTAGTTCTTGGTCACGAGTTGCCATCTCCGTTTGGAACAAACCTTTATCATTGCTTTCAGTTGTGTGAGGCTATAATAACGATGTCTTGGCATTTCCAAACATTTGCTTTATTAATTTTTAATTGAGGAGATTGTGTGACATCCAAAATCTGACGCTCCTTCATCAGCTGTTGCAGTCTTACGGAGAGCGTCCTCTGGAAATGAAGTGGTCTTTCCCCTCCGCTGACCGCTTTTTTTTAAAGCTGTGGTCATAGGGTCTCCGCTCAGGGCCTGGTTATTTCGATTCCCGGCCCGCTGCTGACACCATCGGTGATCCTGGTTCTCACGGACCAGGTTGATGTCGGCACTGTGGGCTTGCACCTGTTCAGCGGAGGGCTTTGAGAACAGTTGTGGGCCCTCTAGAAACGGAAGAAAATGAAGTCCGAGCCCAACAACAGAAAGGATGGGAACTGCAGGCTTTGTAGGGCCTGGTCCCGAGTCTCTTCAGAGCCTGCAAGTCCCACAAAGCTTGCGTTGGACGCAGGGATGGAGGAGACGGCTGTGGAAATTCATCTGGGAGCTCTGCCTTGAAATGGCCCGCCTGCGCGCTCACCTGCGCTCGGGCTGATCGGGGGGGCAGAGAGAGGCGCTCCGTTCTGGCTCGCCTTACGCATCCCTTCTGCTTCTGATTTCTCTGGCGCTGGCAGCTGCCTTTGACGGCTTTCGATGTGCAGTTAATTTGAACAACGTTGCGTACCTGGGAAAACTCTTGTAAAGGGATCTTGTTTCCAGCACCTGACATGAAATGATGAAAACCAGCACCGACAGTGGAATCGCCTTTATTTCCAAAGTTTTTAAAAATAAAAGAGACAAGGCAAGTAGAAAATAAACTGCCTGGTGTGGGTCACGAGCATTCGCAGCAGGGGGTGGTGTAGCGCATCTTTCTAGAAAACGCGGTTCCGTTGCAACACTGGCAAGAGAACAGCACTTCATCTGGGGAATAATGGGACTAATGCTTGCACCTGAATTTATGCAGATTGTTAAGGCAAAGATGGTTCCCAAACACCATTCACTACACACACGCGCGTGATGTGCTCGCCTTGGCCAGACCGTGGGTCACACGCGCCACTACAGGAGAGGCCCAAACTGGTGTCTTTGATGCTCCATCTGAGCAGAGACAGAAATGAGTCTACCGCCAGATGCGGTCAGTGGTTCTTCTGAGCCCTCCTTCTCCCGAGCTCCTTGAACCCCATGTCTGTCTTCCCCGGTCCATTCAGAGCAAGGTTATGTTCCAGGCCTGATCTGTCTTTGCAAGAGCCCTCCACCCGTCTTCCCTCACCCTCTCAGTCAAGTGTCACCCTTCCTTCCCTCCCTCCTTCCCTCTTCAAGACTCTGCCACCTGTGTGTGTCTGCTGTCGTTTCTTACCTATGCCTTGATCCCTGCACACCTCACCATGGGTGTGTACACACATACCAACTTTCTGACAGTTAAGTTGCCTTAACTTTTTCAGTTGACTTAACCATCAAAGCGTACACATGTATGTGGAGCAGAGTTGACTTAAATGTGGCACAAGGTAATACCTCCAAGGTGTATCATCTTGAGTTGAATTACTGAAGTTGACTTAGCTCACAAGATAGCTGCCTCTGTGTCGAGGAGCTGTACATGTGTATGGTGTCACATGGCTTAACTTAAGTCAGCAGAGCCCATTTCAGCCAGTCGGTGAACTTGGACATATCATCTCTGCTGCGCTAACCAGAAAACCCAAGAAGTCAAACCAAGCCCTCGGCCCTTCGCTTTCCATTTGACTGTACTTTCTAGGGAGGGCCCAGCACAGGTGTATTCTCTCATCCCCAGTGCTTTGGGCATGCTAAGCAGGTGCAATAAGGGGCTGAGGTGTCCTCTCGCTGCTGCTGACTTCCCTGTGGTCAGGTGGTCACTGTTCTCCGCTCCCTGCTCCTTTATGGAGTCTGTTTCCTGAGCTGTGCTTTTAAAAAAAATGCATCCATGTAAAAGCCAGGAAATGGTGGGGTGTGGGGTCTTTTCATAGCAGAAACCTGATGCAAGTTTGATACCAGTTTCTCAGACGGGAGGGCTGGAGGATACCGAATTGATGGCTGCAAGTTGATGCTCTGTCGGACGGTTTGGTCCTCCCTGGTTGTGCCTCCTTCCAGTGGCACGTTTGCGTGCCCAGCAATGGCGCGGCCTTAACCAGAAAGCCGTATTTGCAGTGTAATAACGCCATTCTGCTTCCCCTCCTCTGCAGAGCAGCAGTTTAGGTGGAAGCTGGGAACAGCGAAGGTAGTCGGGTGATTCTTAGACTTCAGACTAGAAGGGCAGCGGAGCACGAGCTACGCACGGTGCGCTCGCGGTAGGTGAGATACTGATAGCAAGGTGTCTTACCTTGCTCCAGATACGCTCCAGATGTCATAGGGTGACATGGCTCAGCCTGAAGCGCTGATGCAAAATCCTCATGGTAAGCATGAGGGGAAGCCACACAAGGCTGCGCGGGAAGAGACATTTGCGATGATGTCCGGCTGCAGGGATGTGAGCAATATTGGAAGCTCATCCTGTTTAGGCCTGAACAAGCCTAGCGCTCTGCGGGGTTGGAGAACAGCGCTGGGGAGGCAGAAGGGATGAAGCTGGGGAAGAAATTACAGTCCCTTTCCAAGCAAGGCAGAGAATGACAGATACACATTTTATTTCTGTGCGGTGGCCTCGGAGACCTCCAGTCTGTGTTTTAAGGACAGTTTGCTCTTGAATGGGATCCTGGTGCCTTTTTCTTCACCTCTTGTGGGGTAGTGAAGTTCCTGGAGGGCTTTGGATGTCTTTAGCTAATTGCTCTGTCTCTCTACAGTTTTTTCTCTTAATTTTATCTTCTCTCTAATGCTTGTCCCCTGGGAAGGTGCGTGTACACCAGCTGCAGTCAGATGTATTGGTTTCTGTACGGCAGGAGATGGAGAGCTATAAGCTGATGAGGCTCAGCAAGGCTCTGCGGGGTGTGGCCGGCAGCTGCATCCTTTGAAGGTTTGATTGCGGTGTTTTTGGCTGGCTCTTGACTCGTAGGTGCTGGGAGCCATGCCCTGACTTCGTTCCAGCGAGTAGGGTAATTTTAAATTGGCGGCCTTGGTGGAGAGAGACACTGTGCCATTGTTGTTAATTACTATTTCATATCTGTTAAGCAGTGACATGGCGCTCTGCGTCGTCTGCATAATCTAAATGGTCCTGTTTCATACTTTACTTGGGAAATGGTATAACTCAAAACATGGGAAACTTGCTGCAGCACTTGGGTAAAACACTCCCCGAGTCCAGGTAAATGTGAGCCCACAATAAAGAAGTTGAGAGAAGAAATGAAAAAGAAAAAAAGCAGCTCTGGTCCTAGCAGGTGCTGTGTAAAGCCGCGTGCGGTGAGCAGCGCGCGTTACCTGGGCTGGGCCTTGGGGCCTGGCTGAGTGAGACTGGAGAGCCAGGCAAGTTGTTCGGGCTGGCCTCTGTTTGCTGTTGGCTGGTGCTCTGGGCTAGGGCCCTGTCTGCGTGGGCTCCACGTCTTCTGTTTTGTTCCCTCTACACGTGGCCAGGAAAAACCCAGGCTGGAACATAACTCTTCAACCCCATTTATCCCTCTAGTTTTCTAGAGGAGAGAGATATATCTGACAAAGCTGGCATTAATCATGTTAATGTTCCACAGCGAAGTACAAAATGCTAGTG
>NW_017729012.1:11688013-11698720 GCF_001723915.1 Gavialis gangeticus | reverse complement strand
AGACTGGAGAGCCAGGCAAGTTGTTCGGGCTGGCCTCTGTTTGCTGTTGGCTGGTGCTCTGGGCTAGGCCCCTGTCTGCGTGGGCTCCACGTCTTCTGTTTTGTTCCCTCTACACGTGGCCAGGAAAAACCCAGGCTGGAACATAACTCTTCAACCCCATTTATCCCTCTAGTTTTCTAGAGGAGAGAGATATATCTGACAAAGCTGGCATTAATCATGTTAATGTTCCACAGCGAAGTACAAAATGCTAGTGATGCGCAGTGAGAGGAGGCAGGCATAGTGCTCAATAGAGGCTTAAAAAGGGGCTCATTTCCAGGGGAGCGGTGTGTAGTCCCAGCTAATATTAAGCAGTTATGTGCTGCATGGTGTTTAAATAGCAAGGCGCGCTAATAAATATATGTCCTATATGGCATGTAAACACCTGGCAGAAGAGGAGGATCAGTGGATTTATATGAAAATTTAGAAGCAAGTTAAAGGGCAATTAGAGGAGCAGAAAGAGTTACTGAGCAGAGAATTGCAGCAGATATTTTAACACACAATCAAAGCTTCTTGAGATATATTCAGAGCAGACAGAAGGTAAAAGAGAAAATTGGTCCATTACAGAATGATAGCAGGGAATTGGTGACATGGGAGAAGGTAATGGTTGATTTGTTAAACAGTTATTTTGATACTGTTTTTACAGAGGAGGAAGAGGATGGAAAGCTGCCGAAGACAGGGATCAGATTTCTTGATTAGGTAGGGGAAGGGCTCAAGAGACTATAGGGGAAGGTGGAAATGGCTGCGGAAGGACCTCGGCTGCACTCGGGAAGACGGTCACAGCCGACTGTGTCCAGGGACTCTTAAGAGCCTGGAGACTCTCGGTCCAGATCCATTTGCTTACATGACACCCGCTGGGCCCTCGTGAAGAGGCCAGTGGCAGCTGAGACAGGCCCCTTTGCTTTGAGGCAGAGTCCCCAGGGCGGGGGACAGCTGGGCACACGCAGGACTGTGGTGGCGTCGACTAAAATGAGCAAGAGAAGCTGGCAGATATAAGGGAGATAAAGTCTGTCAGTGTACAAGTTCGAGGGGAATCGGCAAGGTGCAGAAAAGGAAATATCCTTGGTGGCAGAATAAGAAATGTCATGTTTGGAAATCCTGTTGCACGTGGCACAGCACCGGTGGCAGAAAGCATGCCACGAACCCAGCGGTGGTGAGCCTGGGGCGGGCGGACTCTGGCAGCTGCAGAAGTCCTGATGCCGGTTTATGTAAGTGGTGCCCTTGCCTTGAGCTGGCCTGCGGTGGGGGAGAGCACTCCTCTGAAAGCAGGCTTGACTTCTGAAGAGCATGAAAGTGGACAGGATCATTTTTATCTTAAAAAGGAGGAAGAAAGGCCACACACTGCGTGAAGCAAGTACTGGTCAAGAAACTGCACATAAGCCCCGGGGAGGATGCTTGAAACTGTTTAATGTGATGTCTGCTTGGGCTGAAAAAGGGAAGCTTTCTTTTGACTAACTTCCTTTGGTTCTTTGAATTCTTCCCTGTCTGGGCAGACAAGTGGAAAGGAGAGGGCATCGTATGCCTGGGTTTTCAAAGTGCATATGATAAGGCTCCTTGCTAACAATTGTGACTGAAGCGCAGAATCATGGGAAAGAGGTAAAATGGGTAGAAAATTGGCTCCGGCTCAGAAAACAGCATGTGGCTGGAAATGGGATTCTGTAGCTGCGAGTGAATTTCCAGAGACATAATCTGGAGTCTGTTTGGGGTTTTCTTTTGTTTATACGCCGTGCAAATGATTTGTACAAGGAAACCAAAGCTGGGATGTGAAAGCTTATGGCGGCAACGAAATCAAGAGGAACAAGGCGACCAGACGGGGAAGGGCTGGCATTCCCTATGGGAGCGTGGCTCTGAAGGGGAAGTGCCGCTTGGTGTAGAGATGCGTGACGGTGACAAGCCGATGGGAGGAATAGACAGTGGCCAGGCATGTTTCCCAGGGGTGCAGCAGGGATGGGAAGTGCTCGGCCCAGGGCCTGGCCATGGGCGATGGGCAAGCCGCCTCCTGAGCAACAAGAGGAACGCGTGCAGCTGCAGAGGCGAGCTTGCCGCTGTACCCAGTGCAGCTCGGTGCCCGGCTCTCCTCATCGTTCCAGAGGGGCGATGGGCTTGTCCAGGCAAGAGGGTTGTATGCCGTGATAAAGCTGGGCTGCCCGACGTGTAAGCAGCACAGCTTGGAGCAGTGGCTGGCTCTTCTCCCAGGGGCTGGCATGCTTCTCTCTCCGCTAATGGGACTAACTGCGCTGGCAACTGGCCTTCTCCTCATCCCTTCCCACACGCTCGCGTAGGGCTTGGAGGGTCTGGGCCGGGTTTGGTTTGATGGGGGGAGGATTCACAGATCTTAAGGGCAGAACAAACCAGTGTGATCATCTACCTTGACCTGCCATGTGGGGCAGGCCACGGGCAATCCCCAGCGATTCCTCCATCCCACCCACAGCATCTGGCTGTGGTAGGGCAGGTCTTTTAGAAAGGGACATCCTGTCTTGGTTGGCAAATGGTTCCCCTCCCCACCTGAGTGACTCTGACGCCTAATGGGCAGAAGTCAGAGCAAGCCGTACAAACGAACCGGTGCTCCAGCAGATGCGGCTGCAGGGGAGGAGCGGGTACAGAGGCCTGCAGCAAGAAGGGGCGTAAGAGGAATGTGGTGGAGACTTAAAGGCTGTGATGGGCCAGGTGGATTCCCCTGTTTAGCAGTTCATTATGTCTCACTTTGGGTTGTTCAACAGCATCCTTTATTGCTAGGAGTCGGAGCATTTGATTGACAAGGGATGTAATACATGATGGAGTTGCCTTTATTTTTTCTACTTCTTAGAGGCAAAGATACTAAAAATACAATTATGGTTTAGGGCCAGGCATAGTCTGTTCTAATATAATTCATCTCAAAGAGTACCCGCATTGCCTGCTGCACCCAAATCACTTCTAAAACATTAGCATCCCCTGTGCTGACATCTCACTTCTATATTACAGGAGTTACACGGAGACTTTAAAAAAATTAATAAAGTGCTTCTCTTCTTCATTCTCCCACTGAGAGCTTTGATTTCCAGAGTATGAAGTGAAATAACCAACATAACAACATCCTCCAGTTCTAAAGGACAGTGCCAGAAACATTCAGCTGCTCTTGGTTATCGTGTGTAGGACGTGAGGGAGCTATTTCAGATCGCAGATTATTTGTTCTGGCTGCATTGGCCATCCCTTTAGTGGAGGTTTAGAGCCCTGTAGATGGAGAAGTTGGAGAGGAGCTGGAACAGAGAGGACAAGACAAGATAAGTGATTCCTCTGTCTTCCCAGTGCGGTTCCTGCCGTTCTCTGGCTCAGTTTGGCAGCCCCTGCGCCATCTCCCAGCTTGTCCCGCTCCACGCTAGGCTGGCAGGAGACGCTGCGCTGGTTTCCAGCTAAAAGTTTAGCCGCCTGCTTCTAGGACCACGCTGTGTCCTCGGGACACGTGACGTGACGCTGGCACATTCTGTCCCCAGAACAGGTGGATTCGGGGGCTTTCCCAAGCCAGCTCCAAGAACCTCGATGAAGATGGGCCCCCGGCAGGAGCCTGCGATATTTAATGGGGAGTTCGTGCCCTGCCGCCCGCCCCCCGCTCCTCCTGCGAGCCCCAGGTGCGGGGCAGAGCTCGTGGGCCGTTCACGCGGCGCCCAGTGGCGAAAGGCTCCCTGAAGGATGGGGCTGGGAAATGCTGCTCGCCCGGACGACAGCGGTTTGGAGAGCAGACATTTTCCTGAGGTTACAGTGAGTCAGCGCAGCCTTGCTCGGCCGCCGTGTGCATGATACAGAGCACGAGCCGCGTCCTTAGGATTGGTGTCTGGCTCCAAACAGGAGCTACAGGCTAGAGATGTGTCATGGCAGCTGCAACCGGGTTAGGAAATGAAAAACAGGCCTGGCTTGTCGAACATCACTTTTATTTCCCTCTTTCATTAACTTCACTGTTTTGTTTCTTCTCACATAGCCACTCTGACAGGGAATTAACATTGACTGTTTGTGCAAAATTTGGGACACCGTCTCTGATAGCCCGCAAGCTGCTATCACTAACACTGCCGTCTCTGCCACAACCAGCCCGCACCGGACCGCGACACGAGCTCCGGCCTCGGCCCGCGGCCAGGGGAGCCGGTCGACCCCCTCCTCCTCCTCCTCCTCCTCCTCCTCCTCTCCCCCCTCTTCACGCAGCTCCTCTCGCTTTGCTGCCCTGTGCATTTTTTCTCGCTCGTGGACAGAAGCCGTGGGCTCTATGTTTCTTACAGGTCACTGACAAGATTCCCAGTTGATCGCTCTGCACGTCTTTCTCAGTTCTCCGTAGCCAAATCTGTTCCTTTTACGGAACAAAACCTTCCCCACTCCGTCGGGACTGTCTGCAGCCAGTCCCGACTCCGCTCCCTCCACTGGGGTGAAAACCTTAGACCAGCTATAAAGGTCCTCACAAGACTAACACTGTTGGGAACTGCCTCGGACTCCAGCTAGAAAGGCCTCTCTCCTGCCCCAGGCCTGGGGGCGCTTTCTAGGAGACGGAGCTCTATGGCTGTGTTTGTTTGGACTGGACATTTCTAATTCATCCCCTTCCCATGTGACGGGTTACAAGGTAGGGCATACGAGTGAGTTTTGGCTCTTCAGATATGGACTCTGTTGCATTACATACAAAAAACCTCGAAAAGGCTAGTGCTCTAAATTGGTCTGCTGTGGTTGCCCCCGCGCATGCCGAGCCTGACGGGTGGCTGGCCAGCATCTGTAGGCACTGCTGCCAATCGCTTACTAGAGAAAATCAGATACTGTTTTGCTATAAATCCACCGATACAATCCTTAGTTCTGAAGATATAGTTTCCGTATAGTTTATAAACATTATAAGACATACATACGGTTAATTGAGGGGAAGGGACCTGTGCATTTGTTTGTTTTTTATATGTGAACACGGTTACAAAAGACGCACCTTCTGTAGGTACCTCAATCCTTTTAAGTTTTTAATTTCCACCTCTAATCAGTCTTTCCTTTGGTAGTTGGCTACTCCTAGCCCAGCAGGCAAGCCCTGTTCTGCTGTGTGCCTGAGATATTCAGGGATTTGAGATTGTCTTCCAAGAGATTTCCAGCCAACGTTGGCCTGCGGGTTCGGAGCCAAAAGGGGCAGAATGTGGGAGAACCAATGTCCTTATTCCACGTTTTGTAAGTGTCTGTGCACAGTTTCAGATAAACAGTGTAGGCTTAATTGGTGATCGTTTTTACAGCAGTTACGTTCCCTTCAGTAATCGCAGGGTCTTTCAGAGCTCTCTCAAATTAACAGGATTTCACATAGAGCACAGCTACTGTCCATGTCTGTCCAGTTGTTATTAATGGAGGATTAGCTCCTGTCCCTTTGATCTGTTTTTGTAAGGTTGGCTTTTTTGTAGGTGCTCAGTTGGGGCTGTTTGTGACAAGGATGTGATAATGCCTTTAATCCGATCCTGCCGTGCACGTTCTGTACAGTCCATGTTTATAATCCACCCGTCCATGTATGGAGACCATCCAAAGCCTAAACAACATTCTTTCCTTCACAAGGCCAAATTCTCCATGTACAAAAAAAGAAGAAGAAAAGAAACTCTGGTCCTTTGTAGATTGGTGGCAGTACAGATTCTGTCCGTCGCAGCCCGGCTCAGCGTATTATGACCGCTAACACCATGATAAAAACCAGAAGAGGGGCCCTGACCTGCGAGCTCCCAGCTGCCTGCTGGACTCCACTGGGGGGTCGAATGGGTGTCCGCCGGGTACACTTACCCTTCCGCTTTGGTGGTGCTGTGGGCATCATGCCAAAGCTGAATTTGTGCTGGTAGTCAGGCACGTAGTCCTGAACCTCGTGAATGCTTTTCCGTGGCCCCAGGGACACCGGTTTAGAGGTTCGGTTGCGGCTTTTGTGGCTGGTGCAGTTCTTGCTGGGCTTTCTGTAGCCTGGACGCGAGCCAGGAGGTGGTGCAGGCTGGCTGCTGTGTAAACCGTGCTCCATCCCTCTCTCCTTGCCCTTCTCCCTGGAGGAGTGGTGGGGGTGGTGGTCTTTGGGCACTCCTCTGTCGGCTGTGGAGAACGTGTGTGTTTTGATCTGATGGAGGGACTCAGACCCAGAACAGTTCCTAAAGTCCTCTGCTTTTAGCATCTTCAGGTCCTTGCCGTGCATCTGCTCAGGAGATTCGCAAATCACGCTGGAACTGGAACCCCTGAACCTGCGCAGCCATTCCCAGAGCGACCTGGCCTTGCAGTCGCAGCTCCAAGGATTGCCATTCAGCCGGAGAAACTCCAGGGCCGCCAGGTGCGCGAGGCACTCCCCGTGGAGCTCGGAAAGGCTATTATTGAACAGGAAAAGCGTGGTCAGTCTTCGGAGGTCGTGGAAAGCCCGTCTGTGGACCCACTGCAGCTGGTTTTGATGGATGAGCAACCTATCCAGGTTTATTAGCCCCCTGAATGTGTTCTGATGCAGGCTCCAGAGCTTGTTCCCATGGAGGAAGAGATGGCTAAGGTTGACTAGGTCAACAAAGATGTCATCCTGCAGGAACTCTATGTGGTTATCTTGTAGATAAAGGTACTGTAGATTGTGGAGGCCACCAAATATCCCACTGGGCAAGGAGCTCAACCCACATTTGTACAGGTACAGGGCATGGAGTTTCGCCAGCCCTTGGAAGGTCTCCGCTGCCAAAGCCCTCAAATAGCGGTTATCTCCCAAATCCAGCTCCTCCAGGTGAACAAACCCATCGAAGGTGTCTGGGTCGATGAAGGTGATGTTGTTGGAGTAGATCCACAAGGTGACCATGGAAGGGCTGAAGTGACCACGCAGAAGCAAGGTGATCTGGTTGTTTTGCAGGAAAATCCTCTCGCTGTTTTCTGGAATCCCCTCGGGAATGGTCACGAAGTTGTGGGCCTGGCAGCTGACAGTCATGGGGGACGGGTAGCAGACGCAGTCGGTGGGGCAGCATGCGGTGAAGGGAATCTCGAGGCCAAACAGCATCAGGAGCAGCTCCACAAAACCCCCTGTTCAGAAAGGGAGAAAACAGGGTTAGTCGAATTAAGACATCTTGTAAATCATTCACAACCACCTGCCTCGCAGTCACAGCTGCTGGGATTGTTCTTAGTGAAAAATTCATCCAATTAACTCAATCCTTTTTTCTGTTCATGAATTATCCAGAGGCAGCCTTAGGTTGCGGGGGGCAGGTAACCGCTCTGCTCAAACACGCGTCGGCGGACGGAGTATTTGATCAGACTTTCCCTGTTTACTTGTGATGGGTAAACGCTCACCTTGGTCACGTGTTGGTGTTCTGCACTGTGGCTGGGCAACTAGCAGATTTATGCAAATAAAATCACTTCTCACGTCTGTGGAGAACCAAAGACAGAGAGGTGCAAATATGACAAAAGGGTCTGCGGATACCATTCCCCCCCTCCACCTCCAGCTCTCCCGGCGGCACCAGCCCCGCCTGCTAGATGGCGTTTCCCAGGCGCGGGCTGCTGCTTTGCACCGGGGAGCACCAAGCACGTGCCGAGCCACTGAATGGAGCAGATGTAGGAAACCAGGCCCATCTCATGGCTGCGTCCCCCTCTCCCCACCTTCTCCAGCAAGACCAAGCAGCACGGGAAGTGGGTGCTCAAGCATTTTCGTGGCTCTCCCGTGACATGACACACTACACCTCCTGTTGCCACGGAGAGGGCCTGTGCACATGGCTCCATTACAGCAGAGAACAAAAGGTAAAAATGGCTTTATTCAGCCTTTGGACAGTGGGGGTCACCCCCCACGCGCCTCCTGATCCCACTCCACTCACTGCTCTTTTTGGGGCTGCCCTTCTGCATGGAAGGACTTTCAAACATTTGCAAGGGACCCTCATTCCTCATTCGCAGCCACGTCGAAGACCAACGTCTTCCACTCACGCGCTCACTAATGCAGCCTGTACCTGGACATTATAGGAGCAGAGTGGGAGCTCTGAGTACTGTACACAAGTGCCATCCTGTCTTGGAAACCCCTGACCATCTGCTGAAGCATAATTTTCCTACAAGCTGGGCTGGAAGGAGCACTCACCCGCTCCAGGCCGTCACTGGAAGTCCTGCAACTCCCAGAGTTTTATAAGTCCCCTTTTCCTGCAGCTCAAGCTGGGAAGGGGGATTTAACAGTCAGACCAAATGTTGAGAAGAGAATAGAAAATCTGCTTTTCCCTGACACTTTCTATTGAAAAGTATACCTCTATGGCTGCTTTCCTCAGTTGTGTAGTGTGAGATACTGCTGCACCGTTGATTGTTAATTGATCTGTCCATCTGGCTCCGCTCTTTGAATGCAAAGTTATCATATTTTAGAGTGACTGGACTACCCAAACTCTCAACAAGGGCCAGCAAAAAGCAGGCATCTCTGAGTGTGCTGGTAATAAAATCCGGCTGAGCTAAAGGCCTCGACCCAAACGTTTAGTAGGATCCTTTGATGAGAGCAGTGGGCTTCTCTGAATCGTGCCCTTCAAAAGCTGCAAGTTTGCATTTGCTGATGTGAATGATTTCTCGTCCCTGTGCATTGACAAAGAAGGGCTGTCAGTCAGAAGTGTGTAATAACTGGAACTCTTACTATTACCGTTGTGTATTAGGCGCACTCCTCAAGCCGTTTGCGTGCTAGTGTGGCTTCGCCACTATACATTGTTGATTGCAAGAGAGGGAGGGCTCTGGTGCCTTACAACTACTCATCCCTAGAGGTTTTGTCTGTCCCCGACTTTCCCTCGCTCTCTGCCTAAAGAACCGTCTCTGCGGTCCGTAGCGGCGGCCGTGCTCTCAGACCGCTCGCCAAACGTTTCCCGGTCCCGGCTGCAAACTTGCCAGAAAAGCTGCACTTTGCATTTGGGCAGAAAACCACTCCGCAGTGCAACCGGGATGGGTGTTGCCTTGTCTCCGTTTGTAACAGCGGTGACGCTGAACCACGGAGACGTGCTCGGACCCCGTGTGTGTTAGCAGCGTCCTCCCGGGCACCGATCGCTGGGGTGTGCTCCCCGTGTGAAGGCGGCTGGTGCGAGGGCTCATGCGGAAGGGGCTGGCTCAGGGAACCCCCTCCCCATTTTAAGCAGCAGGTTGGAAGATTGCTTGGTGCCTAAAAGCAGGAAGTCAGCACACGGCCCCGTGACGCATTTGCCTCTGTGCTAACAAGACTGCTGGTGAACACGTGCGGCGTGATAGTCTGGCGGCGTGGGGGATAACGTGTGGTGATGACGGCACAGGCCACTTAGCACTGTGCCGTGGCAGGCCCCTTCCCCCTTGCCATATGGATGGGTGGAGCGGGTGCAGCGGTACCAGCCCAGTGTGGCAGTGTTGAAAGCAGCTTCTGCACAGGGCTGAGAAACTGCCCAAGAGTCAGGCCTGTCCCGTAACTACAGCGTGGTCCAAAGCTCGTTTTGGAGGAGGAGATGTGTGTCGGGCTAATGTGAACTGATGCGGTATAAATGGTGCTGAGGAAATAGGCAGGGAATAGGAGCCTAGCAGCACAGATACTTTGGGCAATAGGGTTGTACAGAGGAAAGCAGGCACCTTTCCTCTAACTACACCTTGGCAGCGACAATTGAAGATGCAATGAGCAGAAGCTACTGCCATCTTCTGATTATCCGCCGTCACCGTGTGATAGGTGAGAGCCTGGTCACCTCAGCGGGCCCCAAACTTAAAGCCAGAGGTGGGCAGCCCGGGACCAGTGAAGTGGATCGTGGGAACTATTAAGCCCTTTATCTCATAAGTCCTGCTAGGCTGTTGTGACCTGTCGCGTGGCTCCGCTGCTGCGTAGTAGCCTGCGTGTTACAGCCCTTCCTTCATTTGGAAGGGCCACCGCTGACCACAGCTCAGAACAACTGCTCTTTAGGAGCCAGAGTCCCCTGCTGGGACCTTCTTTCCTCTGCAGAAAGCCAGAATGTGATTAACTTGCTGAAAAACCTTCTATTATCTTGAGTGCAGACCTTTCAACTTCCTCCAGCAAAAGCTGTGAGGCAGATGGAGTGTCACTGGCATGCGTGTCAAAAGTAGACGGGTAGGGAGAGTTTGAAAAGCTGAATGGAAAAACACTGTGGAAACCTTTTAATTAAGCATTTTAAGAAAATGCAGCACTGCTGACACTGGTAAAGATGCCAACGACCTGGCTGGTGTCTCACTGTTATTATTACACGCAGCCACCGCATTGTTTCCACCCCACATTTCCATTCATGGTCTCGTTCTGCACTCACTTGGGTTTTTACTGTGATCTTCCTGACTGGAGTGAATTCATTGGGCTGTCCAGATTATTTCCCACATAGCTTCTTATAATTGGGCATTAATTAGGCATTAGTTAATGGATGCTTGAAATAATTTATCTTTGGATGTGTCCAGCTTGCAGTCTTACTTTTAACGGTATTACACTCATTATTAGACTAACATCATTATAAATGTTCTTCATTACCTGCTAGTTTCTATCGTATCAGCCTTATTATTGGAAGTGGAAATCACTCCTCCTGAATGCATTATTAATGAATAAGGACTTGCTATATGCAGCACTGGATGAGTTGTTATACCCCATTATGCATCTCGTGGTAAGCCTGAACTTGTGCTGGAGCTGAAGAGGTCAGAAGGGCTGGGAGGCCAGTGAACAGAGCCAGCGAGCCAGCGGTCCCCAAGAGACGCTGCGCTGTCTCTGGTCTGCTTTGGCCTCGTCTCTGCTATGTCTACATTTTTTTTTTTTTTTTT
>NW_017729012.1:11669799-11683013 GCF_001723915.1 Gavialis gangeticus | reverse complement strand
GTTATACCCCATTATGCATCTCGTGGTAAGCCTGAACTTGTGCTGGAGCTGAAGAGGTCAGAAGGGCTGGGAGGCCAGTGAACAGAGCCAGCGAGCCAGCGGTCCCCAAGAGACGCTGCGCTGTCTCTGGTCTGCTTTGGCCTCGTCTCTGCTATGTCTACATTTTTTTTTTTTAATTTAGTGTCTCAGGCTGAATTAGCCAAATCAGTACCGAAATCCACCCGCCGAGCAGAACTCAGTCATTCAAGTCTGTGCGGCGCTACCACCGCCCAGTATCCTCCGTCCTAGACTTCAGCCTGGGGCTTCAGGTACTCCCAAATCCATGGCAGGCTTCCTGCACGCAAGCCCCATGCCTGGAGGCCTTGGAGTTCAGATGCCTCCGCGTCTCGCTTGCCTGCAGCCCAAAAGTCAAAGGAGCAAGCTAGGGGAAAATCCTCCGGCGGCGGTGTCTGCGGGGGTGTTCGGCTTTTGTGCTCCCCCGTTTGTGCCTCAGCCCCAGGCACGGCCCCGTTCAGGCTCGTGCCGTGCAGAGCAGGCTCCGTAACGTGGAGGAGAGCTGCAGCAGCTGGGCTGCACAAGGTGCCTCCGCCTCCTCCATCCAGCCTCCACGAATGCAGTCCGGCTGAGCTCCATTAAAGACCTCCTCGCTGCATCAGGCTGCCTCGCGTAGATTTATGCTTCTCACAGGCAGCCGACGTGGGGGGCCTTCCAGGGCGCAACCCTGGTCTCCAAGGCAAGTTTCTGCCTCTACCTTTGTCAAGCGTTCCCTTCAAATTCCTCCTAAAACTTCTGCTCTGCCAGACCTGTCTAGGCTGGCTGCATCCACACGCAGTGCCGCGGACTGCTTGCTGTGTGCTACTGGTCTTGATCGTGCTGTTAGATTTATGAGCTCTTTAGGGCAAGGACCTAGTCGTCTGGTTGTCGATTTATGTATTTTACTGCTATAAAACACCATCTATAGCTACTCCGTGGTATAAATAATAATACTTAACTAGAACAGGCTGCAAGTGGGGGAAAGCACGGGGCCTTTGTTCACAGTCAGGGCTATCAGGGAGGCAGGAGCTTAGTCATCAGGCCTGAGGCCAAATTCGCACCTGGTGTAACTTCACTGACTGGCTATGGAGATGCTGCAGAGAGACATTTCCCATCTCCCCAACACTGTTTCTATCAGACCAAACTTTCTGGAATAGAGACAAAGACCGGGTTTCGAACCTGCAGGAGCATTTGCTTTGACGCTGAGCCTGACCCAGAAAGGGACGGCTGCGCAGCGGTCGCCGGACGCAAAAGTCCCAGAAGTGCCTGTTGCACGCGACATCCGAGAGGCAGGAAGCGGCAGAGGTGGCCCGCGCCTAGCAAAGCACTGGGAATCGGGATGTTTTAGCGAGCCGGCGCCTTGGAGCCGTGCTCGGTAGATGCCTCTTTGCAGTGCAAGCAACTCTGGCCCGGACTGCCACCCCAGTGACATTCCCCAGTGGCCACCGCTTCGCCTTTGCCCGGCGGAGAGCAGCCGCTGGAGCCTGCCAGGAGCGAGGGCAGTGGGGTACGCCGTGCGGCACCGTGCCACCTGTGTCGTCTGGGTGCCGCGCTGTGCGGTGCGAGCCCCGCAGCTGCTCCAGGAGCACTGGGCTCAGCGCGCCGCCTCCCCGCAGCATCTGCGTGTCGCTCCTGGAGGCAGGAGCCAGGAGCCGGCGCTGGGGTGCCCTTCCCGCGCGCGGTGCGATGCAGACGAGTGGTGCCAGCCACCCATCCACCTTCATCATTTTCTGCAAACGGTGTCATAAATAACTGACAGATTCCAGCTGCTTAGAATGATGGTTTCTGATAGAGTGACAGCTGCTTCCAATCCCCCCGTAATCACCCTGGCGGTTCTGGAACATTTCAGCAACATAAAAATCATTGGAGATAATTTCGTTGTTGTATAATTTGGTTAGGCAAGCTGTGATTTAATGGCAATTGTGACCTCAAAGGTAGAAGACGAGCTTGGAGGCCACTGGCTCCACGCAGCTCTGGCATGGAGCATGATGTCAGGGTTATTTTGGGGTGCGGGGGAGGAGGAACAGGAGGATGCTTTTTACCTGCTGCTCAAAACTGTGCTTGGCTGGATATTGGCCTAATTTATGCCTCTCTCCCCGCTCTAAAAACGGGAATTCCCTTCCCAGATGCAGTGGATCACAGGGGAGCGCAGAAGGAAGGACGCCGTACAAGCCTTTTGGAAGGAACATGTGCAAAACGATGCGCTTGGAAAGCACCCCCTAAAAAGTCAGGAGGAAAACGGACACGAGCTTTAGCAACCGGGGCCCCTCTAGGAACCCGCAGTGCCTGCCGTCAGTCTCCTCTGGCCGTGCTGAGGCCAGTCCAGCCACCGCGCTGAACACCTGGGGGTTGAAACGTGCAGAGTGACTGGTGCCCCGGACCGCTACGCCCTTTGCCATCCTTCCAGCCCTTGGCCTTCGCCCGAGCGTCTCTTGCTCCAGGCTGTCCTGCCTCCGTCCAGGCTCCCCGCCACACAGCAGCAGTCGCCTTACTACCAACTTCCTGAGCCCGGTGCCAAGAAGGCTGCTCCTGCTGGGAGCGACGGTGCATTAGTGTTGCTGCAGGCAGGCAGCAAATGACAAAGGACCAGGAGCCCCGAGGACACTATCGGTGCTTCCAACAGGAGGGAAAAGCTGCTGAGCAGCAGGAGGGCGATTGCTTTGCTTGGGTGCTAGGCAGCCTAGGTTGTGTCGGGCAGCACTCCCGCGCCAGGCACGCTCCCTTTGGCAAGGGTCTGCTTGGAGGTAAAACCTTCCCGTCTGCCAGCCTTAACGAGGACAGAGCCCTGTGATCGGCAGCGTCTCCAGGACAAGTCGCTTAGGGGTCTGCGTTGGCTTTGCTCGCCCTGCGTGGGGACGTTCAGCCTTCCTCTGCTCCTCCCCCCCTCTCAAGGTCAAGGCCAAGGTCACCTGGAAGTTTTCAGAACTTGCTCGCTGTCTCTTATTGCCTTTCTAAACCAGACCATAAATTTCTTAGTGTAATAATGCAAAAATCAATAGCTCAGCTAGAAACTGTAGCTTTGTCTTTCATTTCAGCTGGGCCCTCTGCCCTCCCTACAGGCTTTGTCCCTCCGAACCACGCAGACGGATAAAAGGGGAGGTGGCCGGGCAGGCAGCTGGCCCTGCACCAGGTGTGTGGTCTCCCCAGGGCGATGGGCCTCGCTCGTTTATTCATTCCCAGTCTCGGTGGCAGTGAAGCTCAAGGGCAATCTGGAATACGGAGCTGCGACGGGAGCCCTTCGTGCTCGCTCTCCTCTGTGGCACTCAGTCCAAACACTAAATCCCTGTGGCTTTCCGTGCCAGCGAGAGGGGCTGCAGAAAGCACAGGCATCCCAGCGTCTCCGCTGCTGTGTCACGGCACTCGCGCGCTCTCCGAACAGCCTGCCGTAGGGAGACAGCACGAGTTACACGTTTTGGTGGCTCCTCTGAGCGGCACCGAGGCGCTGAGGAGGGAGCTGCCCGTGAAAATGCCGCCTTGCCTTCCCAATTCAAAGTCGCTGCCTGCGAAGCAGGTCACTTGCACGGCAAAGGGACTGCCCGCGGCTTGCCGGTGCGGCGCTAACGTCGGGAGACCTGGGCTCCCCCGCGCTCATCCTGTACAAACTAGCCATAGAAGCCAAGGCTTCCCCTGGCCCCTCGTTGCTTATGCCTGAAATGCAAGCGAGGAGCAACAGGTGGACAGGACAGGCCCGCGGGCAGCCGCAAGCTGATTCCCGCCGTCACCTGGCAGGCGTGTTTGGGGCTTTGTCCCGTGAGATCAGGGGCCCCAGGCCGAGAAGCACTTTGCAGTTGAAGCGTGTTGTGCGGGAGCTCTGTGGGCACGCGGCACTGCTGCGGCATCGTTTGCACGGCGTGAGCCCATCTGGGCACTGGCAGGCCACTGCTGGGAGAGAGCTCAGAGTTGTAATTCCGCCTGACATCGTCAAGGTGTGAATATAAAGAGCCCGGCGCCTGTAGAACCACAGACAAAGAGCAAAACACGCGTTTCTGGAAGTGGGTGGCATAAATTTACATGAGTGATGGAAATTAAAGTCCGTTGCAGGGCAGCAGTTCTCCAAACCTGGCCTAATAGCCAGGGGAGGTCCGGACCGGTCGGCTTGTTTATTTGCAATTGTTTGCCATAACAGTGGCTCGAAGCATACATTGAAAGTCAGGATTGTCTTTCGCATGTTGGCGGATGTGTGATCCTCAAAAACAAATTAGCACCGATTCACTTCTATATAGAGTGCAGCCATCAGGGAATCGCTCCCGAATTCACAGTGAAGGAAAGCAATAACGCTTCCAGCACACTAATCCACCCGGAGAGCTGCTCCCAGCCCCTCCCAGGTGCGGGGGGCTCCGTTAGAAGCTACAAACCGCCCTGAAAAATAATAAATAACTCCAGACATTGACAAGGTGTCTGGAGGTCCAAAGGATTTGTACCCTAATGTGGAGCTCCCTGTTTAATTAGCGCTCCTCTCTGTCTTTGTCTCTCCCTCTCTCTTCAGCCTAGAGTAAATAGAAAAAAATAAGCCCGGTGGCAGCACTGACTGTGGGATTGGAAACTCAGATATGGAAACTCGTTTAATTTAAATACTTGTTTCAGTGCTAATGTATGCAGAGAGCGGAGAGAACACAGTGTTTTTTCTTCTAATCTTTTGTCTTCGTTTAACCCCATTTTGGAATTTACCTTCTGCGACGACGGTCTGGGTGGCGAGGCGAGGAAGACTGCCTCGGCCGCTGCGGAGGAGCTCTGCGGCCCGGCTTCGCGGCGGGGCTGACGGCCTAGGGCGGTGCGGTGGCGTGCAAGCCAGGAGCCAGGGCTGTCCTCTGAGACCGGTCCTCAGCGAGGCACCGGCCTGCTGCTCGCGTGCAGAAAGCGGCTGGGAAGCCAATCTTCATCTCTGCTTGCTCCAGTGGTTCCCTCGAATGCCGTCCCCAGAAGAGCTGCAGGGAGTTCACTGCGGGCCCTGAGCTCCCCACCCTGCGCGTGGGAAGCGGGGGGGCCGCCTGGCCAGCTGCCTTCTGGAGCCTTTGGGAGCACAAGTCCGGGGGCTGCCTGCGCCGAGTGCCCGGGGTCCCGTCTGGGAGATTGCTCCATCCTGCCTCAACTGCTCGGGGAGGCAGGCTGGTGAGGCCAGGAATAATCCCCTAGCCCATTTCAACCCGTGGTTCGTGGACTCCTGGGGGCCCGCAGACTGCCTAAGGGGTTCGCGAAAGGTGACTACGATCAATCAACAGTATGTGAAAGCCCACACCTGCAATTCACAGGGGCTCGCATCTCCGTTCAAAATTTACAAAGGAGCCTGCAAGCGAAAAAAGGTTGCAAATCGCTGCTCGAGCCTGTCCCCTGCTCTCGCCGGACAGGACAGCGCGGCCAGGAGAGCGCACCATGCCGGGCTTCCCTGCCCGCGCCTCCTGTGCACTGCCCTTGCCGCTGCGCCGCGCTCCCCGCGGGGCTGGGACTCCACCTGGCAGCGCAGGCAGCGAGCTGGGCAGGACCCTGGGACACAGGCCCTGGTGGCCCTGCCCGGGCTCAGGATCTGGGACTGGTGAGCCACCAAAGCTGGAGCGCCAAAGGCCCCACGTTTGTGGCCTTTTGAGCCAGTGCAGGAGCAGAACAGGTGGGCTCCAGCTGGGGCTGCGCGCAGCCCACGGCAGGACAGACGTGCCTCACAGGCTGAGAGGAAAGGACAGGGTGGAGAGACCCTCGTGGCGGGAGCGAGCGGGAGTTGTAATGCTGCCCAAGGAGAGAGAAATGCACTGGGACTGCAGCTCAATGGGCTGTCTGTCCATCTGTGTCTCCCGGGAAATCATCGGTGACTTCGGCTCCCTTCCATCCTGAGGTGATGGGATTTTCCTGCCCGTTCACAGAAATGCAAAGCAGCTCATTCATAAGAGTGATAAGGATCCTTCTCTTTACAAAGCAACCAGCTACTGGGGCCTCCCAGGTGCGGCGACAAAACAGTGACAGGTGAAATGACACAAATCGTCTGAGACGAACGCAAGTCTCGTGTGGAAGAAGCTAACAAGCGGAGGAGGCAGATTCACCGGCTCGTTCCCCCGGCGGGACCCGGGGTCTTCCTTTCGGCGAGAAGTGCTTCGGAGCAGAGGCAAGTGTAAATCCTGAGAGCCACGCTGCTGGCGAGGAGATCCCCGCAGCGGTGTGCGCCCAGGTCCGGGAGCAGGGGAGTCGCCCTGCAGCTTGGACCAGCTGTCTGCCTGGCTCAGGACGAGCTGCACAGAGCATCTGCCTGCGGACAGACCACCCCCCGGGGAAGTGCTTTCTGAGCCCCGTCAGGTAGAGGGTGGTTCAGGGGCAAGGCGGCGGGCAGCCCTCAGGGGGTATTTTGGCCTGTCTGGTGCAACCGGTCATGAGGACACCTGCGGTGCCCTGGCTCCAGCACTGTCTTGCAGCATGGCTTCTGCCCGTGACCCTGCACTGTCTCTACCAGTTCCCAGCGCCTCTGTTTTACTGAACGGCCCCTTGCATCCCCGATGACAGGAGCATGGGATCAGTCCCCATTGCCACCGAGCCCTGCCCTGTTCCCTTTGGCAGAAGGAGAGCATTGAGGTGGACAACAGCATCATGCTGGGCTCTGCCTCCCTCCCTCCAAAGGGGCTCGTCGCTTGGAGAGCTGCCTGGGCTCTCCGGTCTCTGCCTCTTCCCAGCCCTGCAGAAACGGCACTTCCTTCCCTGCCCGCCGTTGGTCTCCTTCAGAGGCCGGGGTCTGGCGCCATAACCGAGTGCGGGCACGAGCCCTCCTGGTTAACGAGGGGGAGCTGGCCCAGCGCTGAGCGCAAGCCGGGGGAGAGGGTCTCGTGTCTGCAGAAGGTCGGGCACTTTGCGCTGGAGTCGTGGGGACGGCGGGATGCCCTGTCCTGGGGCGAGGAGCAGGGGCACGGACATGCACTTACACAGGGCACGTGGCCGCGAGGGGCCAGGGGACTATGATCCAGCAGCTGGTGTTGCCGAGAGGCCTCTGCCTGCGTTGTACTCGGCTCCTTCAAAGCAGAAACAGGCCTCATAAAAGTGCGGCCTCTCAAAGCAGAGGGATGTTAATAGCCATCACCTCATTCTTTCTGTGACCTGTAGAATGGGGATAATACGTCCCCAGCTCACAAGGCTGTTGTAGGCTTAATTAGCTAATGTGAGCATAGGATGTGCTAGATAAGCACTTAGCATCATTATGGTTATTACTTGGTGCTGTGAGAGGTGGCCTGTGTCTGTGTAGACGCAGGCCTGCGTATTGTGTGCTAAGTTGGACCTGAATCCTTTGTGAAATCACTGAAATCTGGGTGCCAGGAGATTTTGCAAAGCTGCTGTGAATTCAATATGAACACGAATAATAAGATCAGCGCAGAACCCCTCGTGTTAATATTAAATGTAGTGTGTTATACTTGTGTGCTGATGCAGAATTGCCTCCCGTAGGTTCCCAGAGACAAGCGGGCTTTGGCAGTTGCGATTTTGGTGCTGAGGGTCTAGGCAGGCAGTGCGGGATAAGCACAGGCAGAGGCCGTTTCTGTCAAAAGGATCGGTAGCAAAATGGCTAACGACTGGAACGTGCGCTGCCAGGGCTGGGTTTCCGAGTGGACAGCTCGTCGAGTTGACCGCGGCCATTCGTCTCTCGGAGCTGCTGTTTCAGGCTGCCTGCAGACACGGGCAGGCCTCACTGCCGCGTTGCACTCTGGCCCCAGGTTTCTGCACGCCGTACAGCAAGGCAGGAACGGCGACTTGCTCCGAATGCTGCCCACAGACTCCTGGGCTGGGTTCTCGTTGTCGCTAAGGCCCACTCGCGTCCCTCCGGCAGGGCAAGGTGGCAGTGGAGTGGTGATGCGATGTAAATGATGCAGATTAGCCTTTCCCTTGTCAGAGTGAAGAAAACAGCATTACCCTGAAATCTGCTCGGTCTCCCTCTAGCCTCGGCATTGACCTTCCCCTCCCTCTCTTGCCTGGCTTCCTGCTGCGGCTTGAAGGAAACCCACAGGCTGGATGGACCGCGTTGTCTCCTTCTACAGGGATGCCCTCAGTGATGCATGGTGTGTCGTCTGCATTTTATGCGCGCACATTATTACTGCACAGAATAAAACCCGCCTGTTCCTGGGCTTCAAAAACCCTCACCGTTTCTGGTGGGCTGCGAGGTGTTGAGTGCCGCGAGCAACTCGTAGCTGGGCCTGGGAAATAGCGGCCCGGCTGTAAGGAGCCCTACCAAAGCCCTTCCCGGGTGCCATAGGCACTTGGCTGCTTCCCTGATGTGGCAAGCAATGGGCATAAGGTGCTGTGAGGCCAAGTGCATGGGAGCTACATGCAGAGTGCAGACTGGGGAGACCTGGTGTGATCGAGGGCAGTGTTAGGGACCTGGGAAGAGAACTGAAAATGTGCTTGGCCCTGGGCACTGACTGATGGGGCACTGGTGTGTAATGAGGAATGGTGGCCTCAGACTAGCGCACCGCTATATCCGGTGCATGAGAATGGGTGTGGAGCTGGCAGCAGCTGCTTAAGAGGGTATTGACCCTGGGATTCAAGCCCCTTGGAGAGTTGTAGGCAGTTTTTAAAAAGGTGGGAAAGGAAGAAAGCAGGAGCTTTCTCCCAACTCAAATGCTCTGCCATGCACTTTGCGAGGCAGGAGATACTGTTGCTGTGAAACAAAAGTAGACGGCTAAGAAAAGTACTAATGGACCGAAGTGTCTGTACACAAACGAAGGCGCTGCTAGAAGTGGCTGTGACCTTGTGGTCACCACTGAAGCCTGGATTGATGACTCCTATTAATGCAGCGTTGGCCTAGATCAGAGCAGCCGAGCCGAGATTGAAAGGGAGCTGGGGGTGGAGGGGAGCGCGGTGCCTGCAATTTAAAGCTCTGCTGGACAAAGTTGTAACAGGTGGATAGCGGCTCCTCGCTCCTGACTGTGGGTGCCCCTCCTGCCCCCCACCTTCCAGCTCCTGGCCCTGATTTCTGCGGCAGACCCTGCGTGCGGATGCTGCATACCCTCCAATGAGGCCATGAAGATGGTTCACGAGACTCCAGTCCCTTTTCTTCAGGTTCATCTGAGTCTGTTTCTCACTACACCATTATAATCCTGCTGTGTTCCCTTCTTCACTAGGTAATGGCAGTGAGTACGAGGCACACAGAGACCTGGCACTGGTGTAAAGCCAAGCACGCCGGTGTCTGACTGCTTTAGCAAGAGATGCTGAGTTCAGACATCAGACCCTCTCGCATCAATTTCTCCAGCAGCTCCGGACTGCGGGACTGATGTGCCCTCCGCCAGGAAACCGGGAATGCAATAAGAGTTGCCAGCTGCACTCAGTGAACAAAAGGCGTGTGCGTACACTTGTGCGTGGGGAAAGGATCCCATCAGGAAACACCTGCACGCTGCACAGGTCCCTGCTGCAGTCAGGTTGCGGGAGGAGACCCAGCCTGTCTCGTGTCTGGCCTTTCCTACCTTTGTCTTCAAAGGAAGTGTTTCTCCCCAGAGACAGGCGAGCAGTCCAAGTGAGAGCATACAACCGGGCGGGTGCGTCCTCACCCGCAAAGGGAGCGTCCCTGCACGTTTGGCCGGTGGCTGCTGCTGTGACATCAGCCCGCGTGGAGCGAGGGGCATGTCAGCGCAGACTGCAGCTGCGCCACGTGGTCGGGCACGTAGGAACTGCCCTGATGCAGACCTGCGGTGCAGCTAGAGGGAGGTGCTGGAGGGGCAGGGGGAAGAGGGCACCATCTGCCCCTCCTCCCCACACCATGTGGGCTGACCCTGGTCCCTGGGAGCCAGACGCTGGCTGCAGCCCTGGAGCACCAGGCCTTTCTGTTCTGCCAGGGTTTGGGCACGCGCAGACAAGGGCACTCGGGCTAGGGTGGTTCTCTGTACAAACCCCCGGCTCCTGCTCTCGTGTCATGGAGTCTCCCGCCCCACATGCATCTGGGGGACAGAGTCCCCATCGTCTAATCGCACAGGGCGTGAAAAGAGTCTTCTGAATTCAGCAACTTTGGGTTCAGTGGAAGGTCGACGCTCTTCCTCCCAGGCGCCGAGGCAGGGAGAACAGGAGTTCCCCGCCTCCCTCCTCCTCCATCCAGCCGTTAACATGCACGGGTGCTGTCGCCGTTGTGTGCCTCCTTTCTAAGGCAAGTCCCTGTCCGTTCAGTCCTCCTTGGTCTGCAGGACTTTCAAGGTGCTTATCCTTTCTCGTTGCCCTCCTCTGTGCCCCCTCCCCTTCTGACCATGCAAAACCTGCCTGGAAAAGGAGCATGCCATTTCGGGAGCAATTCATCTGCCAGGGGATATGCAGGCACGTGCCTCACACGGACGTTCATCTCTCCTGCTTCCTGAACTGCTGCCTAGCCCAGAGCGGTCTGGAAGAGGTGGCCAAGTGCGGATCTCCCCGTCCCTCCTGCCACGCCGACTGTCTCTCCTGCTGTGGTACTGATTGCTAATGCCAGCCGCCTGGACGAGGCTCTCCCAGCCTGGCTGCGTGCGCGAGGGTTTGTGGAGCAGACTCCAGCGCAGATCTCACGGCCCAGCAGTTCCCTTCTAGCACCAGCTGCAGCCGAAACACGCTTATGGCAACCTGCAACGAATCTGAATCATCCCAGTGACAGCAACATTTTAGCCCTCCACTCCTTGTCCGGTGGCTTAAATGCCCGTTTTTCAGAAAAACAGAATAAATAGTTTTATTTAAGGGAAAAGTCCTGGCAAAAGGGAAAAGGAAAGGAGCTGAAAAGCTCATTAAAACTGAGGGGCTCCGTTTTCCTGTCCAAGTGACCACATCATCTCCAGAGGCTCCTGGGAAGCTTTGAAATGCCTCGTCAGACAAGCCTTTCTTCCTGCCTGATTTTGGCTGAATTCACGGACCCAGACATTGCCGCTGGAAACAGGAAAGAGGGAACGGCTCCATTCTGACTTTTCACTCCCCATCTGATCACTGTTGATACAATTTATTCTTATGACAGCATCTGCCACTTTCATGGTATTTTATTCTGAAGTACAACTCGTCTTTGTTAGTCCCATTTTCGGGCCTTTCATCATTTGAGTCACCACATAAAAGGCATTTAAACACTACTGCTTATAAACAGCCTTGGCGAGAGGGGCTGGGAGTGGAGAGGCGGCAAGCTCTTCTGCAGCTAGTATTCCTGCACCATTTCGTACGGCGCCCAAACGAGAGAGGCGAGAGGCTGGGAGCAGCATGGCTGCCAGGTGTCTCCGACCCCGCGCTGTGCATGGCTCCCCTCCGGCCCTCGTGCTGGCGAGCCGGGAGCCCCTACCGCCCGTCTGCAGGGGGTTGTCCCCTCCGCAGTCAGGACGCGCTGGAAATCAGCCTCATCCTATGTCAAGGGCCAAGGATGCCCTTCACCCGCTGCATGGGGACGCCGCAGAGATCATTCGCAGGCCCCGATCCCGCCCTGCACGCTGGATGTCCAGGCCCTCGTGCAGCAGCCGGGATCCCCAAGTGCGCGCGGCGGCTCAGCCAGTTCCCCGCTATGGGGGGGCGCGCCCTGCCCCCCGCCCCGCTGATTTGTGTCTGCTCACATTTCCCGAGTGCTCCCTGACTGGCTCTTCATCAATAGCTGTTTTTACAGGGCCTTCATTACTTCCTAATTAGCCAAACCTCCTTCCTTCCTGGAGAAAATAAATCGCTCTTCATTGCTGCTGTGCAGACTCAGGATGTTGTTAAACACACAGATCCATTAGCCCCCAAAGGCTGTCCGTGGGGCCTCCTCTGGCTCTGGCTTTGAGAAGCAGACTTCCCATCTCACTGATGCTGAGCAGACCTGGAAGTTAACAAGTGCTTTTCCCCCCAATCAATGCTAATAGATCCCACCGTTAAGTGTTACCTGCTAATCTACGAAAGGCAGTCAGTAGTTTTCAGCCACCCACGGAGAGCCACGGGGGTCTAACGGCAACACTGTGGCATGGCTCGTGCATGGGAACAGGAGCCTGTGCATCTCCTGGGGAGGCCTTCGGGACACCCCTACCAACCAGGTCAGCTTTCCAAAGCTTGGTCTCTTCCTCCGAAAATGAAGCATCTTTGCACGGACTCTTACCCCATCCCCTGCAGGGCCCTGTGCTGGGACAAGCTATTGCTGGCAGAGCTCTCCTGCTCCTACCTAGAGAGGCCCGGGCTGGAGGAGCTGTTACCTCCCTCCTATAATTTCTTGCTCTGACTCGCGACAGATTCTCCACACTACAAGGTTCCATTGAAAAATCAGCATTGTTTTCAGAAAAGAGGTTTCTGTAAAGCCTCCCTGCACAAGCCTCTTGCCTGATTTGCAGAATAAATATATATTTTTTTATTAAGTCATCTAGCAAACAATCTAGGAACCTCTGGGGTTCACGGATGCCACAGAACTCATTTCACATCTTATAATCCACAGAATGAGTTTGCCAAAGCCTGTGTCATGCTAGCAGCCTGGGAAGGCAGCAGTGACTGATTCCCGGGGAAGGCGGTGGAGTGCACGGGTTCACCCGTCTACTCTCGGTGCTTTTGTGCTTATGTAAACACCCTCCCGTGCTCGCAGAGTCGGTACACAGAGCAGCGCGCGGTGGCCCTGTCCCCCTTTCGCTTTGATTCCTCTGTGATATGCTTCACTCCAGTCAATATTGAGCTGCTCTTATCAGGCACGTTTGATTCTGGTGCGGTTACAAAGAAGTGGCTGCACGAGGCTCTGAAGCTGTCAGCGGCTCTGGGGGGATACGGAGCAGCCCCTTCGTGGAAACAGCCTGGAGTGGGAGCGCTGGGGTCAGAGACGCATTTAAAAAACAGGAAGCTTCCTCAGCTGAGCTGCCGGCTCCTGATGTCTCCTTGGACTCGCCCCATCTCAGCACATGCTGAATTGTGTGTACGCCCCCGTCTCACCCACGAGACTCCCAAGGAACTGGTCTCAGCTGCGAAGTGGACTCCCTCTTATTGGAATAACCTTTCAGGCTTCATTTGGAGCCTCTCTCTTCCCACTGAACGTTCGTATGTGTGCGCCCTTTGCTAATTGCAACTTTTCATACATTGGAGCGAGAAAGCACGAGATCAAACACAGCTGCTGCCGTGTTGCATGTCCTTCTCCTGCCGGTGGCAGGGCAGGCTGGTGAGGACTCAGGGCTCCCTTGCGCGCCCCTTCCCTGCCCGTGGTTCACTGAAATCCCACGGCGGAGGCCAGGCTGCAAGCTCAGACCTTGCCCGGCGGAAACCAACCCTGCATCAGATGTAGCTAATGTAAACAT
>NW_017729012.1:11658029-11664799 GCF_001723915.1 Gavialis gangeticus | reverse complement strand
TCCTTCTCCCGCCGGTGGCAGGGCAGGCTGGTGAGGACTCAGGGCTCCCTTGCGCGCCCCTTCCCTGCCCGTGGTTCACTGAAATCCCACGGCGGAGGCCAGGCTGCAAGCTCAGACCTTGCCCGGCGGAAACCAACCCTGCATCAGATGTAGCTAATGTAAACATGCGTGTTCTGATCTGCCACGGCGAATACCGACATGCAGGTCACTCTCTGAGCATGTTCGGTGCTGATAGGGGTTGAAAAGCCACCGCAGAAGCCTTTCAGAAGGGATAGAGCGGAGCCCCATCGCACATCCGAGAGCACGACCAGCATGCACAAGCACAGAGATGAAGGTTATCCTGCCAGCACCCAAACTGAAATCAGTACGTTGCCGGCTGGAGAGAGAGGCCAGAGATCCCACAGCTATCCGAGTCTGTTATCTGCCTGCTACTTATTAAATTAAGGCAGCTCAAGTTCACCATCCGAGCCTTGCACACAGCGTGGACCAAAGCTGCATCATTGGAAGAGACAGACAGGAGGCAGATTATAAACCCGTAATTCAATCAAGAGGGTACAGATGATGTCACAGACAGTGAGAATAACTGTCATTATCAATACGTAGACACCGACTGTAGAGCAGGCTTCCCAATCAATTCTTTCCTTCCAGCCTCTCTTATTGATAATAAATGGAGATGATTTAATGGAGCCGAGCGCTGAAGTGATACTTTACTAATAATACCAGGAAAAGGCTGTGTTTTGTCCACCGGTGTCCTTGGGAAACACAGAGATGGGGGCAGGCTTGCGGAGCAAGGGCCTGCTGCGGGCAGAGACCGTTCGCAGGAGGTGGCCTCCACGGACACGCGCGGGTGCCCTGGGCTCCTGCACGCGGCGCGGCGCGGCCCGGCTGCCCGGGAAGGGGGTGGAAGGAAGCCGCCTGTTCGCACGAATCACTCGGGGTGTGTCCCCGGGATGCAGAGCAGGCAGAGAAGGGCTCTGTAGTAAACAACAGGAAGATTTTAAGAAGAGTCTTAACGCACCCAAGTGTTTTTTACGTAAATCTGAGGCGCATGAGGAAGGAAGCAAGAACAACATGAAGTACTGTTTACTAACTGACATTATGATCTGGCGAACGCAGCTAAATCCTGGGAGGATTCTTATAATGGCAACTTTCTTTTTCACTCTTGCAAGGTGTTCAGATACCATGGTGATGAGCATTGTATAAAAACTTTGACAGATACTTAGGTAGATAAGTATGAATGGAGACAATCAATTCAGAGAGATAGAAAAGGGAAAAAAGAGGGCTATTGCTTCGTATGAAAGTGTTTACAAGGCCAGCAGCCCTACAATTACAAGTCTGGTAGTGGGGGGTTTTGGTTAACACCATGAAGTGGGAACAAGAAAGAAACAGAGAAGGTGGAGTGGCCAATTGCTGCTGGCTCCCGGGAGAGGAGAGCGTTTCAGGGCCACCGCGCGCTCTCACAAGCCCTTGCACCCCGAGGCCGGTGCCGCAGGAAGCGTGCCCCGGTTTGGTCCTGCCCCACACGCGCCAGTTCCCAAAATGAGACGGCGTCGCTGCAGCCAGAGCGGCGCTCTCATCCTCCCTGGCATGCTAAGGGGCTGCGTCATCCCGCTCCCGCGCGGCGCAGGCTGGGCAGCAGGGCACGGTGCGTGGCACTGCTCCAAGGTGCGTGGGGAGGAGGTGCACACAGGCCCCGAGACCCTGGGGCTCAGAGGAGAGAAGTGTGAGCTAGGCTGGGCTGGCCGATTCCTCCACAGTACAAAGTCACTAGTTGCACAGAAGAAAACGGGACAAAACCCAGGGAGGGAGTAAAACCGCCAGAGTTTCAGAGCCTTAAACCAAGCGACTCAATGTACGGGATCGATTCTCCACGTCCAGCCTCTCTGGAAAGGCACGCTTCACTTGGCCATTGGATATAGTTGTTCCTTTCTCCGGCCTCTCCTGCCCCTTCACTGCAAAGGCCTACTGAGAGCTGCAGAGTGCGGACGAGATACCGATCCCTCCAGGTAGAGAAGACAAAATCCAATTGTGCACTATAGTGCATCTGCAGCTGCCATTAACCTGTCTATGTACTTCTGTGCCTGTCCATTTCTCTCCCTCTGACAGCTGGGACTGCCTTGAGCCTGCTTTGGCCATATCATAAAGGGATTTGTTTCTTCTCGCTGCAGTGGCACACCATAGAGTGACTGAATTCTGCTGCAGGCATTTCTCTGATACTTTGCCCTGCTTCTCAAATGGAGAGCTAGCTAAACGTATACCCTGGTGAACCGGATATCCACAGCATGGCTTAGCTTAGCAGGATAAACCGCCACTGCTGGAAAACAGCAAGAAGCAGCAGGCTGCAGGCGCCTTCAAGAGTAACTGTATTAGCAGCCAACATGCTGCGAACTCCATTCCATTACATCCCCGCGCCCGAAACAGCTCCGCGCGCTCCAGACTCCTTCAGGAGCCTCACAGTTATCCTCCTGAACCTTCCCTAGCAAAAAGGCTTTAAAACAAGGGAAGAAAATGATATCGCAAGGACATCATGCTTCTTTGGGAGCAGATGCCAAAGCAGGGATGTACAGAGCGAGAGCCGGAGCAGCTGGAATTCAGCGCGCGGCGCAGCCTCCGTCACCGACTCGGGCGGCTACAACAGCGGAGCAGAAATAGGATTTCACATTTCATGACAGACCTTTAAATGCTCTTTTAAAGGCAGCTCTCCACTCCGGTAGCGCGTTGTATCTGAGGAACACATGGATTTGTCTCTGAGTAACACTTTGCTGACAGAAGGCGTCTGGGCGCCCGGTCTGCAGCCCTGCATACATTAGAGAAATTTGCACTGGTGGAGCTGCATCAGGGCCGTTGTTTATGTGAAGCACACATCCGTTTTGCCTCGAGTCGCCTGGCCAAGTTCTAGCCCGGCACAAATTGAGTTCGAGGACCGACGCTAGGAAGAGGCTGGAGAGTGGGCGAGTCTCCGCCAGCACATTTATTCAGCACTAATACCACTGGATCGGACCTATGCCGAATATCGTGCCTGGTTCTGGTCCCTGGTATTCAGAGATTAATCGGAAATAAAACAGGTCCAAAACAGGGCGACTAGGGTGGCTAAGGGAAAGGAGAACCTGTCTTGTGAGACAGGAAGAAAGAAACTGGCTCATTTTGCTTAGCAAAATGTAGGCTGAGAGGGGACGTATCAGTAATTATTTTACAACTAGATCTGCAGGGTTAATATCAGGGCAGGGAAGGAACAGTATTAGTCGAGATCAAATGTCTACAACCTGGTCATGGTCAAATTGAGACAGGAAATTAGGAGGTTTCTCAGGTCTCGAGTTCGGGATGGTTGTAGGACATGGGGCACAGAGCCTGCCTGGCTTCGAGGCAGAGCTCAGCAAAGTAATGGGCGGGAGAAGGGGCCAGTTCAGGGCTGTTCTCGGATCAGCGACCTGCTTCGGTGAGATGTGCATTCAGGTTTTACTGTCCCCACGCTGGGGAGAAAGGGAACTCTGTCTTGGTGCATCTGGCAGCCTCGTGGCAGAGCTGCTGGTCACCCGCATGGGCTAGGAGGGTGCGTTGGCTGGTCGGTGGCAGTTTCGGCTTCCTCTGAAGCACTGGGCATTGGCCCCAGTAGAGCTGAGAGCTGGACTGGAGGGACTGATGCTCCTACTCACACTCCTAACCCCCTGGGACCCGTCTGGAGAGTCTCTTGCTCAGGACCCACAGATTTGGGGTCAAAAAGGAACTTGTCGGGGGGTCAGACTGGTCCAGGCTCGGAGGGGTAGGGGTTGCTCTCCTCTGCAGCTTGGCCTGAGGTCCTTTTCCAAGGCTCACCCAGTCACGTCCGTGCTGCAGCAGGTGCCCTCTCCCCCCGGCTGCTGGCCTGCAGCATGATATAGGGTGTTTTCCTTTCACTGGTGCCTTGTGGCTGCGGTGTGTGCACAGTTGTGGGTCTCTGGGGGGCTGTTTGCCTGTACGCACAGGGCACTGGGCTTGGTTGCCTGGGGGGCTCTTCCAGCCCTACCGTTCTAGGTGCTCCTTAACCCTGCTGTACCCGGGGCCGCTCTTCCTGGCCGAGGCCCTGGGCCTAGTGCTGGTGTGGTGGCAGGGGCGGGGCTGCATCAGGGCAGGCTTCTCTACTGCGGGCAGGGCCCGCCGAAGCAGTGGGCACTGGCTCCGCACGCGGTCGAGGCTGCTGGCACGGAGCCGGGTGTCCGCCCCCAGGGGTTCAGCTTCTGCACCGTCTGGTGCCTTCTGCCGGCATTTGCGCCTGTGCAAAGGGAACGTGCAGCTGTGCCCCCTCAGTCGCCTTTGCTGGCTCACACCGACGGCAGCACATTACACCCACTTAGCACAGCTGTAAATGAAGACACAAGGTGCAAAGACTGGGGAGTCGCAGCTTTGCACTTGCCCAAGTGGAAAGGAAGGCTGCGGGATGATGAGGAGGGAGTGGGGATGAGGGCTTTCCCCCCTTTGCAGTGCAGTTGGTGACCACTGTGGTGGGGAAGGAGACCCGCTGCCAGCTCCCAGTCCCCCTGCCGTGGGGGAAGAGTGCAGGCAGAGATGCAGCTCTGTTACAGGGCCAGGGGGCCCGAGGGAGAAAGCACGGCGACTCTCAGGGGCTGCTGGGGTCTCTGGGCTGGGCTGGGACTTGTTACCCAAACTGGGAGTGTTTGTGGCTCTCCCCTTCCAGCACAGGTCTCGTGAAGCAGGTGCCGAGCTGTACCTGGAGCCCTGCGTCTGGCTCGGGCTGGCTCCCTCTCACCTAGTGCTGTGCTGTCGTGACCTCCAGGTCCTTCCCTGGCAGGGGCCGATGCCATTGACCTAACCGGCTGTATCTGGCCTTGCCCCATCTCCCGCGCGCAGTGAGTGGGAGCTAGGACTGGAGCCCGGCTCTGCACCGAGCCCCGTTGCTGCCATGCAATGGGCCCATGCCTGCCCTCAGGTGCGAGGACGCAGGGGAAGCTAAACTGTGTCTTTGTGGGGAGGAAAAGCATCGGTTGCAAAGCCGGGTAAGTAGGAGCATTTGGAGGCCTCCTTGCCCAGGCCGAGACAGGCAGCCCCGGCGGGGAGAGCGCCTGCAGGAAGAGTGCATCCGGTTCCTGGAGCCACCCTACAATGACAGGGCTGGCAAAGGGCAGGTGACTATTTAATCACAGCTGCTGCTGTTTCGCCTGCAGCCTCCAGCACAAAGCTTCTCGGGAGAGGAGAGGCTGCGAGCCGGCCCCGAGAGCCAGGCGGCTGCAGGTCTCTGGTGCTATTGCCTGCGACTCCGGCAGGGGTCGGGGCTCCCTCCCGGCGGGGGGAGAGGATTAAACTGAGCTAATCCGACAGGGGAGGAGGATGGAAGAGGAGTGGGGGGGAGAGGAGAAAAGAGTAACAAGCCCCATCAGTCATATTGTCTCCCTGCGTTCCCGCTCCATTTGCAGATTTATTAAATTGAGAGCCAATTTCAACATCATTTCTTTCAAGCAGCTCCTCCTCGCAGGTGTGCAGAATTTATTTGAGATAAAGAAAACCATTATGGAGAGACAGCAATCTTCAAAGACCACCTCAGAGACCTGAGAGAAATAAAAACAGTAGCCCGTGCAAATGTGCAATTAAGTTTCAAAATACTTGGGCTCCGTGAAAAGCGACATCCCTGCCGAGAACAAGCCTTTAAGGCAATTTTCCCAAACCCTATTCAACATTCACTCAAAATGCCTTTTAAAAATAACATATGATTTTCCTCCTCCTTCCTCCAGCGCTCACTCTCCCTTTCTCTTGCTCGCTCGCTCTCTTCCAGGTAAGAATGAGGCAGCTTTGGTGTGAAAAATATATTCTCTCATTTTGGTAGGAGATGATAGACTGCACTTCCAGGGGAAGAAACAATAACACCAGAAACGCAAGCCATTTAACCGAGCCCATGTGGATAGGACTCAGTTCAGGGCTGGGCTTTCCGGAGCAGGAGTGCCAGTTCCAGAGACTCCCTCGGCACCGCAGCCTGAAACCGAGTCTTGAGAAGGGCTTGTGGGAACTATTCACAGCTAATAGTTTATTCAAGTAATGTAGCCCCTTTCTCTGTTCATGAATTATCCACAAACAGACTAGGATTTTTACGAGTGCATTTGTTATTCAGTGAATGACTTGTGCCAATACAGTCCTGCCTGTGGAACGCTTGCACATTATCCACAGGAGCTGTAGCCTGAAATATCTCGTTCATTAATCGCTATCTGTGCTGCCTGTTTAACCGCAATGCATCAGTTGCCCATGGAACTCACTGCCACAAGATATCAGGGAGGCCAAGAGATTAGTGGGACTCCTGAAAGGATTATACATCTAAGTGGATAATGCCGTTGCATTAGCCAGGATGAAAAAGCATTAGGGACCATAACCTTTATCTATCAGCCCACGCGCCAGCACTCACACGGGCAGGAGCAAGGGGAAAGCAGCCCCTGCCCGCAGGTGGATCTGTCGTTGCCGTTATGGGGGTCGTTCCTCAGGGGCACTGAGCACTGCCCGCACTCTGGACGGTCTGCCACACAAAGTCCCGCTCTGCCGCGTGATGGGTCCCTGTACCACCGGGAGAGTTGAAGCAGCCGCCACGCAAGCACTTCCGGCACAAATACCCGTGCATAGGGACACCTGTGATTCTCTTCCTTACTGCTCACAGGCCTGACACTTGCATTTTCCTTGCATGTACAGTCACCTCTGCTAATGGAAGCACGTTTTGGGGAGAAGGCGGCAGTGATATGGCGTTTGGGGATTTTCTTGGGGTAACTTGTTTTGTTTTACACTGAATACACCCGCCC
>NW_017729012.1:11650264-11653029 GCF_001723915.1 Gavialis gangeticus | reverse complement strand
GCACTTCCGGCACAAATACCCGTGCACAGGGACACCTGTGATTCTCTTCCTTACTGCTCACAGGCCTGACACTTGCATTTTCCTTGCACGTACAGTCACCTCTGCTAATGGAAGCACGTTTTGGGGAGAAGGCGGCAGTGATATGGCGTTTGGGGATTTTCTTGGGGTAACTTGTTTTGTTTTACACTGAATACACCCGCCCTTGAGCAGAAACGGCCAAATGACATGCAGGCGACTCATCTATCAGGAATCTCAGGCAAGATACCAGCGTCTTATCCTCAGAGGGCAGTTCTGCCCCAAGAATAGACCCTAGTTAGACTAAGGGTGCGGGCAACCTCCCCAGCCACTTGCAACAGCTCCCTTGGAAAGAACCCGCTTCATAAAACTAACAATGTGTGCATGCTAAGAAAAGGAACTGGTGAAACTGTGCATGACAAATCCATCTGTCGACTTTCTGCTATTACACTGCTAACAGGGAGCTGCTAAAGAAGCCATGTGTACAGTCAGTGAGAGATGGCAGGTTTCAGTGGGAACAGAGGTGCTCCGTCTTCGCTGAAGCAGTTGCCCAGCTCCAGTTCCCAGCACCAGTGGGCGGGCAATCGTCTGATTACGGTCACTGTTCTGGAAGTCTAGAAGCCGTATGGAAACCCGGGTGCCTTTGGCCTTTCCGTGGACACCTGGTGCCCAGTTCTGCCAGCCCTTGGCAAGGGCACCGCGCCACCTCTTAGACGCTGGTCTGCTCAGTGCCCAGGCCCTTGTCTCCTCCATGCTGCGTTACTACAGTGCCCTCCGAGCT
The DNA here is from genome assembly GCF_001723915.1 of Gavialis gangeticus. NCBI lineage: Eukaryota > Metazoa > Chordata > Crocodylia > Gavialidae > Gavialis > Gavialis gangeticus. The sequence continues at coordinate 11,652,233 of NW_017729012.1, read as the reverse complement.
GGAGTCGTGCAGCCTTCGCGGATGTGCCAGGCAGCACAGGAGCTCCCTGCGTTGGTTCGTGCATCCGGCGTAATTAGGACAAAGCCCCCGTGCAGACTGGAAGACGGCAGCCAGAGCACACCACGCTCCTCCGGGGCCCTGGAAGCAGCCCTCTGCCCCCAGGCATGCACGGCTGCTGCTCACAAGCCCAGACGGCCCTCGTGAAACATCCGTGCGGGCTCCGTGGGTTTGCCCGTGCTGGGTGAGCAGGCCCGGTGGGATTTTGCCCATGCGTGGGTGCCGCGCTCTCTGCGCCTCTTGCTGTCTGTCGCTGGCAACGTGCATTCCTTCCTTTTCCTTCACCTTTCATTTTGGCCGTGACTGTTTCCTTAAAGGCCACAGACGAGCTGATGCTTTCAGGATGAAATCTGGGCCCGTGATAGAATTATGCAATCCCAGTCCATAATCCCCTCTGGTCTGGAGTCCAGCCGTGGCTCGTACGGCGCATAAATCCACCACTTCATCATTAGCATTAGCTGTGTTTGTGCAACGCTTTGGAAAGGCAACGTGTCAGGGCACAGGAGGGCTGAGGATTACTGCTGCCATCCCTGAGGGACGTGGAAGTCTCCGCTCTCGTTCCCTGCCACTGGCCAAGGAGCTGGTGCAGCCCTCAGGGAGACAGTCCTGGGAGAGACGTGCTTCCGCCGCACCTCGAAGGGGGCAAAAGGCGGGTGCGGAGAGGCCCTCGGGCCTTGCAGCATGGGCTACAGCCCTGTCAACGTTGCCCGATAGCTCCCAGGCGGTGTAGCTTGTAGGTCCGGAGCAGGAAGGGCCCGAGCGAGCCGGCCGGAGTCACGGGGTCATTTCCAGGTGGGCGAGTCCAGGCGCCGGCCTGTGCCGCCTGCCCTCCCCGTCTCAGCCCCCGCGACTAATCTCTCCGTCCCCGCGCCCGCGCCCTGGGAGGCAGAGGCTGTGTGGCTCCTGCATGCTGCCAGGGCCTGCTGGGCTGGGTTTAATCTCACTGTCACACTTTGCCTCCTCTTGCTAACTCGGCATGCTTTGACCTGCTGTGAAATCGGTGGCCAACAGCACTGAATATTTTAAGAGCAGCAATGCAGTCAGGGCTGCGCGTCAGAGAGCGGTTTCTGCCCACAGCAGAGGAGGCTGGGTAATGGGCTGCTCCCTCGTCTTCCTCCCCCCACCACCAACCCATTAGCACAGTTCAGGGAAACCTAAAAAATTCAGAAGACGCTGAAATATGCAGCATCCTGCTCTCTCTGGAAAATGACGCGCTTCGCTTCCCAGATGCGCTGGAGTCGGGGCTTGTAAATAAGCGGCTTTATGTCACGGGAGCAGTTGCTTATAAGGCTGCAGGTTTCTGCATAATGAAGATTTACTCGGCGCTCCTCGACCGGCCTGCTCCAGCCTCGTTGGCTGCCCGGGCCCTTCTCGAAGGCCGGTCCAGGCAGCCAGCGCTGGGATCAGCCCCGGGACAGCCCTGCCTCCGCCTGACAGCCTCCTCCCTCCCACAGCCAGCCCATTAGCACATTTCAGAGGCATCGGAAGTGTGAAAGGAAGCTGGAAGAGATGGAGCAACCTTCCTGCCTTGCCTCCCTTGGGTGGGAGCTCGCTGTCCGTGACCCCCCCGCCTCCCCATGCCTGTTCCCTTCGCCTCTCGCTCCCCCTCTCCTCCCCCCGTGCCCCCCCGGCAGCCGCGCAGATGGCTGGTGTTCATGTACTGCAAGACCTCGTACAAATGTCTCTCTTCAGCACTTTTGGTATCTGGGGCACAACAGACCAGGAGCAGAAAGGAAGTCAAAATCCTCATTTGCATAAACCTCCTGAAATGGGGGAGCGGAGACTGTGGCTGGCGCGGCTCAGCTGTGGTCGCGAGGGGAGCCCCCACTCTCCCCGGGCGCTCCCCAGCAGCAGCAAGTGAGGCGCCTTCGAGATCATCATCCCCTCCCTTCCCAGACCGCCCCTTGGAAAG
>NW_017729012.1:11638406-11645264 GCF_001723915.1 Gavialis gangeticus | reverse complement strand
CCGCCTCCCCATGCCTGTTCCCTTCGCCTCTCGCTCCCCCTCTCCTCCCCCCGTGCCCCCCCGGCAGCCGCGCAGATGGCTGGTGTTCATGTACTGCAAGACCTCGTACAAATGTCTCTCTTCAGCACTTTTGGTATCTGGGGCACAACAGACCAGGAGCAGAAAGGAAGTCAAAATCCTCATTTGCATAAACCTCCTGAAATGGGGGAGCGGAGACTGTGGCTGGCGCGGCTCAGCTGTGGTCGCGAGGGGAGCCCCCACTCTCCCCGGGCGCTCCCCAGCAGCAGCAAGTGAGGCGCCTTCGAGATCATCATCCCCTCCCTTCCCAGACCGCCCCTTGGAAAGGCCAGTGCCAGTGCCAGCAGGTCCCCCAAGGAGGAGGGCCCCCGTGGTGCCTTGAAGGTCCTTCACTAAGTCAGCCCAAGCTGCTGCTGGTGCTGTTAATCTCTGGAGGCACCTCCTGCAGCATCACGACCTTGGGAAGCCGGTGCCCTCCCGCCGCCTTCCCGCTGCAGCCCAGGGGGATGCAGAACAGATTCGACCCTGACCTTAGCCTTGCAGTGCTGCAAACCCAACGGGAGCGCCAGCAGAAGGCGTGCAAGCCCACCGCGCGCCCGGCTGTCCGCAGCACGCAGCTGCTGGCGCTGCACCTCTCCCTGGCCACCGCCCTCCACACCCAGGGACGCCAACCCGAGGCGTAAGGCCTCTGGCAGGCTTTCACGGGACTGCGCTGGTAGGGACGTGGGGCGGCGCCGCTGCGCGTTTGCTCTTCCACCTCCACTGCTGTGACGGCCCAAACTGCACTTGTCCGTGCGAGGGGCGAGTTAGACGTATGCTGCGCGGCGAGCTGCTCACAGCACGCGTCCTTTGAAGTCAATGGGGCCACTTGTACAGGTGTGGAAAGGGCTCCAGACTCCTTTCATGTGGGCAGACCACATACCACACGCAGATGGGCTACATGGCCGGAGAGGTCCCTGCCAGGAGCTCCTGTCGGTGGCCTGGTCTCACCTCCAGCACCCCGTGCACCACAGGCCCCATGCCACGGCTCGTGGATAAACCCTGTTGCTGGAGGGAAGCAGAAATCCCAGAGCTGCTGGCCGAGCTGCCTGTTGGCGGGTGGTGCAACGCTGTGGCTGGGAGCGGCCCTGATGTGTGTGAGCCGGCGAAGCGGAGTGCACGGGGACCGAGCCACCTCATGTCACCCTGGGCCCGGGCTCCCGCTGCGGGGCTGGTCTCCGTGTAAAGGATTCCAGGCGCCGGGCCTGCCTCTCTTCCACCTCGCACACGTCTGCACCACCAAGTGCACCGCGGTGTCGTGCCAGGCCAGGATAGCAGGAAGCAGGGGCATGGGCACTGCCCCCGGTGAAAGCCAGTCGGTGCAGACCGCAGCACGGTGTAACCCTCGTGAGGTAGGGCCTCAGGGTCCACCCGAGCAGCCAGGGACCGCTGGGGTATCGTGATGTCCCGGCCGGGACCTTTCACAGCTCCTGCCGCGGGGACAAGGATCGGGCGTGTCCCCGGGGTCACCGCTGATGCCCTGCATGCTGCTCTCCAGGACGCCCCTCAAGGAGCAGCAGGAAGCGGCTGGCAATTGCCCCGGCAGTGCCGTGGCGGGACCCTGGAGGGGCTCGCGCTGGTGTGGCTGCCAGCGGAGCTGGTCCCAGCGCGCAGCACTCCAGATTCGAGGAGTGACATTGCACAGCTTTGCATCCCAGTCTTAAAAGGGCAGATTAATGGCCTTGTGCTGGTTCTGTCACAGGCAGGGATATATATTCTTCTCAGAATTTACAAGTAGTTCCATCTGAGAAATAAACAACCGGAGATAAAAATTACATTGTCACAGCGCAGGTGTGATAGATGTAAGAGACAAGCCGTCGCGGTCGCCCAGGAGGCGCCTGCCTGACAGACTCCACTAAATGAGACCTGGAGGAGCCGCAGGTCCCAGGAACGAGATGCAGATGGGAGCCGTGCCGGAAAGGGAGCGCAGAGACTCGGCGATTTGCATTTCGTCGCTCTCAGTCACCGGGTGACTCTGCTCTGCGCCTCGCCCGGCCGACCGAGGGGCAAGCCACGTCCGCGGGAGCCCAGGCTGAGCGAGAGCACCGGGACCGCCGAGCGCCGCAGGCCGAGTCGCTGGACCACAGCAAGGCACTGGAGAGGAAGCCTGCCCCCCACTTCGGTCTCCACACCAGCGCCTGCCTCCGCACTTGTCCTGGCCTTCACAAACAGCTTCTTGGGGCAGCGAGAGCCTGGGGATTTGAGCCAGGGTCCTTGTGTGATGGCTTGCATTGGGAATGCCTTCCAGGTGCATTGTAGATTCATCTTCGGATCTGCTTTGGTAGCCCCAGCTGACGCCGGAGCTGCTGGGGAGAGACTGAGAGTCGTCCCACGGCACAGGGCAAAGCTGAGCTGATGTGGGAGTAGGAGAGGGCAGGACGAGCGAGCGCTGCATTGTCAGCCTGGGCGGAGAAGTAGGAACACGCAGCTGCCACTTAGGCCCCGCAGCCCGCACCGAAGAGCAAGCAGGTTGCAAGGGCAGCGTTGCCGTCACCTGCTGCCCCGGGCGCAGGGAAGCGAAGCCAGGACCTTCCGCAGCTCGAAAAGACGACGTCAGAGGAAGAGCACGTTTCTCTTCCCTCTTAGGAAGCCTCCGAAGCTGGTGCTGGAAACCCAGAGCCCGAGAGCGAGGAAACGGGCCCGCTCTACCAGATCGCCAGGCTTTGGGGGCCCCGCGGACCCCCTTGCTCCCCAGCCTGGCAAGGCTGCCTGTGGAAGCAGTCCCTTCGTCCGTGGTCCGGTGTCTGCGGGACCCCGGCGGGACTGGGCACAGCCCAGCAAGGACTGGCTGAGCATCTGCAGAGCCTGTGCACTCTGGCAGGCCTTCCAGGCCGAGGCGTGAGCAGGATTAATGTTATTTACTTTAGGCCTTTCTCTGGTTGGCTTTTTCCTTCATCTTTATCTGCTTCCCTTGGTGGCATGCTCTTTGGTGAAGCTCGTTTCTGTATCAGTGAGCACATTTCTAGGCTGGGTTGCCACTGCTGCTTGTGGAGGGACAGATGTTCAGGCTTTTGTAGCCTAAATCTGCAGTTGTACTGGATCCAGTACAAAACATGCCGAATGGATTTTCCCACCTGCCCTTAGATCCTGCCAGCAGGGTGCAGCTGCAGCTCGTGGGATGGTGCCGCGCCGCGCTGCGCGGGAGGGGGTCTGCACCAGGGCAGGCGTCTCCGCGCCACGTTGAGTGACTGGCGAGGCACCCGGATCGCCTCCTTCTAGCAATGAACCTAGAGCAGCCGCCGGAGTGCCTTCAGAGCCCGTCCCCAGGATCCCTCCGCGCTGCTCGGCCTTATCAGCCATGCTTTTCACAAGCACTTAAATTCGTGAGGAAAAGGAAAAAGTGAAATCAGATAGAAATGCAGGTCTGTTTGCTGTTTTCTCCAATGAAATGGTTCTGGGTAAACAGCAGACGCCTTTGATGAAATCCCAGCAGGCTTAAACAATAAAGCTGGTTACAAACTCAATCTGGCGCAGATATCAGATCTGAAATTGTTTCAAAAAACATGTCAACATTTTCTAATGCTGCTGCAAAACTTCCTCGGCGCCCTGCCATGGAGCTGCAGATGTGACGCGGTCCCGCCCCGCCATCCCCTCGCCACTCCCCCTGCCGGCGCCCACCGAGGAGCCGGCACCCCGGCGTCCTCGCCTTAGCTGCGCTGGCAGTGCAAGGCAACGGCTAGTGTCACCTCGCCAAGGAGCGTCGTCCAGACCAGTGGCCAGTGCGCATGGCGTCTGCAAGCAGCTCCTTCCCGGCGCTCCGGGCACCCCCTCAGCGATCCTCCTTCCCTCCCGGCTTTCAGCCGCATCCGGATGAAGCGCTTTGTGGCTCTTCACCCAGAGCCCTGCACACAACCGCGCCTCGCACATACGTGCACGAGTGCTTGGGCACGTGCTTGGCCTCACCGAGCGTACTTGTGTGTTCACACTCTCCTTGGTGCGGTGCCAGCAAACTGGTGGTGGTACTTGCAGCCACTGTGTGGAGACTTATGCCGAAAGCAGGACCACGCTGCCTTTGTTTCGCACTGTAACGACTGCATTTAGCCCCGCATTTGGTATAGTGACTGAAGCACAGCTCACTTCGCCATGTATCCTTTGGGGGGAAAAGGCACTCACTAACTTTTACAGAAGAAAGCTTTATCAGTGCTCCTCTTGGGAATCGTGTCTTGACATTGCCACACTTTGGAGCTCCTCTTGGTGATCAGCCACAACCCTTTTCCTCACAGCATCCCCACTGCAGCAGAAACTTTGCCCAGCAATATAATACCCTTGCACACACGGACCGAGACTTAATGCCAGATTTAGAGCTATCGCTAACAACATGTCACCTGTTCAGCAAATATTTCCTAACCATTGCAGAACAGCTTCACGTGGCGACAGTGCACCCCGCTTCTCTGCATGCACTGACACAGCCGCGGACAAAATGACACACCGAGTAAGATGGGATTACAGAATCACGAAGGGGGTGGACCAAATGAACGGGAAACCGCTGTTCACTGAGTCTCAGAACAGCAGAACTAGAGGGCACCCGCTGCAATTAGTAGGTGACAGGTTTATAACTAACAAGTAAAAGTACATCTTTATGCAGCGTGCACTTAGGTTGTGGCATTTATTGCCACAAGGAGTGGTGGAGGCAGAGAGCAGAGCCGGGTTCGGGAAGGGACTGGAGAAATTCGTGGCTGATAGGTCTATTAATGGCTATTGAACAGAACGACTGGAGGTGCTTCCTCTGGCCTCTCTCAGCCTGTAATGGTGGATGCCAGCGAGGGCACTGAACAGGGGAGAGATCACTTTAGAAGTGTGCGGTTCAGTGCTCTCCATCCATGTTGCCACTGTTGGAGACAGGATGCAGAGCTGGATGGGCTGTTGGTCTGACCTGGTCTGGCTCTTCCTGTGCTTTTATGCTTGCCTTCTCACGGAAACCGCACTCCCCGGGTCAGTCAGCAGAGCAGGTGCATGTAGAGCCAGTGTTTGTGGCTGGAGCGTGTGGGTCCAGCAGGAAATGAAGGGGCGCGGGGCATGGGGAGCAGTGAGCTGGGGAGCACCGAGCACGAGGAGGGGAACTGCTGCATGGGGCGCAGGGGAGGGCGCCCGAGCGATCCGGGCCCAAGAGTGCCGGAGAGCAGGCTGGGTGCTGCTGGCGCGCTAGCCAAGCCCCAGCTACCTCCACCTTTCCCTTGCGTAGATTCAGGGTAAATCTTTTGGTTTGGCTCCACTGGGACATAATGCCTGCAGTGGTGCTGAAGGCTTTCCTCAGATACCAGACCAGGGAAAGGTGGAGGTAGGTGACCCAACCCTTGACCACTTCCAGCGAAGACAGAGCCGTGGCTGCTGCTCCTCGCTTTCAGCAGCGTGGGCTGGGGGTTGTGCAGCTTGGCAGCCCTCAGCTGGGGAAGGTTTTTGTGCAAGATCCTGTATCAGCGGGGAGCAAATGCCTTGTGTCTGGCGTGGGCACAGGAGCCGGGAGATGCTGTTTGCAGGCAGGTAGCCGGTGTGGAAATAGGGTTAGCCGGCGAGCGGGGCCAGGCGGATGCAGACTCCAAATGGCTCCGAGCTCCGGAGACGGTGCTTTCAGATGCCATTTGGAAGCGATCCACTCCCTGGGAGGGGCTGGCTCAGGCTCTCTGGCGCACGCAACTGGAGCTGCAGATCTCCCGGGTGGCTCGAGTATGCACGAGCGCAGAGGCAGCCGGGAGGCTTTGGCGCTCGTCTCCGGGGGGAAAGAGGGGTTCCCTGCGTTAATGCTTTAAACACGCCATACGCTGCTCTGGGGTCCACCAAGGGCCAGCGGCAGCATGGGGCTGCTCACCCAGCTGTGCCCGCCTGGCCTTGTCCTGCCTTCTGCAGAGGCACCAGTCCCTTGCTGGTGGGCCCTGCTTGTCTGGCCTTGCTCAGGGCCTCTCAAGAGCATCCCCAAGGGCAAAGCCACGAAAAACCAGCCTTGCAAAGGAATCTGTTCCCCACAAACACCCGGACAAGAAACAGCAGCAAGAGTCCTGGCCCCTGTGGTGTCCCCGCGTGTCGCCGGGGGAGCTCCCAGCTCCCGGCGCAGGTCCCATGTCCTTCTGTGCGGAGACATGCAAACTCAGTGGCTCTCTCTCCCCGTGGCACAAGCGTTGCCCCAGAGGGGAGAGGCGCTCGCCCCCAGAGCTCCGCCATGGCTTCTCCCGCTAATACCCTGGCTCTGGCAGCTCCCCCCATTAGGGTTCACTGGAGATGTTGTCTCGGGGCCCTCTGGCACTCAGGATGCTCTGGCAGGGCCTCCCCAGGGCATCCGTCATGTCTGGGCTGTGAGCCGGAGCAGGGCGGATGGAGGAGGACAGCCAGGATGGAGGAGCAGGGATAAATGCGAGGGCGGTGCGGGGAGCCAAACGCGCACGGGGTTGGGACCAGGGCCCGGGCGTCCCTCCGACGCGCTTGGGCACCGCCAGGGCTGTGGACCCCGCGGGTGGCAGCAGCAGGCGGGCAAGGCTGGCCCCGGGCAGGGAAGAGCTCAGGTGCCAGCCACCCCAGGGGCACGAGCGAGGCCCCGTCGGCAGGGCAGGTGCTGAGGATGTGGCAGGCGCTGACCCCTTCGCGGAGGTTGGCTCCGCTATCGATTCCTGCTGCGCTCGGCCTCATTATCGCCGAGGAGCTGCTCCGAGTGGTTGGCAGAGGAGACAGACGGGGGGAGTGTTCTCCTTGGCTCCCTGGATCATATTAAATATTTACTCTGTTTTGTTTTGTTTTTTTCCTGCTCTATCGATCGGGGAGCCGGAGAGGAGGGGAGGGGGCGGGGTGGGGCTGAGCCCCGCGGGCGGCGGA
>NW_017729012.1:11636885-11637582 GCF_001723915.1 Gavialis gangeticus | reverse complement strand
TCCCCGAGGGGGAGGCAGAGGCTCAGGCACGGCCTGGAGCAGCCGCCCTCGGGGCCGGCCAGCGCACCGCCGCGGCACCCCGGTGCCCGTCAGACAGCGACGAGCAGCCGGCGCCCGAGCCCCCGTCCCGCAACGGGTGGGGGACAGAGACCCTCTTTCATGCCCGCAGCCCTGCTCGCACGGACGCGGGAGGAAAGCCGGGGACGACGCGTCAGCGCTGCCTCCGAACAGACGGCTGTTCACGGTTCCCCCCGAGGCGCCTGCAGCTCGGTCTCCCCGCGAGGGCCTGCGGCACGCGCGGCCCATGGCTGCCTCTGCCGGGCCAGGCGGTGCCCGCTCCTCTGGTGGCAGGAGCCCGCGCCAGGCCTCGCGCACGCTGCCCTGGTGCACCGAACCCGGCTGCTGCCCCTGCTCGCCGACGGCACCCCCGTGCCCGGGGGAGGCTCCTGCAGTTTGAGGGCACGGGCCGAGCAGCACCGCGCCAACTCCCCCAGCCGCGGGAGGAGGTTTCCGCAGGCCGAGGGATGTGACTCGTGGCGGTGCCACCTGCCTCTCCTGCCCCCAGACCGGCCCGGGCCCTGCCCGAGGAACAGGTGCGGCAGGGTGGCAGGTGCCCCCCCCAGCCGAGGGCCCAGCGCGGCCTGCACGGCCGAGAACGCGCTGCACTGCAGGCGGACGGGCCTGGGCCTTGCCTCCC
>NW_017729012.1:11624310-11631885 GCF_001723915.1 Gavialis gangeticus | reverse complement strand
CGAGAACGCCCTGCACTGCAGGCGGACGGGCCTGGGCCTTGCCTCCCTCTCCCGGCTGCGTCTCTCCTCCCGCTACATCTCATCCCCCTGCCATGTTCTCCCCTCCTTCCTCCTCCGCAGTGACCCCCTGGTTTCTGACACTGCGCGGGCCCCTCCCTTGCCCTGGAAGAGGATGGCGGGATGCAGGGGATGAGCGGAGCAGTCTCAGGCAGACCTACTTTCAGGGCTTTAATCCTTTTTGCTTAAAGGATTTTTTTTCTTGTGCTCAGTGACGACGTGGTCTGATCAGAGGAGAGACGCAGGGAGCTGACAAGCTGCGGAGCACGGAAAAAAAAGGAGAAAGAAATACATATTTATTACCCTCAATTATTAAAAAATAGATAGCAGCAGATCTTAGGCCCTGGCAGAGGCACTGCGGAGTCATTTGTGTGAGGACTATTTTGTTTTTTAAATTCCACTGAAATTCTAATAAGCCAGGCTTGTTAGCAGCCCCCTCTCGGCCAACTCCTGCGGGAGCACGGCCGGCGTGGAGGGAGGCGCGTAACCCCGTGCCCGGTGAATCGCAGCTCCCCGAGCCGCACACGGGTGGGGGCAGGGTCCGCGGCCCCATTTCCAGCGTGAGGAACTGGCAGCCGCAGGGGCAGAGGAACCAGCCCCCGAGAGGGAGAGGGCAGCACCCGCTCTGGGGCAGGACCCGATGCAGCCCAGCACGCAAGGGAAAAGGCTGCCCCCGTCCCCACAGCCCCACCCAGCGTCGTCCGTGCGGCCCCCCAGGACACGCTGTGCCGAGGCACCCGGAGGTGCTGGGCGGGGTCTTCAGCAAGGACAGGGGCAGCATCCGCCGTCCAGCAGCTGCGTCTTCCCCAGCCCTCGCTGCTGATCCAGTGAAGAGAAGGTCTGGCGCTTCCAGGCTGCCTCCTGCGCAAGGACGGTTGTCCCAGGCTCCAGCTGTTGCAGGGACGATTGGTCCCGTTACTGACCCCGCTGATCTCACAGGCTGCCTCTTGCTGCCCCAGGGAGCAGCTGTGGCAAGAGGCGCAGGAGGACCTCAAGCACTTGGTGCAGAGCTGAGTAGACCAGGAGCTGCTTTCTGCTCCAATGGAGAAAGCCAAAGACTTTCAAGGCGCTGTTACCAGGATCGCAGCCTGCACGGCTGCGGCAGAGGATAGTCTGCATGCCACCAAGCGATGGACGCTCACCGGCTGTGCGTGGGGAAGCAGGAGCGAGTCGGCCTGCAAGGGGAGAGCACCAAGGTGCCAAAACACAGAGCCTTCCACCTCCAGAGATCTGGGCGTGCGCCCAGTGCGCCCGCACGGGAGCTCAGCTGAGGCCCGGGTGCCGGGGCTGCTAGCGTTCCCCCGCAACAAGCCAGTTCTGCAGACCGTGGCCTCCTGCGTCTTGTTTCCTCACGGCATCTCCCCCGCCGGGTTCCACGGAGTCGGGTTAGGACAAATCGAAGGAGACTCGCCCTGCTGTGCCGGGTGCAGCTGTTTGGCTACATGCCGCCGGTCTGGGTCTGGGCTGTTTATTTCCACTCCCTGGCTGCAGGACTAAGCCTCTCCATGCTGCCTGCAATCCCTGCTGCTCAAGTCTCTTGGGGTCTCTTGGCAGTCTGGTTCTGGCCCCTGCGTGCTTGCTGCCTCCTCACTGTTGCTGCTGTCAGCAGCTGTGATCGGGTAAATGTATGCCAGTGAGATGCCCAATGAAGGAGCAGACTCATTAAGAGCCTTCAGCGCCTGTTTGAGCTCACAGTCCAAACAGGCAGGACAGCACCCAGGAGCCCTGGCAGGCCAGCACGGAGCTGACACGCATGCTGGAAATGTTCCAGCACATAGGGACGGGCCATTTGCACCGTTGGACGTGCGTCACCACTGCGAAGGCAATGGCACCCCTGACCCGCGCTCGGCACCACGTCTACGGATGACTGGCATCCCTGGGAAATGGCTGCAGGGCTCAGGAAGAGCCACAGACCTGGACGGAGCCAGGCTGGTCATCAGTGCTGGCCATCGGTGCTGCAGTGCAAGCCTGGGGTGCACTGGCGGAACAGGGCTGGGAGCCAGTAGGGCTGGCGGCCCCGACACATGCGTCTATGGGGCTCAGCACCTGCCTGCACTGCTGCTTCCCGTCTCTCTCTTCCAGCAGCACCAACATCCACCCGTGGTTATCACGCAGGAGACGCACACTGCACGTTTGCTGGGTGCACGAGTCTGCCTTTGGTGAGGTTTGGAGGCCGAGCCCTCTGAGCCCTGCCCCAACCAGCTGAGAGCGTACCGGGAAGAGGGGCCTCCATCTCCTCTGCACGCCGGGGAGGCCTCTCGCCAGGTCCATTTGCCACCTGAGAACCAGCTGTGCAAGTCCTCGCTTCGCCTTGGGCCCTGCAGGTCAATTTATCTGGGTTTTCAGACCACACTTATCACCATGGTACCTGCGCACCCGCTCCCTAGTAAGTGAGAAATGAGTACAAGGTCTGTGTGCCGCTGCAGGCTTTCGCCTTCCACTGGGTCGATGATGCGAATTGGAGCCTGTAAAAATCAGACCAGGAAAACCAAACCATCAAGCTGTCCTGCTGCTTGTCGCGGATGCAGCCCCGGCTGCTGGGACCGCACCGCTCCCGCCCACGCCCCCCACAGCCCCGTGGCTGCCCCACAGAAAGTTGGCAGATCCCACGGCCCTAGCACCTCCTCCTCACACGTCTGCACGTCGCACCCCGTTCAGGGGCGGGCGGGCCCAGCCAGTCCTCTCCTGGTATTCGTTTCCCCAGTAAACCAGCACAGCTGCCCAGGGGCACAGTAAGGCGCCTCAGGGGAGGCACGGCGCTCTGGTGAGAGGTGCTCCACAGCACTGAGGGTTTGGGGGCCCCTGGCCAGGTGCTGCAGCACTGTGTTGGTGCACGTGCTCTCTGGCTCAGCAAGGTGGACCCTGCAGTGGTGGCACCGCACCTGGGAAGCACACACCGCTGCATCACGGCTCTGAGTGTGGACCGGTGCCACTCCACGCACAGGCCTCCCTTTGCGACGCCACTGCTGGCGGCCCTGGCCTTCCTGTGCCCACGCACGGATAAACTTGGGCTCAGCAACTCAGACCCGCGCTGGGAAAGAGAAGCGTGGTCTTCACCCAGCAACCCGAGGCACGCTCCTCTGCAGCCCTGCGTCACGGACCACGCAGGCCTTGGGAGTTTGTCTGTCCGGTCCCAGAGCCAGCCAGCCCCTCTCCTCCTCACCAGCAGCGGACCGTCCAGCTCCGCACGAGCAGAGCAGTGCTGCAGCCTGTGCTTGGTGCGGGAAGCCCCGGGGAGGGAGGGGGAAGAGCAGCCCTGGCTGAAAGAGCCGTCAGGCGCTGCTCGGAGACCAGGCTAGTTCAGAGTTTCCGCCTAGCCCCCACAGACCGTCCTCGGGGCCGGCGGGGCAGGGGAATAAGCAGACAACAGCTGCGTCTGCTTCCACGCCACTAAGAAGGCAGGGTGCAAAAAAGAGGCTTGCTGCACCAATATTGTGCGGAAGAACTTGATGCTCCTAATCTGCACAAAGAAGATTCTCCTCCGCCGTCTGCCTGCCAAGGCTGCCCTGCGCCGACCACCCAGCCTTAAGCAGTCAGCACCAAGGGCACCGGCACCGACGCCTGCCCAGATCAGCATTCTGCTGGCCGGGCCCGGCCCTGCCGCGCGGCACAGGGCGAGACATCCCATGCATAGAACATCACGGCGAGGAAAACAACAGCTGCTTGGTAGGACCGTCCATGCCCACAGCCAGGCTCCCTGCCTCCTGCCTTTCTTTGCCAGGGACACAACCTCGGCTCCGCGCGCTTGTCATCGGTGGCGATCGCAGTCCTCCCTGCGTCCGGTCCGACTCCAGGGACGTCGTGCCCAGGATGCCACGAGCTGCCGCGGAGCTGTTGTTAGCATATGGGGGGTTTCTCAGCCGTGCTTTGGGGGTGTTGCCAGCACCAGGTGCAGAGTTAGGGATTGCTCCCGCCTGCCCCGCAAGGCCGCTGCTTTCACAACCAGTGATGTGGCAGATACGGCACCGAGCCCGCGCTCTCTGCCAACTCTCGCGGCGACATGTCAGCGCGTGAGGTGTCCCCCTGCCTGTGCTCCTGCTCCGTAGGCATGTCCCTGCTGCGCGTGCATTCAGCGCACGGCGGGCCTATAGCACCAATACACCCCGATACATGCAATCCTGTCCTGTAGATATGATGGCGTGCGAGTAAACACACGTGTGCACGCATATGCGCATACATATGCGCAGGCAAACCGTGCCAAAATCCTTGCTCCACAGCTGTTTTCCTCAGGAAAACAAACTTTGGTGTTTCCGTTTCGCTTCTCTGCTTACTCAGAGCCAGGAGACAGTACGAGCACCAGGCTGTGCGCAGAGGGTGCCTCTGTAGCCATTCTGACAGCTGTTACCCTCGTCCTCCCTCCCACTCCTTTCCACCCACTTGTTGCATCCTGTCTTAAATTAGATTACAAACTCTTTGGGGCGGCTGTGTCATTGTGCGCGCGTGCATCGCACCTGCACTGCACGTAAACAAAGCAGGAGCGACTATGAGCAGCGAGCGGCATCGCTGGCACCTCGCCACCCCCGTCGCCCACTGCCGGGTCAATGCACTTGGAACAAAAAGCCTCTGCCATCCCAGTTTGCAGTTACTAATGCTAAGCACCTGCCCAGCCCTGTGCGGACGTGGACCGTGGCAGGTGATGCAACTTTTACTGCTCCCGCTTGGCAGAGGTGGAAACAGGAGGTTTGATGCTCAAGGAGCCGGTACTGGAGTGGGAAGCGTAATTTAGGAGTTGTTGGCTCCCAGTCTTGTGCTCAGCACAACAGGCCACCGAGCCTCTTTACATGGGGATAAATCAGAATTAGTCAAAACAATCAGTGCGTCTGTGGGGCAGTAACGTTCGCAGTTAGCGCATTATGAACGCCGCGTGGAAAATAACGCCATGTCCCCTGAAGTCAGGTCAGAATCATTATCCCAGTTTCACAAATGAAGATATTACGTGACTTGTTTGCACATCGCACAGGCAGAACTGGAACTCGGGCAGCCCAGCTCCCAGCAAAGTGCTCCTTCTCCCAGACAGCCCTCTCTCTCTGGGTGCTGCTTTGCTCAGATGGTTATTTAATTCTTTTCTTTCTAAGATTTTTCCCCTCTGCACCGTTCCCGCGCAGGCTGATTACACGGGGATGGTTCCGGGAAGCCCGGGACACCAAATGTGCAGTTTAGGCTGGTGGCACTTCCCCAAATCTCAGCTTAATGAATGCCCTGGGTGGGCACCTCTAGCTGGTTAGGCAGTTAAGGAGCATATCTAACAATCATGTACGCGCCGGATGGCTCAGGGGATTGATAATGGGCTACAGTGCCTTTCAGCTGCAGCTTTCTGCTTCAAATGTGGCTCAGGCTCTTAGCTGCCAAGAGCTGTCATCATCCACGGGGTTTTCTGTAGCATGTGAGAGCTCATCTGTGCAATTCACAGTGGACAAGTGTCCACCTCAAAGCCAGCACGCTTGTCAGAGGTCTGCAGAAACGCTCGGGGCTGAAGAGCCACAGAGACGGGAGGCAGGGCAAGGGGGGCGCGCTGCTGGGGCCAGCGCTGCGCCCGCTCCCTGGCCGGCGGCAGCTCGTTCCTCCAGGCTGGGGGTTTCGGAGAAGTGCGCTGAACTCGCTCAGAGGCAGAGGTGACCGCAGTGTTTCCAGGGCCGGCCGGCTCCTGGATTTTGGTGGTGGCTCATTGAGGACACGTGGCGGTTTTGAAGGCTTGAGACAGTCCTGGCTGCAGGGGCTGCGTGGCCCGGCAGCGAGGTGTGGCCAGGCGGTGCTGGGCCAGCAGAAGCCTCCGGCCTGCGTGGCCTGGGCTCTGTTGGGCTGTTGGTGGGGCGGGGAGCACGGGGACGGAGCTGGCTGGTGCCACTGCTGCGTGGAAGGAGGCAAGGGCGGCCGAGAGGCTGTTCAGCAGGTTCAGCTGGAGGGGCCTGGACCGAGTTGCCGCTGCCTTGCGGAGAGGGAGCCGTGAGCCACACACGCTTATGAGTCACTTCTCTGCCTAACTTCTCCCTCGCGCTCGGTGGGGCTCTGCTCTGAAGTTTAGAGGCCAGGTTCTCAGGGCCGAGCCTCGGCGCAGGGGACTCTTTCACTGGAAGGGTTTTCCTTTTCCTGCAGGCCCCTGGCACGGGAGCCGTGTCTTAGTAGGTGTCTGTGTGGCGCCCAGCTCAGCAGGGCTCCAGCCCTGACCCAGGCTGCAGGGTCCTCCTCCTAAAAGTGTCGTGACGCAAGAAGTCGCTGGAGCCCAGACCTCCCTCCCCCACTGTCAGGGAACCCGGCCAGCGTTATTGTCCTGCGGCATCCATCTCTCTGGAGCTGGCTGCAAAGAGAAAGTGACCAAGCTGTCCAGGCAGTGCCCTTCTCCAGCCTGGCAGCGCGAGGCAGCATGGGCTCCGACCGCCCGGGGCTGGCGGGGAGCACAGAGAGCCTCCTGCCGAGGGAAGCAGGCGGCCGCCCAGCTGAGACCCCGCAGCCGCGCCCCCACCATGTCCCTGCCTCTCCCTGGCTCCCTTCCGTGGACCAGCTGAGCAACAAAGTGAAATTAGCCTGATTTCACTGTGCCGCTGGTCTGGTGCACAAAGCCTCCGCGAAGCAGGGGTGCAGCTAGAGAGACACGTTGCTGGGCTGGGCTGGCCTGGACTGAGCCAGGGGCCGGCTTCTGCTGCTGCCCTCACGCCCGGGGGCCTGGAGCTCTCTTTCTCCTCCCACATCTCCTCGCCCGCACACCCGTGTGTCGCCCCCCCATGGGCGTAGCCTGGCCGTGGCTCCGCCTCTGCTGAAGTCCTCGCGAAGGCCCTCCGAGCTTGGCTCTCCATACCAATTTCTCCAGTGCCAAAGGTGCACCTGGTGCTCTGCAGGCCCAGCGCCCCTGCGGCATGCTCGGGCATCCCGTGCCGTAGCAAACACCGTGCGGATGGACCAGCCTCACCCCACGTTCTGCTGTCCCTGCCGTGTCCCCTCCGCCCCACCTGCGGGCTCTCTGGCCTGTGCACAACTGCCCCCCCCGCCCATGCACTGGCACTAACACATCACCCCTTCCGTGCCACAGCTGCGTGCCCCAGGGCCAGGGGAAGTCTCCCGCTGGGTTTTCGAACCCTTCGTGGAGCTCTGCCAGCCCCTGCCCGCACCGTTCCCTCCCTTGGCACGGCTCCCCCAGAGCCCTTGCCCGCCATGGCGGCGGTCAGAGAGCCTCCTATTCGCCACTTCTGTCCTTGGAGTCATCTCTACCATCCCCCTGGCTCGTTGTGAGTGCATCTCGTGGCAAATCTCAGCTGAATGCATCTCTTCCCGGCCCGCAGCTCATCTCAGCAGAGTGAGGGCGGAACCATTTTAAGCTCGGCGCTGTATGCACTTGCGCTGCCTTGGCCTGGAGACCTGTCCGTGCCAGGGAAGCATTTCCCAGCCAGGCATCTGCACCGGAGGCAGGGTTGAGGGGCCCAAACCGGAGGCACATCCCTGCGCTCCAGATGGCCGCGTCCCTCGGAGGTGGAGCACAGCGAGCAGAGCGCCGGGCCTGGCGCTCGGCAGAAAGGTCTCTGCTTC
>NW_017729012.1:11618223-11619310 GCF_001723915.1 Gavialis gangeticus | reverse complement strand
GTTTTCGAACCCTTCGTGGAGCTCTGCCAGCCCCTGCCCGCACCGTTCCCTCCCTTGGCACGGCTCCCCCAGAGCCCTTGCCCGCCATGGCGGCGGTCAGAGAGCCTCCTATTCGCCACTTCTGTCCTTGGAGTCATCTCTACCATCCCCCTGGCTCGTTGTGAGTGCATCTCGTGGCAAATCTCAGCTGAATGCATCTCTTCCCGGCCCGCAGCTCATCTCAGCAGAGTGAGGGCGGAACCATTTTAAGCTCGGCGCTGTATGCACTTGCGCTGCCTTGGCCTGGAGACCTGTCCGTGCCAGGGAAGCATTTCCCAGCCAGGCATCTGCACCGGAGGCAGGGTTGAGGGGCCCAAACCGGAGGCACATCCCTGCGCTCCAGATGGCCGCGTCCCTCGGAGGTGGAGCACAGCGAGCAGAGCGCCGGGCCTGGCGCTCGGCAGAAAGGTCTCTGCTTCCCGGCTGCGCCGCGGCCCCAGGAGGGAGGGCCTGCAAGTGTGCCCTTCTCCCGCTCCTGTTCTCAGGAAGAACAGATTTGGCCGCCCCGTGGAGAGCAGCAGGCTGCTCCCTCCCTCCCAGCCCCGCTTGTGGTTTCCAGCTTGTTTTCATTCCCTCCCCAAAGGAATCGCTGGCCTCGCTGCAGAGCCACCTGGGACCCTACCTGAGCACCAGCCTGCCTGAGCCGTGCCAGGGAGTGGGGCCCACACAAGCTGCCACGCAGGGACCATCTGGCTGCAGAAGCCCAGAGAATGGAGTGCATCTTGCAGGAGCGCAGGCCTTAATCTAGCTGCTTGCTGAATTATTCAGAGATGGCATTAACTTATAAATGAGTGTGTTTGACTGATTTTGTGGTTGATGTACAGATAAATTCTAATGAAAGACAGCTACAAGATTTTAAATTATTAATTAGGCTGCCACTTAACAAAGCCTATTTGGCACTCTATTTCCTTGCTTAAGAAGACAAAAACTTTAAGGATAGGTTTGTCTTAGCCCAGAGGCTCTGGATTTGCATGCTGTTGTTCTAGCTCTGAAAAGGAGGCTGCAGAGCGTGACCCGGGTGCGGGTGCCAGGCCTGGCTCCCTGCCTT
>NW_017729012.1:11617938-11618212 GCF_001723915.1 Gavialis gangeticus | reverse complement strand
GGGGGCGCGGTGCGAGCGGAGCGGGGGCGGCGAGGAGCCCACTGCCGCACGGGCTTGTCCAGCGCGAGGCGGGCGCCGATTACTCAAGCGCTGAGTAAGCCGGAGTGCAAGGGAGCGGGAGCGGGAGCGGGAGCGGGAGCGTGCGGTGCAGCTGTCGCTCAGCCTGTGTGGGGGAGCGAGGGGCTAATTTAATTAGTTCGTAATAAAATGTCACAGAAGAGACGGCCAAATGCAGCGGGGAGCTCGGCAGCGTGTGCGGCCGGCGCCAGGAGCC
>NW_017729012.1:11602708-11616481 GCF_001723915.1 Gavialis gangeticus | reverse complement strand
CGCGCCGGCCCGGGACCCGCGGGCGGTGCTGGGGCCCGCCCGGGCCAGGGGCATCCGTGGTGGCTGCTGAGCCAAGCTGTCAGTCAGGCTGCGAAGCAGCTGCCGTCCTGCCGGTGTTTGAGGGACTTGGCGGGGAGCTTTCCATATCCCTTCAGATGATTTAATGCCTCAGCATCTCAGGATGGTAATTACATTTGACAGGACAGGCCGAGTCGCACAGATCTGTCATGCAGCCGGAGATCGGTCTGGGACGCGGGCCAGGGCTTCGGCTACCGTGCCCTGCGCCTTCCCCCGTCCGTGTGCTGCTTTGGCCAGACAGCGGGGGCTCGGCCTTCGGGGCCAATTCTGCTGCGAGCCCGGAGGGGAGGATGTAGGGACGCACCTTCCCGCCGGCGCGGCTGGGAGGCCTCCAGGCCAGGAAGCGAGGAGACGCCCCTCGTCCCGCCATGCACGGCCCCCTCCCAGGGTGGGCGGGTGGCCAGCTGGTCAGGCCTGCAGGTTAGACACTTGCCAGCGCACAGGCCAGCCGCCCCCAGGCACGCACCAAGCTGCTCTGCGCTAGGGGCTGCACGGCGCTCACCTCTGTGCCTGGGGTCTCAGCACGTCCTGGGCGCGAGGGACAGCGGGACCGCCCGAGAGCCTGCCTGCAGCTGGGGGCTCCTGCACGGGACACGGCTGCACTGTGTGCGGACAGGGGCTGCGGTGCAGCTGCTCAGCCAGGGGGGAGCGGCAACCAGCAGCTTTGGCTTTGGGACGTGGGGCCAGGCCTGTGGCAGCCGCTTACGCTCGGGGGCGGAAGGAGCCGGGCTGGGAGGTGTTGCTCGGCCCAGGAGAAGCTCGTGTGACCTCGAGGCTCGGCTCAGCCTCGTGGGCACAGCGCTGAGCTGAGACTCGAGGTCTGGGCTCAGTTCACTGGACCGTGGGGAGGCTGCGCTGTCTCTGGACCTCATCCTGATCAGTAACTCTGTGTGTGTGCGCGCGTGTGCGCAGGGGGCGTCACCTTCCACGCTGGTGGGGGCACAGGGACTGGCTGGGCAGATCTGGGGTTGGCGTGCCTGGGCTGATGGGCCTGAGCTGGGCCGTGCCTGAGCAGTGGCGTGGGCTGGACAGGGGAGTCCTGTGCCACGGCGGGGCTGGGGGTCACGGTGCCCAGCAGCAGTGGCCTGGGGCAGGGGCACTGCCTGGCACGCTGGTCACTGCATTGTGCTTCTTGGCGCCTTGTAATGAAATGTAAATATGCAGCTGGGATTTAGGTCTCTGGTTCTGGGGAGCGTTGGAAGCCGCGCTGTCGTTCGTGTGGGATTTGAGCGGCGTGTGCGCGAGCCCAGCCTGCCGCGGGCCGCCAGCGGGTGCGGCGGCCGAGTCACGCCTGCGGCTCCTGTGCGGCTGCCCGGCTGGGGGGCAGGCCCCTGATAGTGCAGGCGGGGCGGGGGTGGCTCAGTCTGCATATGGGCCTTGCCTGCTGCGGGGAGGCTGGGCTGGGAGCAGCTGGGGAGCGGGAGGCGAGCGGGTGATTCCCTCCGGCTGCTCGGGGGTGGGCGCTGCGGGAACACACTGTGCTGGAGCAGGGGAAGCCAGCTGCGTGGCGCTCCCCGCACCCGCCCTCGCCGGCAGGGCACAGGCCTGGCTGGGAAGGCAGATCTGCTCTGCCTTGTCTGCCAAGCAGCCCGGGGTGAGGATTCCCCCTGGCCAGGTGTGAGGACCTTTCCCTTGGCCAGGACCTAGGTCACCCTCAGCACTGCCACTGCCTGCCCTGGCACTAGGTGCCTTCCCCACCCCCCAGCTCTCCACACCGGGTGCAGCACAGGACTTGCCTGGTTCAGACGTGCAGGCCTGGGCAGTGCCCTGAACATGGCCCAGTGCTTGACCAGGGCACCCTGCCGGGGGGGGCACGTGGGTGAGCTCTGTTGCAACTGAGATGCGGGAATGGGTCTGGAGTTAGGCCAGCGGGATAGACGGGACTTGCCGCTTGGGCTGGAGGCAGCAGTGCCGACCTGGCCCTGGGACCCTGAAGCCTGGAGGGGCGGGCAGCCCAGCGACCAGCTTGGGCCCAGGATGGATGCCCGGCTGTGAGCGCCTGGTGCTGCAGCATGGGGGCTGGGGAGGGTCCCAGGGGCCATCCAGGAAGGGCCAGCCCTAATGGGGCCTGAGCTGTGGGCTCCCCTGTTTGGCTGTGTGCAGAGAGCCCAGATGCCAGCACATGGCCTCATGCCCCATGGGAGGTGCGGGGTGTTCGTGCCCAGGCTTCACTCACCATCTGCGCTTGGCCAGTCTCAAGCTAATCGCCCCCGCTGCCGCCCTCCCCCGGCATAGTGCCCTGTGGTGGGAGGTCCAGGGGAGCCCCTGCAGCCAGCAGCAGCCCTGAGCCGGTTGGAGGGCAGGCGCCAGACCTCCTGGCGCCGGGGGCCGCACGGGCTGACTCCAGGAGCTGGGCTCCCTGCCCCGCTGGCGCCCGGGCACTGGCTGTGGGGGACAGCAACCCACCTCGTGCACTCAACCTGGGCTCCCTCTCTCTCCTAGTGGCCCTGCAGATGCCGGAAGGTCTCCTCATGTTTGCCTGCACCATCGCCGACATCATTGAGAGGTAAGGGGTGGGCAGGCGGGTGGCCTCCGCCCTGCCCTGCGCCCTCGGGATTGCTGAGCCTGGGGCTGGCTCCAGCCCTGCCCTGGGGCCGCATGTGCACGGAGATTGCTCCTGGCCCTGGGCGGTCAGCTGCCACCCTGCCCAGGGGATTAGCTGGCTCTGCTCGTTAGCAGGGCTGCTCACCCAGAGAGCTCATTAGCGGCCACGCGTCTCCAGCCACGTGAGTGGAGGACTCAGCCAGGGATGGGCGCGGGGCTGCCCAATCTCAGCTGCTCGTGCCAGCCTGCCAGCCTGGGGCACGTGGCTCCCGGCTGTGTTCGCCACGTGCGGGAGGACGGGGCAAGTGCATGGGGCTGGCAGTGCTGTTGTGGGCGCTGCCTTCAGCTGGCAAATGGGTGAGACTGGGGCAGGAACAGGAGGAGCCGGGGAAGTCCCTGAGCCGGGGTGTGTGCTCAGAGCATGGGGAGCATCTCTGGGAGCACTGGGGGGACAAGGGCAGACTGGCCTAGTGGTGCCTCCCGGAGCAGCTCCCCCCTTGGTGCCCTGGTCACTGCTCCCCCGGGTGCGTGGGAGAGCGTGGGAGGGGGCCGGTCTTGGTAGTGGGCTCATCTGGGACTGGCTTCTGCGCGCGGGCCCCCAGGCCGGGCTCCCCCTGCACCCCGGGTCTCGGGTGGGGAGGGGGAGTGCTGGGCCTCTGGTGTGCTGGTAGAGAAGCCCTTTGCCCTAGTGCCCCTGCTGTGGCCTGTCCTGCAGCGCCAGGCAGCTGCTGGCCTGGGGCGTGGCGGGTTGCGCGGCGGTGCCGGGGGCTGCGCCTGAGCTTGCACGTTCCCGGCCGTGTGCGCACGGCTGGCGCTGCTTGTCTCCCTGCAGAGCCTCGGGGCATCGCTGACTTTTGCAGCGCTGCACACAGCCGGTGCGGGAGGCTGCCCGGCAGCGCTCAGCCGTGCGTGGGGCCAGCTGCCTCCTTGCCCGCGCCTCGCAGGGCAGCCAGCTCCTTCGGGAGTGGCCTTGTCCCCGCTGGGGGAGGTGTCAGGGCTGGAGGTGGGTCCTGGGGATCTGCCGGGGCCAGAGGCTGCGTGGCAAGCCAGAGACAGTGGGAGCCCGCAGGCAAGGCAGGGCCCTGCTGCCTGTCCTCCGCAGGGGATGGGTGTGGGCAGCTGGCTCTTGTAGCCTGCCTCTTCCCTCCCGCGGCACGTCCATCAGTGGGAGCAGCCAGGGCTGCTGTGGGGCCGAGCTTGGGAATCGCTGCCCCATGCGCAGCCCAGGCTCTGCGGGAGGCCAAGCCCGTCCTGGGCCATGGTGAGGGTGCCCGAGGTGGAGTCCAGGGTCAGCATGTGCTGCCGCGGTGCCTGCAGCTGTAGCGCTGTCCCCGGGGCAGCTGCAGCTCAGTCGAGCCAGGAGCCCTGGAGCGGTTTCCCCTGTTCACCCTGCCCTGCAGGAGGGTGGGAGCGGGACCAAGGGCAGGTGCACCAGGCCCCTGGCAGGATCTGCACTCATCTCTTTACCGCCGCACTTCCTCCTCTCCGCTCCTCGGCCCTCGGCCCCTCCTGCTTTCACACAGCGAATTAGCACTAATAGTGCTGTGCGCTGCGTGCCAGTGGGGTCACAACACCCATTAGCATACTGTCTTGCTGGTGCAACCGGGTTCTGGCAGCACCCGCTGCCCTTCCCAGCGGCTGGGAGCTGAGCAGCTGCTGTGTCAGCACCAGCCGGGAGCTAGGGCCTCTGTGCTTGGTCCCCAGCCCTGCTGCTGCCTTGCCAGGCAGTCTTGGGCAAGTAAGTCCCTTGCCCTGCCTGGCTGCGGGGAGACTGTGGTGTCTCCTACCTGCCACCCCCAGTGCTCGTGAGTCAGGGCAGCAGCAACGAGGAGCTTGGTGGGGGGGTGGAGGGAGCTTCTTGGTCCAGCAGGATAAGGCCCATCCATCCCCCTGTCCTCCCACCCACCCCTGCCCTGGGGCTGGTACCTGCGCTGCGGGGCCTTTGGTCCTGGTCAAGCCTCTGTGGGCCTCTGGTTGGGGAGGCCAGGGCGGCAGCAGCTAGCGGGGCCTGGCGTCGGCCTGCTGCCGCATGTGGGCATCGGGTGGCAGCATTGCCAGGCCGCCTGTGCCTTTAAGAGCCTGCCGTTCCCCTGCTTGGCTGGAGCCTCTTTCATGTCTCAGACTTCAAAGGCAGCAGATTAAGGGGATTCTTTTATCTGAATGGAACCATGAGTGGCGGTGGCGGCAGTCCTGCCTGCTGCAGCGCTGGCTCCTCCGGCCCCTCTCCCGGGGCGCTGTGTGTGTGTGCGCACGCCCGCGCCCGGCTGGGGTGCCCGGGGCCCTGCCCCGCTCGTTGGGGCAGAGGCCATGGAAGGTAGACAGGGCGACGAGCAGTGGGAACGGGGAACTTTCAGTGGTGGGAAGTGGGCGCAGACTTGCCCCAGGGTGCGGCCAGCAGTGCCCCCCAGCCTGGCTGTGGCTCCGCTTGCTGAGAGTCCTGGCCAGCCAGGGCCCTGTGCCGGAAGCAGGAGCTTGGGAGGGAGAAGAGGACTGGGTGGGTGGTGGGTGCTGGCCAGTCGCTGTGCTGGGGATGGAGTTGGCAATGCTCATCCCAGTGAGGGGCACTGGTGGGGGTGGGGGCAGGGCTGTGCTGCATTGGTTTTTCCTGCCTCTCGCTGCTTCTGCACTGGCTGCGAGGCGCTTTGGGCTGGCGCGTGTGCCTGCTGGGCGCAAGGAGGGTGGTGGTGTTGGGTAGCACAAGGGCAGGTCTTGCTTGGGCAGGGCAGAGGAGGTGGCTGGCCCTGGCCTTGGCTGCACAAGTGCCTGGCGCGCTACAGCCGTTGCCCGCGCCTGCATGGGTTGGGCAGGCCCTGTGCCTGCTGCGTCCAGCTGTGGAGGATGGTTGGCCCTGCCCAAGGCGCGGTCTGCTGCCCGCAGGCTCCAGGCTGCCTCTCCAGGGGCCTGGGCAAGGCTGGGCTGCAGCTCCGGGCACCTGGTCCCCGAGCCAGTTCCCCGGCAGGGCAGGGGGGCATTGGCCGACGGGCATGTGCCTGCTGAGGTCTGCTGGGAGAGGGCAGGATGGGCTGTGGCATTCACCCGTTCCTGCTCCTTGCACCCTGCGGCCCCCTGGGACCGGATTAAATTGCCGCAGGTGAGGGGTTAGATCGACAGGGTCTGTTCCCAGCCTCGTTAGCGCTGACTCTTCTACCATTAATATTTATAGTCGGTGTTCACGTGGTGGCTGCCTTTGATGGTCCTTCCTCCCCCCACCACAACTGCAGGGCTGGGAGGAGCCCGGGCAGCTCTGGACGTGACTGGAATGGTCCCTGGCACCACGTGGCACCTGGGTCCCGTGTGGGGCAAGCAGCCCTCTGCCTCCCCTGGCCCCAGGGTAGGTGTCTGGGACCAGCCCGCGGAGCTGCAGCCTCGGCCCCCCTGGAGGCGCCTGCCTGCTGGGCTGGGGAGGTGGGGAATCGTCCTCCCCAGCAGCGGGTGGGAGGCGTCTGGCTGAGCCGTGGAGTGGGCAGTGGTGAGAGCGGGGCTGGCCGCCCCTCTCCAGCTGCTGGAGCTGTGACAAGAGGGAGGTGGGAGCCCTGCCAGGCGCTGCCGGGACCCCGCACGCTTGGCGTCACTGCCCGGCGCGGGGCCAGGCAGGAGGCGGAGGTTTGGGGGTGCCGCTTGCTGGCTGGGCAGCGCAGGGGCTGCCAGGGCCTCGTGCCTGACTTGGCTCCTTCTGTAACCCCGCTTGCCCCTGCCTTGTAGTCGGTGATTGTGATTCTCCGCGGCACTGCCGGGATCCCGGGGCCTCTCTGCCCAAGCCGCCTGCGCTCCCCCTCCTGCACTTTAATATTTATCGCTCTTCCAGAGATGGCTGCTGCTACGGTATGCACCCTGCAGCCTGGCCGCGGCAGTGCCGGGAGTAGTGGGGACTCACCAGGGACCCCCGCCTCCTGCCCGGCTGGCTGGCTGGCTGGCACCATGCGTCGTGTCAGCTCCCCACCTAGGCTACAGGGACCTGGGGGAGCTTCTGTCCCCCGGTGCCCTCCTGTTGCTGGCATCTCCCTGCCCTGGGAGCCTCGTGGCTCGGTGGCTCGGTGGGGCATGGCTGGGCCCTCCATTCGCCCTCTTCCCTGTCCCATCACCGCCCAGGGCACCACTCGGTGCCCGCGCCGCAGCCCCGTGGACCTTGTGCCGCTGTGGAGCCGGGTCTGGTGCCTGTCAGGGAGAGGAGCCGTGGGGCCAGGAGCACGTGGGCCCAAGGGTCTGTCGCAGCGCTGCAGCAGGAGCCATCACCAGTGTGATCAAAGGCTTCCCTCATACAGCACCGCACCACGAGAGGTGAAAGCTGATAAGAAGGGCGATGACAGTGAAAACTGAATCAGGAGATCCGGAGCGGGCGTGTGTGGGGAGGCAGCATCTTGCTGGGGCCGGGGCCCCGAGTTCCCAGCTGTGGCAGGGCCCGGTGCTACGCGGTCACAGGGCTGGCAGCCCCCAGGCTCCTCCAAAAGACCTCAGCCTCGCTGGGTGGGCTCCTGCAGTGCCCCTGCACTCGGGCAGGGCTCTGGGGCCTTGTCCCTGGGCACCCAGTGCAGCCCCCCAGGGGCCATGAGCTGGGCGAGCGGGAGGTGAGGCAGCCCCGTGCTGTGTGATGTGCACGGTGAGGCTGGGGGAGCAGCGAGTCCCCCACCAGCGGCCTGCGCGGGGAGTGGTGCCCACCGGTGGGAAGGGACTGGGCTTTGCGGGGGACGGGGGTGCTGGGGGCTGGCCAGGCAGACCGCTCTGAGGCTGCCTGGGCTGTGAAACCCCCCTGGGCCCCTGCAGCTGCCCTCCATGGGGTCCCGGCCCACGGCTGAGTGGAGCCGCACCGAGGGAGTTGGGGAGCTGCCTCTGGCACAGCTCCTTTGCAATGGAGAGCAGGCGCATGGCATTGATCGGCGTGAGGCCTCGTTAATTAGCGCTAATCGGTTTGTCTTTATCCACTCTGTAAAGAAACCTGCTCTCCGTGCCGCCACTGAGTGGCAGCCGCCTGCCCCCCCGCCCCTCCGGCCAGGTCAAGGGCAGTGCCAGGGACTGGCCGTGTGCTGGGCCCCGGGCTGGGCAGGGAGCCCTGCTGGGCACCACAAGCCCAATCCTGCGGTGTCGCGGTTGCAGCCGAGCAGGGGCATCCTGGTGGCTGGAGGGGCGGGGGTGCGGGCGCTGCGGCTGTCAGGAGTCGCATGGCAGTGCTGTCTGGGAGGCTTCAGGCTGGGTGGGTTGTCACAGCTGATGTGACTTGATAGGGGCGCGGCAGCGTGGCAGTGTCACTGCGCCCTGGAGCCACGGGGGCTGCGCCAGGGACCTCTCATCTGCTGGTGCCCTGAGCCCCCCCGGCAGCCTGGGCCAGGCCTGCAGCGCAGACCAGGGCCATGTCCGGAGCAGGGTCAGAGGGTTACGGAGCAGGGGACCTAGCGGCCCGAGGGCTTGTGAGGGCTCCGAGCGGGAGCCCACCCCCTCCTGCCGGGGCCTGGAGCAGCGGATCAGCTGGGCTCCGGAGCAGCAGCTCTCAGCTGGGCTTTTGATTCCTTGTTAATAAACTCCGAATGTCAGGCCGCGCAGCTGCTAATCCCTCTGTCTCCGTGCTCCGCCACGGTGTGAACAGCGCTTGCTAATCATGGGCGTCTCGGCAACTGGTGACAGGAGCCAACCCCGGGCTTCCCACCACCCTCCCCAGAGCTGCCTCGGGCTGCGCCTGTCCCCTGCGCTATATGCCTGGCAGCCCCGGGGACTGCTGCAATTAGGGGCTCAGCCCAGACAGAGGCGTGAGCCCAGCAGCTCCCAGCCACCCCCTCCTCGGGGAGGTCCCTTGGGCAGAGCAGAAGCCCCTGGTGCCCCCAGGCCTTCGTGCCACCCGGCAGGGCTGTTCCCCCTGACCGTGCCGGGCAGCCCAGGTTGGCGGGGCTTGCTCCGGGACCAGATGCACGGGGGAGCCTGAGCTGGTGCTGGCTGACCAGCAACGGGTTAAGGCTGCATGCAGGGCCTGCGCTTTCTGGGCACGCGGCCTGGCCAGGGCGCAGCCGACAGCCCTGGCACCGCTTGAAAGGCCCCGTGCACCCGGGCAGGGAGATAACGCGGATCAGAACCTCTACTGATGGCTGGCTCGCATCGAGAGCCCGCCAGGGCCCCTCTGCCCTGCCAGGGACGCAGCTTCGCTCCCCCCTCCCGCCGTGCACGGGGCAGGCTCGGGCGATGGCAGCTCAGCTGCAGGGGCCCGTGGCCACGTCCCCTGGTTCACGGCCTAGGAGCTGAGGCCCCCCTGCAGAGCCAGCCCCCGGCCCGGCAGCGCTCGCTGCTGATGCTGCCCTTGGAGGGAGAGCCCGGGGTGCCCAGCACGGTGCGACATGCTGTGCAGGGAATGGGAGCACCGTCATTAGCCGCACAGCGGCATCGTTAGTAGGGAATGAAGTTCTCAGTTGGCTGGAGATGCCTCGCGCCCGCGGGGCAGTACTGGCGCAGTGCGGGGCGGAGGTGGGGGCCATGCCTGCCGGTGCCTCCATCCATGGCCCATCCCTGGGAGCCTCCACGGTCCCTTCTGCCGTGTGGGCAGCGCTTGGGGCTGTCGATCCTGCCCAGAGCAGCAGCCGTGGGGAGGCAGGACCTGCCGGGCTAGTGCGGAGGGTCATCTGGGTGTGAGCGGAGGGTGGGGCCAGGTCTCCGTACGGGCCCTGTACAGAGCTTAGCCCACCTGGGCCAGGTGTTGGCAAGGGAGCAGTGCCAGCCCGGCCCCCAGCAGCCCCTCTCCAAGTGTGACCCACTTGCAGCTGCTGGGCCGTGCGCTGTGCGAGGGCTGTAATTGCCCAGCTGCAGCAGCGAAGGCAGCGCCTCTCCAAAGCCGTTTGCAGTAAAATTGCAAACTCATTATTTTAATTATGCGCAGCCTTCCTGTGCTAATGAAGTTGGGAGCCCGTTAATGTGGCTTGGTGACTGGCTCCCCCGCTAATTAAATGCATTGTTCTGTGCTGGGGCTGGCTGGGGCTGCGCTCAGCCCACACCACGCAGGGAGCATTGCCCAGGCCCCTGCACCGCCACGGGTCGGGGTGAAGCCAGGGGACCCGCCGTGCGGGGAGGGGGCTGGCTGTGGTCAGTGGGGAAGGGCGAGGACCACAGCAACCGCTCAGGATGCCCGCATGCAGCCTGCCAAGGGGCAGACACTACAGTGGGGTCCACCCCGTCATCACTCTGCTGTCGCTGCTGTTTTTAACGCAGTTTTCATATCCCTCAACAGGAAAGCTCATCGCTGCCCTTGCAAGACCCTGGCCCTAGCCTGCGCCGGGGCCCCGTGACTGCTCACGTCCCGTCCACCTGGTCCACATGCCCTTGGAGGGGGCATCACAGCCCTAGTGCCTCTGGTCCCATGTCCTCCTGCCCCGACCTGGGGCACAGGTGGAGCAGGTTAGAGATGCGCCCTCGTGCTCCGGGGCTCCCGCCTCCCCTGCCCACTGCGCTGCTCCTCCACGGCCCCCAGCGCCTGAGACAGCCGAGGAGAAGGGGGCGCTGGGTCTCTGGCTCTGCTCCAGGCCTTGGGTCCCTGCCGGGTCGCTCTCGAGGCTGCGGCCGACATGCGCCCGCCCGCTGGCAGCCTCTGCACTCGGGCATCAATTGTGCCTGCTCCTGCCTGGCTCCGCTGTACTGCCGTCGGGCTGGGGACCCGCTCACTCGCGGCTCTCGGGCACTGTCCCTTGGAGTCCTGGCGTCTCGCTTGCGGCGCTGCCCGCACCCCTCATCGTCCCTGACCCTGGGGAGGTGCTGGAGGAGGTTGGCTGGGCCGGGGCCTGCATGTCAGGCTGCTGGCTTGTACACCACTGTCCAGAGCTCCCTTTGCTCTGTAACAGCCCCTCGGACGTCTCAGGGTGCCCCCCTTCCAGCCCCGGGGCGTGGTCCATGCTGGGCCCAGTGCAGAGCACTGCCTGTGCCCTCTGGAGCCCTCGGGGTGGCAGCGGGGGGGGGACACGGATCTGCGCACACCTGATCAGCATCAGTCACCAGTGAGGCACGGCAACGGTGCTAATTAGAGCTCAGCTCCAGGCTCCCGTGCCCCCAGGGACAGCTCCTGTGCTGCGGCTGCAGGGAGAGACCGTGTAGGGCTGGGGGGAAACGTGCCAGGGAAGGGGAGGGGGCGAGGGAGGCACCTCCTGGGGAGTGGCGAGGGAGGGGGACCTTGGGACAGCTGGCAAGGATGCACAGGGGCCCGGTGCCCCGCTGGCCCCTGCCTGCACGCTGCCAAGGCCACTGGGGTCTGGCTTGTCCGTCTGTCCCAGCCCAGGTCACAAGGATCCTGATTCCTGAAGCTGCAGCTCAGTGCTGGATCCCTGGCCTAGCGCGGGGCACGTCTGCACCCCAGCGCATTGCACTGTGGTTGACACTGTTGTGCTCGGCCCCAGCGCGGCGCCCGCTGCTTGCCCTGGCCGCAGCGTTGGGCTGCCTCCAGGCCCGGTCTGCAGAGCGGGACTGTAGCACGGAGGCGAGGAGACCTGCCTGGTGCTCTGGGCCCTGCACCAGCCTGCAGCGGGGGCAGCTGTGTGATGGGAGGTGCTGCCCCGTGTCTTTGTTGTGGTAGGGGGTGCTGGTGCTGGTGCAGGAGCCTGCCATGCTCACCCCCCCAACCTGCACGGGGGGAGGGGGCCAGCCTTCTCCCCCACCTTCCCCCTGGCAGCGTAGCGCATCCCCGCCATCGGGCCAGGGCCGGGGCCGTGCCCGCTCGGGCGTGCGGCCTGTCTGTGCTGAACGCGGCACTTTATAAATGGGATGTTGGGAGCCATCTGTTTAAGGGAGGAGATAATGAATTAGGGGGAGATGAGAAAAATGCTAAGGCCGGGCTGTTTTTCAGAAAGAGCCGGGGTTTGCGGGACGCGCAAGATGAATAACCTCGCCGCGCCTTCAATATGCATGAGCTCCCCACTGCGCCACGGGGCCTGTGCCTGGGGTGCAGGCAGGGGGACGGCCGTGCTGGTGTCCCCCCCACATCTACCCTCCTACCAGAGCTGCCTGCTCTCCTCCAGGGCAGCCGGGTGAGGCTGCGGCAGTGACAGACCCCCGTCTCCCTCGGCTTGCGTGTGCCTGGGAGCGCAGCTCGAGGCTCTGGCAGCCGCAGCGGCACGAGGGAAAGGGCAAGGAGCGTCCTGCGCACGCAGTTGCTGCCCCCGCGGCCCCGTCTCGTGCGGTGCCCCGACTGCCGGGCGCTGGCCCCGCTGGCCGCTGGAACCAGGGGTCCGGGACTTGGACTGGGTGAGCAAAACCAGGCCCTGGGGCCACGGCAGCTGGCCCCTTTGTTTTTGGTGCTGCGGGGGGGCCAGGAAGCAGCGCAGTGCCTGGGCACGGGGCAGCGTGGCAGCCTTTGTGGCACTCAGCCCTGGCCTTGGAGGAGCCGTCTCACTCGCCCCGGTCTCTTCAGGACCGTGCAGCACAGGGCCGGGGCAGCTCTGGGCTCCTGTCACACGTGCCCTGGGCCACAGGTGCCGGCGCGCGGGGCCGGTGACGCTGCCAGGGCTGGGCCCCTCCTCCCTGCGCCCGCCCAGGGCCTGCACGCAGTTAGCACTCGCGGGCACCTGCGGGGAGCAGGGGGTGGGCACCGCCCCCAGCTTGCTGCCCCCCTCCTGTTGCTATTTCACTTTCGTGCTCCTCACCCCCAGGGACTCTCTCTGGGGTTTGGGCCAATTTGCATACATTTTAATCTATAAAAAATTAAGCGGTGCTGGCTGCTGCTCTGAGTCAGACCTCCCCGTCCTGAATCTTAAGGAGCTGAATAATTTTCCACTTTTGCCGAGATGTGTGGAGTCTGATTCACGCCGAATCCCTCGCCTTCCTCAGAGGAGGGGGCTGGGGTCAGGGCTCCGCTTCTTGGGGCTCCCCACCCCCTGCCAGCCCTGCCCCCCAAAATCTCCCTGTCCCGCAGCAGCTGGGGCTGCCCCGGGGCACTGCTCGCAGGCGCCGTCCTTCTGGGGATGCTGCAGCTGTGCCGGGGGGAGGCCCAGGCAGCGCGAGGGACGACACGGCGCGCCCGACCGGCAAGGTGCGTCGCCCTCCCAGCTGGGAGCTGCTCCCCAGGCGGAAGCCCCCCCGGGGGGTTCCCGGCGGAGGCTTCGGGGGGCTGCCCTGCGCTCGGGGAAGCTCTGGCTGAGTGCCGGCGTCCCGCCCTCCCCTCCCGGGCGCTGACGGGTGCGATTGAGCTGTTAATATTCAGCACGCTCTGTGGTTTCTCCACCCTCTGCCATCTGCCCAGATCTACCCACCGCTTCTATTCTTGCCTGGCGCGTAAGAGTCCCTGCCCCGGGCTCTGGGTGCAGCGTGCAGCGCAGGGCGGTGCTGGGAGGCTCTGGCCCGGGCCCTGGGAGCTGCGCCGGGGAGGTCTGCGTGGCCAGGCTCCGTAGCCAGCTGCTGCTCCTGTTCCTGCTCCAGGCCTGGAGGGGCCCTTGCAGGCAGGGCTCGGGCATCCCGTCAGCAGCCTCTGCCGCAGCAGGGCCCGGGCTGAGCGCTGCGGGAGCTCGGCCTCAGCCGCTGGTGCCCATCTGGTGCGTGAAGGGGTGTCAGGGTCTCGCGGTTCACAGTGACTGTCACGGAGCCCCTGGCAGCCCCCGGGCCCAGACATCCCGGCCCCGCCATTCTGCCTTGCCGGGGGCTGCCCGGGTGCTAGGGCAGGTGTGGGGCTCCTTCCCCAGCGCTGCCCAGCTGCCGGGCCAGTGCTGGCAGGGAGGGCCGGCCGCGGTGCTCCGTCTTGTGTCCAGCCCTGGTGTGGCAGGGGAGGCCACGGTGGCGCACGGTGGCACGGTGAGATACGGCCCAGACAATGGAGGGAGCGTGCTCTGGGGAGCGCTCCGTGAAGCCCTGATGTAAATAAGGCATTAGCATATGGTTTAACCAGCCCCTCCAGGCGCAGGGCTTTGTCATTACAATACCTGCTTTCATAATTAAAATACCACAGCAGCTCCCCGGGAACGCGGCCAAGCTAATAATCCCCCAGAATGGTGCAATAAAACACCTACAAAGGTGGCGCCTTTAAATCACACAAGAGCCTCTGCCTTATCTCCCCGCTGCCCGGCTGCCAGCAGCCCCGGCCCGTGCCCGGCGCCCCACCCCGGCTGCGCTGGGCCAGCCCCGGGGCCCTGCTCCCTGGCAGGGCCTGGCCACGCTCTGGCACGTGGGACCGTGGAGCGGGGCTGGCTCGTCCCCGGCAGCGGG
>NW_017729012.1:11587036-11602568 GCF_001723915.1 Gavialis gangeticus | reverse complement strand
CGGCAGCGGGTTGCAAGAGCTGGCGACGTGCTGCGTGACTCAGCTGCAGACCCGCGGCTGGCTCCCGGCCACCCTGCTTGGTGCCAGGGGCCGGAGCGCGAGAGGAAGCTGTGCTTGCGGAGGGGGCTGGCACGGCAGGCGCCAGCGCTTGTTCCCTGGCACTTATCTCCCAATGCCACCTAGGCAGCAGCTGCTCCTCGTGGCCAGGCTGGCACGCAGGGCCCGAGCGCGCTGCGCAGGCTGGGGCTTAGGCCCAGCCGTGACATCGAGCACGCGTGCTGTCAGCCCTGGGTGCCGGCAGGGGCGAAGGGGGCCCTTAACTTGCGGAGGCAGGGGCTGGTGCCCCCCCACTGGCAGCGCTGTTGGAGGAGCGGCTAATCCCCTGAACTGCAAACAGCTTTGCCCGGGTGAAGAGGCAGATTACCTCTGCAGCTCGATCCGGTCACGTCTCAGGGAGCAGCCCGAGCTTGTCCTCTCCAGAGCTGGGGGAAGGGGGCTGCAGCTGCGGCCCAGCGTGCCTGGAGTTGCCCTCTGTGCTTGGAGCCTGGCGCAGCCTGGCCAGGCTGGCCTGCCCCGCGCAGGGGCAGCAGGGAGCCTGCGCCAGGACGAGAGGCCTGAGCCCCGAGCGGGGCCGTGGGGCTGTGCCCGGCGGGTGGGCTGTGCTGTGGGGGGATGGGGATAGGGATAGGGACAGGCCCAGGCAGCTCGGTCCTGCTGCGGCCACCTGCCCTGTGCCCAGATCTGGGTGTCGGGCAATGCAGGGGCTGGCTCAGCCTCCAGGACCCACTCCTGCAGTCTGCGTCTCCTCGTGTGCCCAGCGTGTACCTGGCTGGGCCGAGCGCCGAGCCCTTCCCACTGCTGCTGCCCGGGGTGGGTGCCGTGAGCCGCTGCGCGGTGGCTCCCCCTCTTCTCCCCGCTGCCTGCTGCCCGGCTGCTGTCCTACTGCTCCTGCAGCGCCCCTGGGCATGGGGCCGAGGGCTGTGGCAGCCGATTCCCCCACAGCCCCGGGGGCAGGGGCCCAGGATGGTTTTTGGGGCATGCAGGCAGCGCCAGCGTGCAGAGGAAGGAAATCGGCTCACATACAGAGGGGCTCGGGCTGGGCTGTGGCACCGGGGACCCAGCCTTGACCTGGGGCGGGATTAGGAACCAGCCCTGCTTGCCCGTGGTTTGACTCCCCCTAGCAAGACCTCACTGCCCCGCAGCCCAGTCCCTCAGCCCTGCCCCTTGGCTCACAGCTTCTGCCTCCCCGCAGGTTCACAGGGGCCGAGGCCATGGTGATGGGCGACGTGACCTATGGCGCGTGCTGCGTGGACGACTACACTGCCAGAGCGCTCGGCGCAGACTTCCTGGTGCACTACGGACACAGCTGCCTGAGTACGTACGGCTCCGGCCAGGAGCTGGACAGGCCTGGTCAGGCGGGCTCTGGCCTCCGGCCTGTTCAGGGGCTCCTGCCATGCGGGGGTTGGGGTCAGGGTCAGGGTCAAGGCGCGGGGCAGTGCCGGCTGCTGCAGGAGAGGCGGTATCCAGGCCCCGATCACCATTGCCAGCCGAGCTGCTTGGCGGCTACAGCATCCCCTGCCCTCGGGGAGCTGGAGAGGTGGGTGTGGGAGGCACCAGGTGGCTCCTGCACGACCTGCGGGCAGGTTCAGGTGCAGCCCCTTCCCCACGAGCTCCGGGGCCGGGACCTCCGCTCCGCTCCGCTCGGCACGGGGGGCTGTGCTGCCGGCAGCCGGGCACGGGGGCGGGTGCTGTCGGGTGAGCGAGCCGCGTGCTCCGTGCAGCCGCCTGAGGCTGCCGAGGCCTCTGCGCTGCTGAGGGAAGCCTGCCCTTGCTCCCGAGCTCCGGCCGGCTGGCGCAGAGGTGCCTGGTGGACGTGCCAGCCCCAGGGCCCGCGCAGACTGCGTTCCCAGCACTAGCTCGGGAGGTGTTGCTGGTGCTCAGCCCCCATCCACCAACCCGTGCCCTGGGTGTGTAGGCCCAGAGCCGCGCAGTCCAGCCCTGCTGTGCTGCCTGGGGACAGGGGGGCCGTAGGGCCCTTAGGCTCAGCCCCTGCAACTCTCCCCGGGGCGGAGGGCAAAGCTGGGCTGCCCTGTCTGCGAGCTGCTGCCCCGGGAGGCGGGGAGCGTGGCAGGGGTCCCGGGGCACTGGTGCTCGCTGCCCGTGGGGCCCGGGTGGCGCCGGGCGCGGCTGGGGCTGGGGCGCTGGCTGCTCGCCGGCACAACGGCTTGTTGGAAGGGAGGGCGAGGAGGAGGCTCCGCACTCCCTAGGCGGAACGGTACTCTGGATTCGGTTGCCATGGAAACTGCACTGCTGTCCCAGATGCTGCTAACTTTGAAGTCCACACAGGATGGAATCAGCCCAAAAATAACAATAAGACACTCTGGGTTTTAAGGTGGATCCGAGCAGTTGCTACCCCAGTGCCTGGCTGGACTGGGGAGGGTTTCCGCTCATGGGGAACCCCTCTGCCCCCACGGGTGCTACCAGCAGTGCCCCTCCCCAGGCCAGCTCCACTGTCCATCGCCCCAGGCCCACGGCCCTCTGGCGTGTCCTGGGCCAGTTGCACCTGGCGGGGCCCCCGGGGACACGGGCACGTCCTGCCGGGAGCTGCTGAGCGCCCCCAGCCTGCATTGCAGCAGGCGGAGTCGCTGCCTCCCCGTCCCACCCAGCAGCCTGGGCTGGCATCAGCAGGTCGGCTGGTCCCGGGGGCCCGGGGGCTGTCCCTGGTAGGCGCTGGCTGGAGGCCCCAGCCACTGAAATGACTCTGACCCAGTCACACCTGTGTGAAGTTCACAGCTCTGTGTGGGGTCCGTGGCACAAGCGCCATGGGTGATAATGCCCAAGCCAGCAACGCCGTCGCCTCCTTACAGGAGCCAAGGGGAGAGGAAGACAGGACCTCAGGAAACCTGGGCTGTGAACCCCACTGTCAATTTGTTACCTGCCAAAGCAGGGCTTCAGGGGTCAGCACTGGGACCCAATGCCCCACAGTGGCCCCTGCATCAGCGGCCCTCGCTAGAGCACGTCTCTGCCACGTCTGGGTAGCATAGCCCTGGCCTGATGACCTGTGCCAGGTCTCCCGCAGCAGGTGCAGAGCTTGCGAGGGCCTGGCCCCATCCCACGCGGCAGGCCAGTGTCTCCCTGCACAGCCTGTTGGCTGCACCAGCTGCCAGGCACCGGCTTCCCAGGGCTCTCGGGCTTTGGGCCTGGACATGCAGGGCATCAGGCATGGCCAGAGGCTCCCTTCACCCCTCTGGGCCCCAGCCGGTGACCCCTGGGCTGCCGCCTCCTCTTCTCCAGCTGTCCCTGTAGCTGGTGCCCGGGCGCTGTCCTGGGCAGGCCCTATGGTGAGGTATGGGGTGCTCTGTGTCAGCACCGCTGCTCCCTCCGAGTTGTGCCCCAGGTGCCCCTGGCTGCGGGGACCTCCACGGGGCCCACCCTTCCCACCCGCGTGGGCAGGACTCACTTCTGCCCTGTGCCAGGAGCAAGTAATTTACACTTAATTGGGATCAGGTGAGCGGCCTGCGATGGGAAGCAAGCGCAGAGGCTGCAGATCGATGCTGACTCCGTGTACTTTAATTATTCACTTAATCGTGGTGACACGGGCTCCTTAGCATCGGGGGTAATTAGATTGGTGTTCATCGATTCCCTGGGCCACCACCAGCTGCAGAGAAATGACCGGGCGCTGCCCCTAGCCCTGCCTGCGGCCCCCAGCTGGCCTGGCTGTGCGGAGGCCCAGGTGGGCAGCAGGGAGCTGGGCCAGGACGTGTGCAGCCATCTCCTGCCTTGGCCAGCCCCGTGCGGCTGCAGCGGTGACCAGGGCAGCTGCGCTTCCGGCCTGGCCTGCTCCTGCATGAATAAGGCATCAGGAGGCAGGAAGCAGAGCTGGCTGTGCCCTGGGGCCGGGTGCACGGCTGGCTCCCTGTGCTGGCTGGTGCAGGGCAGCCCTCCTTGCAGAGGTGCCCGGCCCAGCCCCTCACACCCACCTCTCCTGTGCCCAGTTCCCATCGATGCCGTGCAGGGGATGAAGATGCTGTACGTGTTCGTGGACATCAAGATCGACACGTCTCACTTCCTTGAGACCGTGCGCTTCAACTTCCGCCCGGGCGCCCGCCTGGCCCTCGTCAGCACCATCCAGTTTGTCTCGGCCCTGCAGGTGAGGTGGGGGCGGGGAGGGGCCAGCAGCTGCCACTCGCACCCCAACACCTGCCGGTGTGGAGAGGCAGCCCCCAGCACCTCCTTCATCTGCTCCCCAGCCAGGGCCCTGCCGTGCTGCTGGCGCCAGCACCTGCGCTGATGGGCTTCAGGCAGGTCTACTAGGGCCCGCGCTCCTGCTTCTCAGCTGGCGCCGGTCCCCATGGGGGTCTGGAGCATGGGCGCGTGGCCATGCGGCCTCAGGGACCCTGGCCCTCATCCCCTGGGCACAGCAGCCTCTGGGAGATGGTTCACATGCTTGGCCTGTCTCCTGGAGTGCCTGGGGGCTGCTCTGGGCCAGAGCCAGGGGCCACCAATCGCAGAGGATGCAGCTGCCTTGGCCCTGTGTGCGTCTCAGCGGCTGGGCCAGGCCCATGGCTGTGTGTGTGTGTGCGCACACGCGCGTGTGCACGCACATGCATAGTCACACACACATGCGCTTATTTTTTGTGAGGAAGTGCATGGGGGACTGGGTGCTCCAGGGTCACGGCTCTGTTAGGAGGGGACCACCCCTGTCCCTGTGGGCCACGTGTCCCTGTGTATTGCAGGGGCTTGGGGGTGGCTGGGGGCACATGCCTGTGCGTGGCAGGGCAGCTGCGGGGCACACCCCGTGGGCATACGAGGTATCCCCCCTCTGCCCTGGCACGTCACTGCCACGGTGCTGCTCAAGCACTTTATAACAACTGGGATCGGTGTTTCGCGGTGGCTGCCCTCCCCCAGCTCCCGGGGGAGCTGGCGCGGTAAATGTCAGGGCAGGCAGTCGAGCACTTGGCATTTTGATGTGCTGCTGGAAGTGGCCGGGGAGGGCTCCGGCAGGCGCAGGCAGGGCTGCCTGTGGATTAGACGCTGCTTGTGAATGGCCGCCTGGCAGGACGGAAGAGATGAATGAGCCTCTTGAGCCGTGTCTGTCTAAACACGGGGTTATTGAAGCGTTAAACGTTTGCTCTTGTATTTTAATTGATGCGTCGGCTGAGCCGGCTGCAGCATCGCTCTCGCGCGCGCTCCCTCACCCCAGGTGTCCCGCGCCGGGCAGCAGGAGACCTCGCGTGCAGCCGCAGCCCGGGCAGAGCCCCCAGCCCCTGCAGCCTGGCCCCAGGCGGCTGCTGTTCTCTTGCCCAGGCTTGGGCCTGACGGGCACCACATCTCCCCGTCACAGGGCCTTGGGGCACAGCACTCCTTCCCCACACACAGTAGAGCTTGTCTCCAGGCACGGGCATCAGTCTGCCCTGCCCCGACCAGGGCTTCAAGCCCCTTCCCCTCCCTGCCATGCAGTCTCCCTCCATCCCCCGCTCCCCCATCTGGTCTCAGCCCAGCTGTGTCTCTCCGCAGGCTGCCTCGCAGGAGCTGCGCCCGGACTACGAGGTCTGCGTCCCGCAGTGCAAGCCGCTGTCCCCAGGTGAGATCCTGGGCTGCACGTCCCCTCGGCTGGCACAGGACACGGATGCCATTGTGTGAGTACCCGGGGGCACATGCCCGCCCACGCTTGGGGAACGTGCCCCTGGTCTGCTTGGCTTCTCCTGGCCTTCCCACAACTCGGCCTCGTGCCCAGCCCCTGCCTGGAGCTCTCTGCTAGTCAGAGCAGGGTGCAGGAGTGCCACGGGCTCAGCCGTTCGCCAACCCAAGTGCAGGCCAGGCCTCTCCGTGGCTGGTGCTGGGGCAGAGGCTCCTTCCTCCCTGTTACGCTGCACCGAGTGCCGCTGTGGGGCGGGGGCTGCGGCACCCGTGCTCGGGGGGCCATGGGCGGGTGCCGACAGAGCCAGGGGGCTGGGGCACGGCTCGGAGCGGCTGGTGCTTGCCATGCAAGAGAAATAATTGAGTCGTATATCAGAACAGATAATAGATGGAAGGGCGGGCAGATAATTGGAGAAGACGGATGGCCAGGGCCCAACATCACAGAAACATTAATTTTATTTAAGGACAGCAAATTAGAGGGAGCACTTCGCTTCCTATCACCTAATTATTTTAGGTAATGGAAATGCTTAATGTACTGTGAATACAGTGTGCTGCAGAATAAATAAATAAAGCGGCCCCACCCCGGGGATCGGCCGGGACTGCCGCCACCCCCGCCCGGCTCCAGGGAGGCGCCTGACCCTCCGGGCGCCCGGGTGGCAGGGGAGAGCTGGGGGGCTGCGGAAGAGGTGACTGGTTCACGATGCCTTTGGGAAGGGGTCCCAGCTGCAGTACATCTGCATGTGGCAGGTGGCCCTGGGTCAGGGTCAGTGTCCCAGAGCAGGGCTGGAGCCGCAGCGTTGGTGACCCTAGGGGCGAGTCAGGTGCACCTTGCTCCAGCCCCTGGGCCCAGTCCTGTCCCCCAGGGCTCCTGGCTGAGGTTCCCCAGGTGCCTGTTGCTGCCTTGGAGCCTGGCAGGGGTTGGGGTCCTCCTGCAGCCCCAGCTCCTGGAGTCCCGTGACCTCCGGGAATCGCCACGATCCCGGCAGGTTGGCGGCTGCGTGGGCAGTGCTGCCAGCGCTCAGCCCCAGGCTCTTCAGCATTATCTCCTTTAACAAGGGCCAGCCCCGGGCGCGTCTTGGAAAGCTGCATGGGCTCCTCACCTGCTTGGCACAGGGCAGGGGGACAAGCCAGGGCCACAGTCAGCTTTGCTTTCCTAGCGAGGCACGTTCCTGCTGCTCGTGCACCAGGAAGCCCAGAGCTGGCATGGGCAGACCCCCAGCACGCCGGCCCTGGCCCCGGGAGATCCCCAGCCTCAGGGAGCGTTGGACTGGCGGACTTTCCCTCTGTTGGCTTCAGCCTGTTGCCTTTGCAGTTCTCGCCCTCCTGCACGTGGGGCTGGGGTATTCGTGCTGCTGTCTGCGCGTGCTTGACGCAAGCGTTCCCCGTCCTCGTCTTGCCTGTCTGCGCTCTGGCGAGACGCTGTGGCCAGGGGCCGTGGGGCCGGGCAGGCGGGTCCTGGCGGCTGCGGGCGGCTGCTGTACCTGCTCGACCCCGCGCGCACCTTCCCGAGTTGTTATTTTGTTATTTGGCCCCAGCTCTGGGGCCAACTTTTTTGCAGACAAATTAGCTTTGATCTCCCGAAATGTCATTCTCCAATTAAAGGCAAAAATCTAGTCAAGTTTTACGTCTGAATTCATTTTCCGAGCCCTCACTCCATTAGGGCAGCTGAATGAAAGGCTTTGAAATGTAATTGCTGACTTGAAATCCGATTAGAAATGGAAGCAGAAATGTCTATAACCAGCCGTCGCGATTGAGCCTCTCCAAGGGGCCACGCGCCTGCCTGGCAGAGCCGTGCCCATGTGGATGGTGAACGGGCCCCTCTTCCGCGCTCATCTGGCAGGCAGCGCTGCCCGGGCAGGGCGCAGAGCGGGTGGCGTAGGTCAGAGGGGGCAGCGCCGGGGCCAGAGGGGACACCCCCCGGCTCCGGCGTCTTGCCGTGCAGGTGCTGCTCTTTGCTGAGCTCCTTCTCTCCCTGTTGCAGGTACCTGGGGGACGGGCGCTTCCACCTGGAGTCCATCATGATCGCCAACCCCGGGATCCCTGCCTACAGGTACGGGGCCGGCCGGGGTGGTGGGGAGGGAAGGGGCCTCGTGGTGGTCCAGGGAGTTGCTGGGGCCGGCTGTGGGGGTTGCAGACCTCACGGTTAACAGCCCATCTGGAGGCCTCGCTGGATCCAGGTTGTGCCCAGCACCTGCCCCAGCCCTGCCCAGACTACATGGGACATGAGCTTCCCCATGCAGCCTTGGGCAGGTCGCTCCCCGAGCCTCCGCAGCTCCTGGGCTGCAGTGGGCAGGGAGCCTCTGACCCCGGCCTCCCCGCCTGCCGCTCCGAGGCTGGCTCTCGAGGGCTCTCAGCACCGAGCGAGGGCAGGCCCTGGAGAGGGGCAGAGGGGAGGCGCTGGAGGAGATGAACACCAGCCATTTACTCGGGCTGAATATAAACATTTTGACAAGTACCTGTGAAAGCTCTTTGAGGTGCAGCCATTAAACTCCCGGCTGCTGCAGGCAGAGGCCATAAAACGCGATGATGAGGCTGCTGAAAGCAGATGAAATATCAGGAGCGAGAGGCAGGGCCCGTTCGGCGAAATCTGAATTTCTTAGTAGGTCGTTTGTTACCGGCGGGAGCCGCACGTCAGGTTTATGGCGCTGGGGAAGCTGCGGAGCCCGAGTGGGATTTGATTAAAATTCTCCTCGTCAAACAAAGCAACAAATCACAGATCCCTCCGTAATGGGGGGGAGGGGAAGGGAGCAGGG
Organism: Gavialis gangeticus; assembly: GCF_001723915.1. NCBI lineage: Eukaryota > Metazoa > Chordata > Crocodylia > Gavialidae > Gavialis > Gavialis gangeticus. The sequence continues at coordinate 11,594,175 of NW_017729012.1, read as the reverse complement.
GGAGCCCGGGGCCAGCCGGCATCCTGGCTTGGCGGGAAGAGAGCCGGCCCCGCGCGCTGCGCTGCGCTGCCCTGCCCTGCGCTGGTGCTGGCTGCCGGCGGAGCCCGGGGCACTGCCGCCTGCGTCCTGCTCCTGCAGCCCTCGCCAGCTGCTGCTGCCCCCACCCTCTCCCCCTGCCCCCGGGGGTAACAAGCCAGGCAGCTCCTCTGTGGGGAGCACTGGGGAAAGGCCCTCTCTCATCCCCAATTAGTGCTAATGAGGCTACTGAAGGGGAGGGGGTGCAAGGTGCCCTTGACCAGGCAGGGACAAGCTGCAGCTGCACAAGCTGCCTGACAGAGCGAGGCACGAGGGCACGGGAGGCGTGACGACGCGGAGCGCTTCCTGGGCTGCCTGGCAGCAGCGCTGGGGTTCAGGGCCTCGTGGGCTCGGTGGGGCTGGTGTCGCCCGCTGCACACGAGGAGCCGCGAATCCGCGGGCCCGTCCCTACTGGCAGATGAGCAGCTTCCCTGGCGGGACGGCCTGGTGCTGCCGAGGGATGTAGCCGAGGTCCTCTCCGGACAGGGGGTCCCCATGCACAGCCCGCAACCGGGCGCCCTCCGAGCCAGGGCAGTCGGGGCTGGCTTCTGCCCTCCTTCAGCCCGGGCGCTGGCCACCATGCAGAGCAAGGAGGTGCGGTGGCCTGGGCCAGGCCCTGAGCACGTCTGGCCCTGCTGCTCACCCCCCCGAGCCACCGCTGTCTCCCCTGCAGGTACGACCCCTACAGCAAGGTCTTCTCCCGGGAGCACTACGCCCACGAGCGCATGCAGCGCGCCCGCCAGGAGGCCATCCGCACCGCCGCCCGTGCCCGCACCTGGGGGCTGATCCTGGGCACGCTCGGGCGCCAGGGCTCCACCCACGTCCTGCAGGTACCAGCCCCGCCATGGCTGCCCCCTCTGCTGCGCTCTGCTTGCCCCACTCTGGGCTGGGCCCCCGGATTTGGCAGTGTCCTGTCAGTCTCTGAGGTCAGTCTGGTGTCCGTCCCGTGCCTGGATGCAGTGCCCCACTCTGGCATCAGGGCTGGAGCCCACCAGGATTAGATGCGAGGCTGGGGGCTGCTGTCCCCATTCACCTGCACCCTGTGCCGCTGCCATGCCCCTGTAACGCCCCAGAGCTGGTCGCAGCATCCTCCATGAGCCCTGCCAGCTCCCCCAGCCTCAGCTGCCGCTAACAAGGACCTGCCCAGCTATCAGCCAGGCTCTGCGCGGCCCTGAGCCACGATGGCAGGGCAATTAGCGCAGATGAGTGGGAGCCGGAGCCTCGTTAAATGTGCCCCTCGCTGGGGAGAGCCGGCTGGCCCCACAGACCTGTGGCAGCCGCCTGCAATTAATTCTCTATTTTTGTTATAATGAGACGAGCGTGGTCGGTCCTGTGCAGCCTGCCTCGGCCCTGGCGCTGGGGCTCTGCAGCAGCATGTCTCAGCTTGGGCCAGGGACAAAGGCTGTGGCAGCCCCGGTACATGGGGGCCCTCACCCTCTGTGCCCCCCGTGGCAGGGAGCTGACAGGGGCAGCTCCACAGGCCTCTTTGATGCTGCATCTCGGAGGGGCCTGGTCCTGGCTGAGCCCCCCCTTCCCCGCTGCAGTGCTGGAGCCTGCCCGGGGCTCTGCCCCCCCGCAGCGCACCTGGGCCAAGACGTGGGTGTGCAGGGGGGCGTTGCTGCAGCCCCTGGACAACATTTGTCCAAGTCCCAGAACCACCGCCAGCTTGGCAGCGCCTGGCACCGTGCACAGCGTGCTCCTAGGGTAGGAGAAAACCAGGGAAGGGGCTTGGCATAGCCTGGTGGGGGGTTAGGGGTGGAGGGGGGCACAGCAAGTCCGTGGCGGGCTGTGGGGTCACAGCACGATGGTGGCTGTGCTGGCCTGGGGGGCGGGGAGGATGGTCAGAGGATGCTTACCGTGCAGGTGGCATCGGCAGAGCTGTGGGCGGGGGCCACGGGCCGGGCCCGCAGGGCGCTCGGCGGTGGGACTGTTCCCGTTCGGCCTGCCCTGCTGCGCCCACGCCGCGACGTGCTGGCTTGGCTGCGCTCTGCGTCCTGCCTCCGGGGTGCGGCCCCAGCGGGATGGGGCTGCGGGGTCAGGACCGGGCATCACAGGGCCCCGGCCGCAGCTCCGAGGGTGGAGGAGTGGGATCTCCCTGGGCAGACGCTGGCCCTGACTGTCCCTCCGGCCGCCTGTGCCTCTGAGAAGGCTGCTGCTAACGAGAACAGATTGTTGTCATTGAGCAGTAATTACTTCATTAAGCGCAGCGGGTGGGGGGGGGGACGGAGCTGCATGGCAAGGGGGGGTGCACTGAGCACGGCTGCAATGCCAACTTTGTCCACTGCCGTGGGGGATGGGATGGGCCTGTGTTTTGGGGGGCCCTGAAACAGCCTAGAGACCAGGCTGCCATGACCTCCCCCTCCCCAAAGCAGGTGGCACTTGACGGCCTTGGCAGGGGCCAGTACCCGCTGAGCTATGGAGATGGGCATGGGGAGGGAGTGGGGCCGGCCCGGGCGGGTCTAGCGTGGCACAGCCCTGCTGCGGGGCTCTCCCTGTTGCCTCCATCGCACACGGTCCCAAGTCAGCTCATCTGTGCCCCCCCACCCTTCAGCTCCCCTGACTGTGCCTGTGCCCTGCTCTGCAGCACTTGGAGTCGCGTCTCCAGGCCCTGGGGCTGCCCTTCGTCAGGGTGCTGCTGTCTGAGATCTTCCCCAGCAAGCTGCAGCTCTTCCCCGACGTGGACGCGTGAGTACAGCTGCCCCGGGCTCCTGCCCTACGCTCCCTGCGCCCAGCTCGGCACCACGGCCCAGCCCCAGTCCCTGCGGCGCTCCGGCTCTGGGGGCTGGAGCGTCTGCCCCATCCTGGGGAGGGGCTGCTGTCCCCATGGGGTGGGCGGCTGTGCCCTCCCTTACACAAGGGGGGCATCTCTGCCCAGTCCCCGGGCACTGGCAGGTCCCCCACTCCCTGCCGTGGCCAAGGGCAGCTCTGCAGTGCCTGCGCCCTGCCAGGAGCCCGGAGCCAGGCACTCTGCTGCCTCTGCCAGAGGCCTCCTGCCTCCTCCCTTGCTGTGGGGCCTTCAGGGATTCGGGAAGGGGCTTAATTTAGCTCTGCCACGCGGCCTTGCTGTCAGGGAAGGTTTCTGCGCTCTTCCCCTCCCCCTGCCGCACATCCTGGACGCTGCCGCCGGGCCCAGCAGCCTGCAGGGAGGGGAGCAGGGGCGACGGGGCCCTTGGCTGCGCCCCGTGCCCCATGCAGGCATCGGGTCAGGTGCTCCAGGTGTCTCCAGGGCCCAGGGGAGCATCCAGCTAGCCTGGGGCTGCTGGCGTCTCCTGGGCACGTGGGGCATGGCCTCCCAAGGGTGCCCGAGCACAGCACGGTGCAGGAGCCTGGGCCCAGCACAGCGTCCTGCAGCACCCGGCAGTACCAGCCTGCTGGCACTGGGGCACCGGCCCCCGGGGGCCACCCCTGGTCCCTCAGAGATCCTGAGCAAAACCCATCAGCGCGGGGGGGGTCGGAGGATCCCGGGTGCGGAGACATCCCTGTCCCGGGGGTCTCAGCTGGGTGATGCTCGGAGCAGAGTAAAGGCCCCCCAGGCCTGTGCTGCCCCTTGCGCCCCCCCCTGCTGCTGGAAGTGGGCAGCACGGGGCTGCGTCGGGCTGTCCTTGGGAGGTCAGCTCCTCCCAGCCCTGCGTGCGTGTCCCTGGCCTCTGAAATATTCATGCTGCCCCAGCGCTGGGCCGCTCGCGCTCGGCTGGGCTCGGCTAAGCATGATGGAGAGAGGAGCAGATTTCTTGTGATGGGGCCACGGGAACGAGCGCGGCAGCTGCTGGCAGCCTCTTCCGCACGTTTCCTCCATTTAGCCGCTGGCCCCGGGCTGGGGCAGGCAGGGCCTCGCCTCACGCTGGGCTCGGATGCCAGGGCTGGTGCAGGCGCCTGCTTTGCCCCATGGTCTGGGTGGTTTCCAGGCTCCTTACATCTGCCTGCACCCCTCACCCTGCTCTCCCCAGCCAGCCACGAGGGCAGCGCTGACACGGAGCTGGACAGGGAGGAGTCTCCAACGTCCCTGGGCCCGTCCCTGCCGTGTTGGGTGGCCCTCAGGGTATTTGGGGCCCTTGCCTAGGGCATCCGGGCAGCGCCTGCAGGGATCCCAGCCACCCCCGGGGTTGGGCGGCTCATGGCACAGCTCCGCTGCAGCTGCTGCCAGGGGTGGAGGGGGGAGACGGGCCCTGTGCTGGGGTCGCCCACCGCCCTGCGCCTCCCTTGCAGGTGGGTGCAGGTGGCCTGCCCCCGGCTCTCCATCGACTGGGGAGAGGCCTTCAGCAAGCCGCTGCTGACGCCCTACGAGGTAAGGTGCCCGTCCTGCCCTTGGCCTCGGTTGCTTTGCCAAGCAAGGGGGACCCCACAGCTCCGCCGTCCGGGGGCCCTGGGCCCCCCCGGGCAAGTGAGGTGCAGACGCTGTCCTGGCTCTGGAAGGGGTTCAGCTGAATGAGCTCAGCCCGCCTGAGCATCCCCGCACCGTGCCCGCCCAAGCAGGCGACCCGCGTATGGGAAGGGGCTGCGGGAGTGCTGGCTGCCGGCTGGCCTGGAGCATGGCGTGGCTGTGGCTGTGGCTGTGCCACCGGGCTCAGGGGGGCTGGATCGTGGCAGGCTTGGCAGTGCCTGTCAGCTCGGCCACCTGCAGGGTTGCCCAGCCAGCCCTGGGGCACAGCGGGTCAGCATCGGGGGTGCTAGCAGGAGCTGCCGCTGGCATGTGCTTCCCTGCACCCCGATGCCCTGAAGTGACGTCCCTAAGGCCCCTGGTAACAACCAGCTGTAACGTTACTGCACGTTTGCCATCTCCGACCCGAGCGGGGCAGACCGTGTCATGGTGTCATCGTTATGTTGCACGTGCAGCTGGTGTGAGTTACTTGCGGAGTTAGCCAGTTGAGCGTGTCGCATGTGTAACATGTAGAGGAGCCCCGAACGTGTGCGTGGGGCCGGTGTCCTTCCTGCCTGGAGGCTGCGGGGCCTCCTGCTAGCAGGGCTGCCCCCGCGCCGCACGCCGCCCCAGAGCCCGCGTTTCATTGCACCCCAGGCTGCCGTGGCTCTGAAGGAGATCGAGTGGCAGCAGACCTACCCCATGGATTTCTACGCCAACCAGTCCCTGGGAGCCTGGACTCCCAATCACGCCAGTCACCAGCCACAGCGGGGTCCCCGCCAGCCAGCGCAGGTGAGGAGTGCAGACCCCTGGCTCCCCAGAGGTGGGGGGAGTTCGGAGAGCTGTGGGGAGGGGCTGTGCTGTCTGCAAGCGGCTCGCCCCGACCCTCGGGGGCACCAGCCTCCCTGCCAGGGGCTCGGTGTCTGGGGCATGGCCAGGGCAGGGCCGCGTCCGTGAGCTCCCCGGGGTTGGAGGAACCTGCCGCAGAGCCAGGACCCAGATGCCGTGGCCTCGATGCGCGTTTGGTTTCTGCTTCTCCGTGCGCCGTGTGTGGCTGCTGGGAGGAGGCCGCCCAGCCGAGCCGCGCTGCCATGTGCTGACGGCGCCATCCAGTGGCTTTCGCCAGCGCGTGTGAGTGATGCAGAGTGGGGTGGGGTGCCTGGCCCTGCTGCCAGCCCAGAGCCTGCGGCCAGCCAGGGTGTCCCGTGGGGAGGGCGCGCTGCCCTCCACTTGCCCACAGGACGGGGCATCCGTCTGCAGCATTTCAGCCTTGCCGCCTCCCGGGAGGCAGGAGCGGGCATCTTGAGGATGCTCTGGGCAGCGGCAGCTGAAGGACAGGAGTGGCTGGGAGAAGCAGCGATGTCTGATCCCACCGGGACCCAGGGCCAGGAGCAGGCGCCTCCTTGCGTTCGTGTCACTGCCCGTGGCGGGTTCGCTGGAGGGCAGCGCACAAGCATTTATCGGGGTCATCTCCCGGGGGGTGAAGGGGAGGCCCGGCAGAGATCAGTGCAGCCTGACACCCCCTGCTAGGGGCGGGGGGCGTGGAGAGCTCCCCGCCGGGCCCGAGGCGAGGGGCAGGGTGGTGGTGGCAGGGCTGTGGCCACGGCGGGGAGCAGGGGTGATGGGAGGGAGAGCAGTGCTTTTCTGATCACGCCCTTTTCTGGCTGCAGAAGCAGGTGGCTGGGCCGCCCGGCGTGAAGGAGCCGTGCCGTGACTGCCGCTGCCAGGACACGTCGCCGTCGCCAGCACCACGGCCCGAGGCCCCAGGCGCAGCCAGCAGGCCCCCACCCGCGGAGCAGCAGCCGGGGCCCAAGTGCCCAGGGACAAACCCCCCTGACGCGGGCGCTGGCGAAAGGGGCCGGGTCGCCAGCCCGGTGGAGTGACTGATGCCCTTGGTCTGTCCCCAGGGAGGCAGGCGTGTGCGGGGCCTGCGGCGCCTGGCCCTTTCCCGGGCAGGACGGGGTTGTCCAGGGCTGGGCCTGCCTCGGCGCCCGGGCAGTGGTGCCAGCGCCTTTGGCGGCGGGATGGACGGAGAAAGAGCTGCACCCATGCCACGGGGCACTGGCCTCTGCCCCCCACGCACTGCAGGGGGGTGGAGACGCACAGCGTGTGGCTGGAAACCCAGGCTGGGTGCAGGCCTGGCCGGGTGCTCAGCTCTGCTCTGGGCCCCCCTTCTGAGCATGCAGCACCCCGCTGTCTGCTGCACCCCGGAAATAAACCCTGCTCCCGCTGCCCCGCTGCGCTTGTCTCCACTGACTGGACGGCCGCCTCCCTGCAGCTGTGCCCAGGGGGCAGGGGTCTCCCCTCAGGACCACCCTCAGCCCCCAGCCCAAAGCTGGGCTGCGCCTGCCCCTGCACCCACGTGTGCGCCCCCAGCCTGTGCACCCGCACCCTTGCACCCCCACGTGCTCCTCACGCCCCCTGCGGCCGGCGCCGCTGCTCCTCGCCTGGCCCACCCCCCCCGCCCCCATTGGCTCCGCGACTGCCGTGACAGACAAGCGGGCCCCGAGTGTCGACCAATCAGGTTTCATCTTAGTGCGCCGCTGCGCTCGGCTCGGGGCACGGCGGCTTCCGGACAGGGCGGGGGGACTTCCGGCGGCGGGCATGTCGGGGGGGCGGGCGGCATCGCCGCCGCCGCCGCTGCGGGTCCTGTGTCTCCATGGTTACCGCCAGGACGCGCGCAGCTTCCACGTGCGCACCGGGGCCT
>NW_017729012.1:11583939-11586870 GCF_001723915.1 Gavialis gangeticus | reverse complement strand
GGGGACGCCCGCTTCCCGCTGCGCTTCGCCGTGCTGGTGGCCGGCTTCCCCAGCCGCGCGCCCGCCCACGCCCGCTTCTACGCGGAGCCGCTGGCGCTGCCCAGCCTGCACGTGGTGGGGCACACGGACGCCGTGATCCCGCCCGCCTGGAGCACCGAGCTGGCCGCCTGCTTCGTGGACCCCGTGGTGCTCACGCACCCGGGCGGGCACTTCGTCCCTGCCGCCGCGCCGCAGCGCGAAGTCTACCGCCAGTTCCTGGGCCGCTTCCTGGCGTGACCGTGGCTGGAGCAGGCTCGGCGCTCCGGTGCTGGAGGGCTAAGACGGTCCGCGAGCCGTGCGGGGAGGTCGTGGCCTCCAGCAGCGCGGCCTGTCCTCCGCCGTGGCACGGCGGTCCCTCCCGTGCGTGTAGGACTGAGCCCGCAGGGTGGGGACGGGAAGAGCTGGTTTGCCGGGGGTGCAATAAATGGAAGTGCAGCGAGCTGGGGTCTGGGCCTTCTCGGGGTCCCCAGCCCTCCCCTGCCGGAGCACACTCAGTCCGCCCTGCCTTTCACACTTACCGGGCAGTGTGCTGCCATCTCTCTACGTGGGACCAAAGCCTGGCAGGGCCCTGGACCGTGGGACCTTTCCCCGGTCCCCGGGTGGGAGTCGCAGTCTCCGGCTGCCGTCTCGGGGCAGAGCTGTGTTGGGGGAGGTGCAGGGGTGTCCACCTGAAAAGGCCCGGCCGGGCCGGGCGAGGGAAGGGCGGCACTCTCTCTTGGCCTGCGGGTGGGTCGGAGCTGAGCTCCGGTGGCTGCAGCCAGGTTTCTGGCCGTGGCAGCGCTGTCCCCACAGTGGTGCTTGCCCTGACCACGGCGTTCACAAGCTCCAGGAAAGGAGGCAGGATCAGCCCAGACCCTCCTGTGCAAGCACTGGTTTGACCCCCCACCCCCCAGACAGCAGCCTGGCCCAAGGACACGCTGCCCTGGCCCAGTTTGGGCTGGGAGTGAGGGCTGTGTCTGTCCAAGCACCTTCCCTTGGGCTGCTTGGAGCTTTCTCCGCAGCCTGCCATTCCCCACGACGCGGGCAAAAGCTGTCTGTGCTGGGGACTCGGGTCCTTGCCACGGCTGGGGGGGGGCAGCTGAGAACTAGGGCTGGCCCTGCTCCCGTGAGGCCAGGGCTGCGTGGTGCCCAGCCCCTCTCCCCCTGAGTAATGCTGACCTGAATCCGGGGTGGTCGCAGGCCTTGGCCTCGGTGTGGAGGGCACTTGCAGGTGAAGGGCAGCTGCTCCAGCCCCACTCAGCTGAGCAGAGCCAGGCCAGGGAGGGTTGTGAGAAGAAAATGCCCCGGCCTCAGCTCCAGCCACACGTCTGGAGCAGCTGGGATGACCGCAGCAAGAGATGCCCAGTGAGCACAGCAGGCTGACGGCCTTGGGCCCAGTGAGTTGGGGCTGTGGTCAACACCTGTGGCTGTGGGACCTGCCTGTGTTGGGCCGAAGGCAGGTCTGTGGCCGGTTGTGCTGGGGCATGTTCTGTGTGTGCGAGCCTGGTGCCCGCTGCACTGCCAGCTCGTCCTGTCGGGTAGGGGAGGCAGCGGTGGGTCGCTGCCAGGCCCCAGCGGGGACGGCCGAGGTGGGGAAACCCGGCTGCAGCTTCGTCCTGGCTCAGCCCCCGCTCCCTGGGCCGCTGGAGGGGGCATTGCAGACAAGTAGGAGGCAGCAATGGCTCGGCGTGCTCAGGGCCCTGGCAGCCTGTGCTGGAGGGCAGGTTTAGCCTGGGATGCTGCAGGACAGAGGTGCAGAGGCCCTGCCTCATGTTGCACGTCACATCTGCGTTGTTTTTAATTAAGACAGGGCTGAAGCACGAGGACACTTTGTCTGCCACTAAACTTTTCAAAGCTGTGAATCTCCCCACGCTGAGGCTGCGCTTGTCTGCAGCGACTCCCAAGGGCTGAGGAAGTAGATGAACTCCTGTATCGTGGAGGATTCACAGCAGCATCACAAACCTGTCCTGTCCATGCTGTGCTCTCCGAGCAAATGCAGGGGCTTCGTCTCCTTCCTCCAGCCCTGGCCTTCTGCAGGAGGTGCCCGTGCCCCACGCAGCCCTGCGCTGTGGCCCTGGCAGAGCGGAGCAGATGCAGCAGAAAGCACCAGATCGGTTCTGCCTTGAGCCCTGGCAGGACCCGAGTCCGGGCTTCGTTGGCATCTGTCTCCGCTCAGAAACGTTCCCGGCCAGGTCTGGAAAGTGGCTAAAGCCCGCTGGAGATCTTGAGGGCCTCTAGGTGCTGCGTCCATGGGGATTAGGAGCCTGTACAGACTCTCCAGCAGCACCTGGTGCTTTCCAAGCCTGGCCCTTGCCCTGTGCCAGGGACTTGGCGGAAAGCTGGGGTCATGCCCTGTGGACTGGAGGAAGGAAGTGCCTGGCCCAACAGCCAAAGCAGGGCTCAGGTAGGAAGCCTGGGGCCCTGGTGCCCGGCTCCCCCTGCACCCCTGTGCCAGGTGCAGGACCCCAGTGCCAGGCCTGCTCCCTGCAGAGCTGGGGGTCTCGCTGGCGTTGAGGAGCTGCTTGCACTCATGCCTCATGTCCGCTGCTGGACTCCAGCCCCGTGTGGGGGCTTGCACAGCAGCAAGGCCGAGGCCCTGGGGAGCTGCACCACCCTGGGGGGCAAGGCCTGTCCTGCGGGGCTGCCCTGGATGCCAGCTGCCTGTCTGTCCCGACTCAGTGGTAAAGCCGAGGATGGAGGGGGCCGTGGCAGCCGCTCCCACCCGTGTACCTCGCCACTGCCTCTCCACGCCAGCGCTGAGGCCTGTGAGTGCAGGCTGCCCGTGGCCCTGGATTCAGGTCAGCCCCGCAGCGACCGGGGCAGCAGGGACGGCGCCGGTCGCCAGAGCAGTGAGCTTCCGCCCCGGCTCGCGGGCAAGAGCAGGCAGCGGTGGAAGCGCTTCGCCCGGGGCCG
>NW_017729012.1:11578103-11578939 GCF_001723915.1 Gavialis gangeticus | reverse complement strand
GCTCGCAGGGAGAAGTGGTGCCGTCCTGCGCCCGCACGGCCCTGCTGAGCCCAGCCTGCTCAGGGGCCGCCGGCTGTGTCCTCCCGGCGGCCGGAGCTGCCGGCGGCTGCGGGAGGCGCGCCGGGCCTGCGCAGCTCCATCCCGATCTCAGCCGCCCCGCTGGGCCGTGCCCGGCCTAGTGCTGCAGGTGCCGGGGCTGAGCAGAGCCCGGCCTGCCAGGCGCTGCCCGGGGAGGTGTGCGCGGATGCGGGGCCCGGGGCCGCGCTCGCCGCGCTTTGGGTTTCTCACTCGTCTCCTGCCCCTCGCCAGGCGCCGGCACGGGCTCCGGGACAGCGTGCTGTGATGCGAGGAGCTGGGACACGGGGGGACCTCGTCTTCACGGATCCTTCCGCAAGCCTGCCGTCGAGGCCAAGTCCGTCTGCGCAGCTGGCACGAGCTGGACGTGCGTCCTCCGCCGGGGAAGGCGCGGGGCAGGGCTGCGGGGGGGGCCCGGAGACGCAGGCCCGCGCCCGCCCTTCCCCCGTCTGCCCGCACAATCTTCCAGTCGCGTCTGAGTCACTCTCGCTGCAGCGCCTCTCCTCCTTGTTTTGCGTGGAAGTTTTCCATGGAAACCCACTCCGGGCCGCGCCGCTGACGGGCATAAACACACGGCTGAATCACACAGGCCGCTCCACCAGGCCTGTCAGCCGGTGACAGTCGCGTGTGCTGCATGCGGACGGATGCCCGGGCAGGCAGCGGCAGCTCCGGCGGGGAGGGCGGGACGCCCTCCGCACGCCTGCTCCGCCCTGTCTCCCTAGCGCCCAGGCAGCTCCCTCACCCCCCCCCCCCCGCGCGGG
>NW_017729012.1:11571726-11573103 GCF_001723915.1 Gavialis gangeticus | reverse complement strand
TGCTCTCCGAGCAAATGCAGGGGCTTCGTCTCCTTCCTCCAGCCCTGGCCTTCTGCAGGAGGTGCCCGTGCCCCACGCAGCCCTGCGCTGTGGCCCTGGCAGAGCGGAGCAGATGCAGCAGAAAGCACCAGATCGGTTCTGCCTTGAGCCCTGGCAGGACCCGAGTCCGGGCTTCGTTGGCATCTGTCTCCGCTCAGAAACGTTCCCGGCCAGGTCTGGAAAGTGGCTAAAGCCCGCTGGAGATCTTGAGGGCCTCTAGGTGCTGCGTCCATGGGGATTAGGAGCCTGTACAGACTCTCCAGCAGCACCTGGTGCTTTCCAAGCCTGGCCCTTGCCCTGTGCCAGGGACTTGGCGGAAAGCTGGGGTCATGCCCTGTGGACTGGAGGAAGGAAGTGCCTGGCCCAACAGCCAAAGCAGGGCTCAGGTAGGAAGCCTGGGGCCCTGGTGCCCGGCTCCCCCTGCACCCCTGTGCCAGGTGCAGGACCCCAGTGCCAGGCCTGCTCCCTGCAGAGCTGGGGGTCTCGCTGGCGTTGAGGAGCTGCTTGCACTCATGCCTCATGTCCGCTGCTGGACTCCAGCCCCGTGTGGGGGCTTGCACAGCAGCAAGGCCGAGGCCCTGGGGAGCTGCACCACCCTGGGGGGCAAGGCCTGTCCTGCGGGGCTGCCCTGGATGCCAGCTGCCTGTCTGTCCCGACTCAGTGGTAAAGCCGAGGATGGAGGGGGCCGTGGCAGCCGCTCCCACCCGTGTACCTCGCCACTGCCTCTCCACGCCAGCGCTGAGGCCTGTGAGTGCAGGCTGCCCGTGGCCCTGGATTCAGGTCAGCCCCGCAGCGACCGGGGCAGCAGGGACGGCGCCGGTCGCCAGAGCAGTGAGCTTCCGCCCCGGCTCGCGGGCAAGAGCAGGCAGCGATGGAAGCGCTTCGCCCGGGGCCGCTCGCAGGGAGAAGTGGTGCCGTCCTGCGCCCGCACGGCCCTGCTGAGCCCAGCCTGCTCAGGGGCCGCCGGCTGTGTCCTCCCGGCGGCCGGAGCTGCCGGCGGCTGCGGGAGGCGCGCCGGGCCTGCGCAGCTCCATCCCGATCTCAGCCGCCCCGCTGGGCCGTGCCCGGCCTAGTGCTGCAGGTGCCGGGGCTGAGCAGAGCCCGGCCTGCCAGGCGCTGCCCGGGGAGGTGTGCGCGGATGCGGGGCCCGGGGCCGCGCTCGCCGCGCTTTGGGCTTCTCACTCGTCTCCTGCCCCTCGCCAGGCGCCGGCACGGGCTCCGGGACAGCGTGCTGTGATGCGAGGAGCTGGGACACGGGGGGACCTCGTCTTCACGGATCCTTCCGCAAGCCTGCCGTCGAGGCCAAGTCCGTCTGCGCAGCTGGCACGAGCTGGACGT
>NW_017729012.1:11565004-11566726 GCF_001723915.1 Gavialis gangeticus | reverse complement strand
GAAAGAGGCAGGCGGAAAGCCGCAAGCCAAGCCAGACCTTCCGGCTGCCCTGGGGTCGGCGTGCTCGACACTGGGCTGCACGCGGGGCATCCTGTGCGCTCAGTACCTCAAGGCAGAAGGGAAATTCTGCAGCCACTCGCTTCGGTTCAGGAGGAAGGGCAGAGGTTGCCCGAGCCTCAGGCCACATGCCCTGCCCTGTCCCCTCGATCTGGACGGGTCACAGAGGTGGTGGGTGAGGGTAGGGTGGGGGTCAGCGCAGACAAGTGCAAGGTGCTGCATCTAGGGAGAAGGAACCAGCAGCGCGCCTATGGGCTGGGGAACAGCGCAGTGGCTGAGAGGGATCTCGGCGGCATTGCTGACTCCAGGATGGACATGAGCCGCCAGTGCGAGGAAGCGGTCAGTAAGATGCATCTCGAGCAGGTCCAGGGAGGTGATGCTCCCCCTCTCCGCGGCACTGGTCAGGCCGCGGCTGCAGTCCCGCGCCCAGGTCTGGGCGCCGCACGTCAGGAGGGACGTGGGCAGCATGGAGAGGGGCCACAGGAGGCACCCGCATGGTCAGGGGGCAGCGGGTCAGGCCCTGCAGACATAGACTAAAGGGTGTGAACCAATTCAGCCTCCACAGGAGTAGACTGAGGGGACCTGGTGGCCGTCTACAAAGTCGGCAGGGGGGACCAGCAGAAAACAGGTGAGGCTCTGCTCCCCCGGGCACCACCTGGGATAACAAGGAATAACGGCCACAGGTTGAACGAGAGCAGGTGTAGGCTTGCTATCAGGAGGCATTGCTTCACAGTCAGGGCTGCCAGGCTCTAGAAGGGGCTCCCCAGGGAGGTGGTGCTCTCCCCTGCCTTGGGGGTCTTCAGGAGGAGGTTGGAGAGAGAGCTGGCCGGGGTACTGTGATCCCAGCACTCCGTCCTGTGAGCAAACCCCCGGTGTCCTGCCAGCAGTTTGCATTGCCCTGAGCTCCCGGGGCAGCGGGACGCGAGCGCGGCTCAGCTGCGCCGTGGAGGCAGGCGGAGGGGGACGGGAAGGCTGTGGTGCCTCCGTACGGTGCTTGGGGCCAAACTGCTGCACAGGGCGGGAAGACATGGGGGGAGCCCTGTCGCTGGGTATCCAGGACGAGCGCAAAGCCGAGCTGAGCCTGGCCTGGCCAAGACGCGAGGCACGGGCACCCCTGAGACGTGCTGGCCGGGGCCGCGTGCTGCGCAGCGTGGGCTCTCGTGATGACTTCCCAGCTGCTTGGAGACCTGCAGGAGGTCGGCTCTGAGCTCGCCCAAGCCAGGCTCCTTGTACGCACGCTGTTAGAGGCCAAAGGGGTCCATGCTGCGGCCTGCAGCTCCTGATCTTCCTGCGTGTGGAAGTGAAGCAGATGTGGAGAAGGCAGGGCATGTGGCCTGAGGCTGGCGGCCACCTTCCTCGTGAACCCAAGCACTTTCCTTCTGCTTTGAGCTCCCGAGCGCGCCCGAGCCCACCGTCGGCCGCCGCTGGGCTGGGAGGGGCCGGGGCCGGGGCCGGACTGGCCCCAGCTGCAGCGTGGCTTCCCCTGGCCCGCGGCGCGGTAGGGGCGTACCAAGGAAAGGGCCCTTGGTTTCGAGCTGCTGCCAGGCCGCCTCTCCGAGGATGCCACGCAGCAGGGCCAGGCACCAGCCGGCTGGCCCAGACCCGCGGGCCGGGCCGAGCTCCGAGGAGCCGGGCGGCACCTTCCCTGCCAGGAGGCTGCGGCGG
>NW_017729012.1:11563514-11564561 GCF_001723915.1 Gavialis gangeticus | reverse complement strand
CGTGCCCGCGCCGAGGCGAAGGCGCCAGGTCAGGGCCGGGGGTCGGCGCGGGGCAGCCGGGGGCGCAGGCGCTGAAGGGGCTGGACCCCCTGCCCCACCCCGGGCCGGTGGCGCACGTGGCAGGGCTGCTGACACTGCAGCTGAGGGTGCTGTGTGCTGGGCGCGGGCCGTGGCAGCCGCTGCAGTGATGTGGCTGGGGCCTGAGCCCCGCTCGCCTGCACAGCTCCGCTCGGAGGCTCTGCCAGCCCCTCTGGGGCCAAGGCTGTGCTACCAGCCCCCCACCCGCACCACTGGGCAGCACGCCGCGCTGCCCTGTCCACGTGGGGAAGGTGCGCTGCCACCGTGGGCACAGGTCCTGCAGCTCCAGCACTGCTCTGGCCTGGCCCGGGGCTGCACTGGCCTCAGCTCAGCAGCGGTGACGGAGCAGGGCAGGCACGTCCTGTTCTGGGGACGGCGTGTTCCCTGGGAGGCGAGTGCAGGCCGGGGCTGCCAAAGCAGAACGTCTGCACATTCCAGCGGCACGGGGAATTGCTTCCAGATGCAGCAGGAGGAAACTGAAGCCATGGCACGAGCCCCTACAGGCATGCAGGGTGGGGGCATCTGGGCACTGGGCCCTGCCTCTGGGCATCCTCATTCCCTGCTGCTATCCCTGGCCCTGCTCCTTCCTGGGACAGCCCTTGCTGTGGCCCTGGAGATGCCAGCTGCAGAGGAAGGACTTGATCCCCGCTGGAGCTGAGACTGCCCGGCTTGCTGGCTGGGCTCAGGCCCCCCTTGCAAGCAAGGCGCTTGGTGCCTGGTCTGCAGGGGCCTGGCCCTTTTCCCGTCATAAAACTGCAGCACCCAGCTGCCAGGGGCGTCCAGTGGTCTGAGCAGCCCTTCAGCAGCCACATACCACTCACCCCACTTCCCTCCCCTAGGACTCCCTTAGGAACACAGAAAAGCCAGTCTGGACTCAGCCTTGGGAAGTCCACCGGATCAGCCCACATCCTAGCCAAGGGGCAGGCCAAACAAGTCCTGTGGATTGGATCTGCACTGCCAGGCCATTCT
>NW_017729012.1:11557454-11558514 GCF_001723915.1 Gavialis gangeticus | reverse complement strand
AACACAGAAAAGCCAGTCTGGACTCAGCCTTGGGAAGTCCACCGGATCAGCCCACATCCTAGCCAAGGGGCAGGCCAAACAAGTCCTGTGGATTGGATCTGGACTGCCAGGCCATTCTACCTGCCCTGTGGGGCCCCTGAAATTTAAAAAAAAATCATATATATCTTCTTCTGGCTGCCTGTCAAAGATGACAGGATTCAGGAGAAGTAGGACCCAGGGGAAGCCAGCAGGATTCAGCAGCAAGGCCCTGCCCCTGCCCCTGCCCCCCCCCCCAGAAGTCTCTTCCTGCCACAGCTTTCCCTGCCTCCCTGTACACCACTGCATCATTGGACCACGGGACCATGCAGGTACCCCAGGGCCAGGTGGGGAGGTGTGTGTGTCCTTGACCAGGCAATGAGGGAGGGGGAGAGAGAGAGAGTGTTTGCAGGGACAGGCACACAGTGTGTGTGTATGTGTTTGTGGGTGAGTCCCACATGCACACCCCACCATACACAGGCACCCACACCCCCTCGCACTGCCATACACGCAGACCCCCACACCCATACCCCCTCACACAGCCCAGCCAGCCTCCACCAACACAGCCTGTGGCAGCCCCAGAGCTGCTGCACCACCCGGGCTGAGGGCAAGAGGCCTAGAGCTGAGCCAGGGCTGTGTCCGTACAGGGTTAGGCCAGCAACGCACCCAAGGGGCACAAGGACTAGGGGTGCCGTCTGCCTGAGCAGGTCGGGTGAGGGGCGCGCGAAGCCCAGGGTACTCCCAGGGCAGCCGGACACTGCCTGGTGCTGCAGGGGGCTAAGCCTCTGCTTCCCAGCGCCCTTGGCCACGCCAGCCGCGGTAGCACGGCCTCCAACCCGGGTGCGGTGCCACCGGGAGGCCCAAGTGCCCGGGGCTTGCCCTGACCCCTGCCCGGCGCTGTCGGCGCTCGGTGCTGCGCGGGGACGGGCAGGCCAGGCTCGGCCCAGCACAACCGAGGTGGCCTCAGGAGAGACCCTCGCCCCCCTGGCCCGCCCGCGACTGCCCACGCTCCCCGGACCGGCCGGGCTGGCGGAGGGGGGGGCAG
>NW_017729012.1:11556275-11557443 GCF_001723915.1 Gavialis gangeticus | reverse complement strand
AGAGCCCCCAGCCGCGGGGAGCTGGGCCTCCCCTCAGGCCCGGCTGTGCCCAGCTGCAGAGCCCCCGGGCCCCCTCCCGCGCGCCAGGCTCCCCGCGCCCGTGCTCCGCGAGGGGCAAAGCAGGCTCCCCCTGCGCACGGGGCTTGCCAGCTCCTCCCCGCCGGCTCCTGCAGGCTGGGCCCTACAAGCCGTGGAGGAGGCCAGGGAGCGTCACACCCCGGCGGCTGCCACTGCTTGGCTGGAGGGATGGTGGGGGACATGGGTACCAACAACCACGATTGCTCGCTCTGACGCTGCGCCTGTGCTGGCATTAACCCCCGCTCTGCCCCGCGGTCCATGCCCAGCCTCTCCGAGTGCTGCCCAGTGCTTGGGGCAGCAGTGAGCGGGGACGGGCAGGGTCTCCCAGGCCCATGCGTCTGTGCCACTCCGGCTGAGCTTTCCCTGCCTCCAGCCCCAGCTCTGGATGAGGCGGGACACGGCCTCCCCTGCCCTTGGCTGCAGGCCTTGCTAGGCCTTTTGTGCTCCAGGCAGGCTGCAGGGAGCCGCAGGGAGCATGGCATGGCCTTGCAGCTCCTCCTGGGCTGCGGTGCCCTGCCCCGGCAGCCAGCCTGGGGACGAGGCAGCAGCAGGGGACTTGTCACTGCCCAGCCCCAGCTGGGAGCGGAAGCTCCGTCCGCAAAGGGCATCAGCACCTGCCGCAGCCTGGGCGCAGCGCAGGCAGCCTCCCGAGGCTCAGCCAGCTTCAGCCTAAGAGGGACGAGTGCTGCCATCTCGCGGCATCAGGCAGGAGCTGCGAACAGGGATGCCTGCATGTGCCCTTCTTCCAGGGCTGACGGGAGAGGGGCTCAGCTCGCAGCCTCCTTCCCCACCTTGCCACGCGGGGCACAAAGCTCCAGTCCAGCAAGGAGCCTGGAGGTGATGGGGGAAGCAGCAAGGCCAAGGCACAGGTATGAGCCGGGACTGCCTCTGTACATGGGGGAGGCTTGTGCTTGCAGCTGCACGTGCTGCAGGTCTGGTACATGTTTGCACACGCGTGCCAGCACGTGGGTTGGGCATCTCCACCTGCCCTGCTGTGCCCAGCCCTGTGGCCCCTCGGACTCAGCGTCGCTGGTGACTCATTTCCAGAGGAAGCAGCAAACTCATTTGTCCCCCCCCCCCCCCCCCCCCC
>NW_017729012.1:11555849-11556200 GCF_001723915.1 Gavialis gangeticus | reverse complement strand
CCCCCCCCCCCCCCCCCCCGTGAGCCATTGCAAGCCTTGTGGAAAGGCAACAGGAAGAAGAGGGGGCAGCAGGGTGTCCAGGGGAAGCAGCTACCTAGTGCTGGAAGGGCACGGCCCAGCACCACCTGGCTCCTCCAGACTGCTCAGCTGTGGACTAAGCAGCAAGAACAGGCCTTGGTGCCACCAGGCAGCAGCTCCTACTCATGCCCGGGCAGTGAGGGAACTGCCCACCTGCTCCCAGCCCCAGGCAAGGCTTTTGGCCCCACAGATTCCTAGAGAGGAGGAGAAGGACCATAGATGCGAATGCCTCCATTTTCCTGAGCAGGGACCAGATCAGCCCCCCCCCCCCCC
>NW_017729012.1:11554141-11555183 GCF_001723915.1 Gavialis gangeticus | reverse complement strand
CACCTTGCTGGGGTCGTTTGACCCCAGTACTCTTTCCTGCCATGGCAGGGGGTCAGACGAGATGATCTGCTCAGGTCCCTTCCAACCCTACCAACTATGAAACTATGAATCCATGGGCAGGCAACACCTGCCCCTTCCCAGTCTCGAGGAAGGGGAAAGTGCAACAAGCATGTCAGCCCAGGATGGCAGAAATTGCATCTTCCCGCTGCTTAGACCACAGCTGGAGGACCTGCCAGTGCACTCGCAAGGCCACGTCACAGATGGGGCAGCCACTCTGCAGTGGGACTGCTGACTGCCTCTGTAGCCTACACATGCCAGGATCTGTCTCTTGCACAGAGGCAGGTTTGACCAGGCCAGGAGGAGACACACACAGAACTCACCGGCCAGGCACTGCTCTGAACCCAGCAGCACTTAGTTTAGCCCCTGAACTGGGCTCGGGAAAGCTGCTTGCCATGGGCACCCAGACAGCACTGAGCTTCCCAGCTCTCCAAAATGGTTTTGTTCATGTCTGCTGTTACATGGAAAAGGAAAAGCAATACAATGACTTAGAAAAACTCAACAAACAGTAGACAAGCCATCCACAAACGCCAGTGTTCGCAGAGCTGCAAGTGGCCCAGCAGCCCCCTGCTCCCGTCTCAGCCCACCCCGTGTCACACCAACCCAGTTAGCTGCTCCTGACTCAGAAAACACAACCTGTTCGCCCCAGGCCAGTCTCACCTTAGTATGCTCCCCTGCAGCTGGGCACAGGCCACAGGGCTGCATTCGGGCTGGACCAGCACCAAGCAAGAACCACCTCCACGGCCGAGTGGGTGGGACCTGGCATGGGGGGAGCAGTGTGCCGCCATGGCTGCCAACGTGAGGTGCTCGCTTCCCACCCAGCAGCAGTGTGGGGCACACGTCTGCACTGCGGCCGCCGTGCCTCGTGTTGGTGGCCATGGGGATGCAGCGCTGTGTCCCATGCCAGGTCCTTCCCTCTGGGCTGCAGAGGTGGCTCCTGCCCCGCGCCTTGCAGTGGGCACAGAAATCTGTGGGGGGGGATGTG
>NW_017729012.1:11553418-11554081 GCF_001723915.1 Gavialis gangeticus | reverse complement strand
GCCTCGTGTTGGTGGCCATGGGGATGCAGCCCTGTGTCCCATGCCAGGTCCTTCCCTCTGGGCTGCAGAGGTGGCTCCTGCCCCGCGCCTTGCAGTGGGCACAGAAATCTGTGGGGGGGGATGTGTCCCCTTGATGCGTCTCCTGTGCCGCCCGCCCCTGCACACATCACCCGTGCCCCTCCCACCCCCCTATGCCCACACCCCAGCGAGGGGCAGGTGGTCAAGAGCGAGGGGCAGCAGCAGGGCTAGGGTGGGGGCTGGGAGGCTGTGGATCGGGAGCGAGGGGTGCTGGCAGGGCCAGGGGCTGTGGGTGGGAGTGAGGGGCACCAGCATGGGCAGGGCACTGGCATGTCAGGGTTGCTCAGCACCACAAAGCAGCGGGGGCGTCAGCCGCAGCTGGGCCCACGTCCTGGTGAGCGAAGGGGCAGGGGGAGATCTGGTTTTCTATGATAAAAAAACTAAACTCAGACACCAAATAGTATAGTGACTAAGAATTTATTTGAATGACTGAGGCACTGGTAGGCTGCCAAATTGCTTCAAGAGTATAAATACATCAATAAAGCATTGTGTTGGACCGATCCCTACAGAGCGGCATTTCGTGTTGATCACAGAAGATGGGGATGTGGGGGTTTCAGTCAGGGCTTTGGGGCTTTCGAGCGGAGG
>NW_017729012.1:11552417-11553094 GCF_001723915.1 Gavialis gangeticus | reverse complement strand
AGCCCCGCTTCCTCCTCTGCCCCCTCGGCTCTGGCGCCGCCGGGTCCGCTCTGCCCGCACGGGCCCCGCACAAGCCTCCCGCAGCCCCCTCGCAGCTCCACTCGCCACGGCCCGGCCCTGCCTCGACGGGAATCCCTCCCGGGACACGGCCCCGGGCCCGCCGCACCCGCCTCCAGCAGGCACCGTGACATCGCATCAGCCTCGTGCCTGCAACGTCCTCCAAGCACGCCCGCCCATGCTCGCCGTGCCCCCACGGCGAGGCGGGTGCAGCGGCCCGCTCTCTGCCACACACGCCGTGCCCGCCTGGCACCACGCTGGGAGCGGCCCGGCGGCATCACTCAGCCCTGCCGAGGCGCTGCTTGGGGTCGGGAGGTTTGGGAGGTTTGGGAGGGGAGCTGCAGTGGTGATCATGGCCTGCAGCTGCAGCCGCAGCGCGGCGGGAGCCTCCTACCAGAGCCCCGGGGCAGCCCCGCGCTCCCCTGGCAGCTGGTTCCGTCCCGGGGGGGCCCCGGCACCGGATGCAAGGGGACCTTCTCTGCCTGGCATCGCCTCTGTGGCGACTCACGTGCGCTATAGGGCAGAGCAACATGGCTCTTCACCCAGCCCCAGCCTTGCGGTTGCTTGAGCCGGGGCAGGTGTCCCCAGCCTCAGAGCCTAAGCATTTCCCCGGGACGACC
>NW_017729012.1:11547075-11547417 GCF_001723915.1 Gavialis gangeticus | reverse complement strand
GTTGCTTGATCCGGGGCAGGTGTCCCCAGCCTCAGAGCCTAAGCATTTCCCCGGGACGACCACCCAGCCTGGAAGTGGGACCCCACTGAGCCACCCCGACACGCTGCCGCGGGGTGTAGCTGAAGCGAGGGGGTGCTCCTGGGCTTCATCCTCTGCTTGGACCAAGGCTGGGAAGAGGCGGGAGGGCCCGGGGGCCCCAGGCTGGGAGCTTCACCCGCTGCTGGTGCCGCAGGTGCTGGCTACCTGTCTCAAAGCACAGCCCCCGCCGGACGCTGCTGCGCCCTGGGCCGTACTGCGCGGCCCGGCCGTGGCGGCCAGTCGGGCCCCAGGGGCCTCGGCTCA
>NW_017729012.1:11545891-11546866 GCF_001723915.1 Gavialis gangeticus | reverse complement strand
CCGCCAGCTGCCGCCGCCCGCCGCCGCGCGGACTGGGAGGAGCACGGAGCGTTTTCATGGCGGAGCAGCAGCCCCCTTGCCAGCCCGAGCCTCCTCCGCCTCCCAGGCCCTGCGCCACCGCGGCCTTCTCGCAGGGCCGCATCGGCCTCTCGGGAAGCCTCTGCGGGGTCGCTCCCGGGCTCTCCAGCGCCGCCTCGCCCTGCCTTAAGGCCCGTTAGCAGCTCCTTCCGCGGCTGGGAAACCCGGGCCCAGGCCGAGGGACTACGACCGCGGCACAGAGCTGCGGCAGTTGCCCGAGGAAGGGCATTTCTGCCGGAAAGCTGCAAAGAAGTTTTTTTCCCCCAACTATGTAGCTGGTCTAATAAAAAATATCGCATCTACCAAAGACTCTTGCCGGGCAGCGGGAGCCTGCTTGCTTGCCTTCCCCCGGGCCTTTCGGCTAGGAGCAAGCAAGACTGCAGGGGACCTGAGCACCACGGCCCCCGGGCTCCGGGTTTGCAGGGAGGACGTGTGCCCCGGATCTGAGGAGTATCGAAAGCCCCAGCCCGGCGGGTCTGAGGAAGACAGTACTTGCCCGGCGGACTTGAACGACTGAGCTCTGCTCAGTGCAGACTGGGAGTGCGGCTGTCTGGTCTTGCCCGAGAGCACTGGGAGCTGATTTGGTCCTCGAAAGAAAGAAAAATGAAGTTAAAGCAAGCCGCAGGGCAGGGCAGGGCAGGGCGACTTGATCCCGGGGGCAGCACATCGCTTTCCTGCCTCCTTGCCCTCACAGCGCTTGGGCTCCGCTTGTCGCGGCAGGACGCGGGCCTCTCCCCACGTCCAGCCCACGCGGCGCCCGGCCTGGGCAGGAAGGGGCCGCAGCTCACCGGCCTGGCAAGCACCGGGCAGCGCTGCCCGCCCCGCTCCCAGCACGGTCCTTGCCGCGGGACCGGCCCCTGCTCCATCACAGCCGCGCGGCGGCGAGCGGGGCGCAGC
>NW_017729012.1:11538811-11539264 GCF_001723915.1 Gavialis gangeticus | reverse complement strand
CAGAGCGGCCACCGGCGCCCGGGCTCCGGGCAGCGGGGCAGGCCTGCACATGGCACGGGCCGGGCTCGCCGCCGGGGAGGGGCGGCCGCCTCATTCCGCAGCCGGAGCGCCGCCTAATTGAACCCATGTGTGGGCTTTGGGGAGCGGCTGCTCTCGGAAACGGGGCCCTTTGGAGACCAGGGGGCTGTATCCTGTCCAAAAGCCCCGGTCCCACATGGAGCCAGGCATGCGAGCGCGATCCAAACCGCAGCTGGGTTTGAACGGCGGCTCCCAGCATCTGGGCTCATTTGCTGCACCGTGATTGATCGCGGGGAGGGGGCACAGACGGGAGAAGCTCCAGCTCAGACCTCCCAAAAGAGCCAATGACTTAACCAGAGCTGTTTCCAATCTGCTCAGCACATTGAGGCGAAAGTGCCCCCTCCCTGCACGCTGCCGGTCACAGCCACTCCTCCG
>NW_017729012.1:11537600-11538533 GCF_001723915.1 Gavialis gangeticus | reverse complement strand
AGCCCGAGATGGGCGGCTGGGGCGCAGAGCCCGGGGACACGTGCCAGCCCCGCGCGGACGGCAGGGAACCGAGCGTGGGGCCACACACGCGTGGGGCGGGGGCGAAGGGAGGAGAAGCCCGTGTCCAGGCCTCTCCCAGCCTGGCTGCTCCCCGCAGGGCTCCCGACGGGCCAGTGCCGGGCCGCTCCTCGCCACCGACGGCTGAGGGAGAGAAGTGGGAAGATGCCACCCGCCGCCTGACTTCCACTTGCCTGTTTGAGCCCCGAGTCTCTGGCTCTGGGTAGGGAAGCTGTGTGTCACCGGGGGGCAGGCACGGACCCCCTTTGCCACAGGGACAAGCTGTCTCCGAGCTGGTTTTTGGGCTGATCTGTGCAGTGCAGCCCCATGAAGTCCCCCGGCGGAGCCGTTCCTCCCAGCCGCAGCCAGGACCTGCTGCCAGGACCTGGGCTCTTTCCAGCCATTAACTGAACGGGGGAAAAGAGAGAGAGATGAGTGCCCGGGGAGCTGGGGTTAGACCCGGGTGTCAGGCCCTCTCTCCGCTCATGGGGTCCAGTGGGTACCCCAAGGCCACTGGCTGCCATTCAGCTCCAAGCCTGCCAGGCCCCGCGGAGGCAGATGCGACCTTCCCAGGGCCAGCGGGTCCATGGGCTGAGTTGCAGGATGCCAGGCAGGGACATCCAACTTGTGGGAGGGGTTGTGCACCAGCCTGTGCCCAGCGCCGAGCCGGAGCGGAGCGGAGCAGAGGGCACCGGTGCATCACCCCTTACGCTGCTCAGCCCTGCCACGGTGCGCACGGCGCGCGGGATGTGGGGCTGTGATGGCTCCGCACCAGAAAGCATCAGGCTGCGTTGGGCAACCGCTGTGCCGCCTGCATGGCCCATCTCAGCGTGCAGCAGGCTCCAGACAGGCCGCCAGAGCATGCAGACGGGATGC
>NW_017729012.1:11531151-11532600 GCF_001723915.1 Gavialis gangeticus | reverse complement strand
ACCAGGAAGCATCAGGCTGCGTTGGGCAACCCCTGTGCCGCCTGCATGGCCCAGCTCAGCGTGCAGCAGGCTCCAGACAGGCCGCCAGAGCATGCAGACGGGATGCTTAGGGCCCAGCCTCCATTGTGCACGCCTGCCCACACATGCCCGCTCTCGCAACACGATGCTCCCGCTGCCTGGTACACACAGACATCGAGGTACCCACCAAGGCACTTGCCCACGCACATGCCAGCTCTCGTGCGTGACGCAGCAGCCAGATGCCCATGCCTGCAACTCACGGGAGCAGGTCGGAGACCCACAGGTCCACGGAGGTGCCTGGCTGTGGAGGCCCCTGAGGCCAGGCTCGCAATCCCGTGCCCTTCCCCGCGGGCAAGCCGTGAGCTGCTTTGACGTCAGCCAGCCCGAGTGCCAGGGTCCTGCTCTCCAATTACCCACGGGAGCGGGGCAGGCGGGGGCTGGGCCTGCCCTGCAATTTCCAGCCGCGCACAGCGCCTGGGACACGCCACACTAGGGAGCCCGCGGCAGATTACAGGGCAGAGTAAAACCCAAATCTAAACAGGCCCACGGCCTGCGGTTCACCCAAGCCCCGACAGACAAGCTGGGCAGAGCAGGCCGCCGGCAGCGCGGATGACAGCGGCTCGCCTCCCAGGCCAGGCCGCAACCTGCGCGTGTCGGGGCAAGGCAGGCGAGGGCATGCAGGTGCGAGTGGACGCCCGCGGAGCAGGGTAAGCCCGTGCCACTGTCTGCACGCTCAGGCGCCGGCGCCGGCTGTGCATCCAGCTTGCCCACCTCCCCTGGGCTCTGCCAGGAGCAGCCTCCCTCCACACAGCGGTGGGCCGTGTGCAGGGCACAGAGGGGCAGAGTGACGAGCAGAGCATGGCCCACCAGCCCTGCAGGGCTCTGGTTGCACCCAGTGTGCTGGGCCGTGAGAAAGGAGAAGTGAAAGTGAGAAACATGAGGCCGCTGCCCTGGCCGGCAAGCTGCCTCCGCCCCGGGAGATGGCCCTGGGCCTCTGCCCAGCAGCCACCCACCGGGGCGTGCAGGAAGAGGAGGGAAGGCCTGGCACCAGCTTCCCCTTGGAGCGAACCTTGCTGCGTGGCAGGGGCAGGCTCCGGTGACTGCCATGCGGTTGGCGGGGCACTGGGACGGTGCCAAGGGGCGAGTGGGGTGCTGTGCCCCATCCCAGCTCCCCTTGCCCTGAGCCCCCTGGCATCACCCCGTGCCAGCGTGCACCCGCGCCCTCCTCGCTGCTCCCACGCAGCAGCGCCAGCACCTCAGAGCCAGGCACAAACCAGGCCCCTGCCAGGGTCTGCTCCGGGGCAGGCCAGGCCTCGAGGCAGCTGCACAGGACAGAGACCCCCGGCTCCAGCGGCGCCGCACCCAGCCTCTGCCTGCCCGGCTCGGCCCGGCCCGGCCCTGCGCAGCCGGGCCAGCACCCGCCAGGGCCCC
>NW_017729012.1:11529201-11529445 GCF_001723915.1 Gavialis gangeticus | reverse complement strand
CCGGGGCCGCGAGGCCGGGCCGGCGCTGACGCGGCTTGTGTTGCAGGTGGCGGGGCGGCGAGCGCGATGCTGGACGCCATGGAGGTGCCGAGCCACGCGAGGCAGCTGCTGCTGCAGCTCAACACGCAGCGCACCAAGGGCTTCCTGTGCGACGTGATCATCGTGGTGCAGAACGCGCTGTTCCGCGCGCACAAGAACATCCTGGCGGCCAGCAGCGCCTACCTCAAGGCGCTGGTGGTGCACG
>NW_017729012.1:11528410-11529190 GCF_001723915.1 Gavialis gangeticus | reverse complement strand
GCCCCGGCACGACAGCCCCCCGGGCAGCGCCGCCCTCCTGGCTGCCCACGGCACTGCCTACCAGGAGCCCTCGCCAGGTGGCGACCCCCCCGACCACTTCCGCGGCAGCCCGCCCAGCGCCGAGCCCCCCGGGCGGGCCGAGGGCCGGGAGCTGCTCTACCGCTGGATGAAGCACGAGCCTCTGAGCAGCTACCTGGATGAGTGCGAGGCCGACAAGGAGGCCGAGCGGGAGGACAAGGGCGAGGGCTCGCCGACGCCTGCCCCGACCCGCTACGCCAGCGTGGAGAGCCACGACTTGGAGCCTGATCCCAGCACCAGCGAGGAGACGGGCAGCAGTGAAGGCCCCTCTCCCACCGACCCGCTGGACCGCTACTGTGGCCACCTGGCCTACGAGCCCGAGAGCCTGGGCGACAACCTGTATGTGTGCATCCCCTGTGGCAAGGGCTTCCCCAGCTCGGAGCAGCTCAATGCCCACGTGGAGGCCCACACCGAGGAGGAGCTGTACCACAAGGCGGGGGCCGAGCCGCCCGGGCCCTTCCTGGACAAGAGCAGCCCTGGCCTGGGCGACATCCTGCGGCCCTACCGCTGCGCCTCCTGTGACAAGGCCTACAAGGACCCGGCCACGCTGCGGCAGCACGAGAAGACCCACTGGCTGACGCGCCCCTACCCCTGCACCATCTGCGGCAAGAAATTCACGCAGCGCGGCACCATGACACGCCACATGCGCAGCCACCTGGGCCTCAAGCCCTTCGCCTGCGATGCCTGCGGCATGCGCTTCAC
>NW_017729012.1:11520156-11523410 GCF_001723915.1 Gavialis gangeticus | reverse complement strand
CCCTGCACCATCTGCGGCAAGAAATTCACGCAGCGCGGCACCATGACACGCCACATGCGCAGCCACCTGGGCCTCAAGCCCTTCGCCTGCGATGCCTGCGGCATGCGCTTCCCCCGCCAGTACCGCCTCACTGAGCACATGCGCATCCACTCGGGCGAGAAACCCTACGAGTGCCAGGTGTGCGGCGGGAAGTTCGCGCAGCAACGCAACCTCATCAGCCACATGAAGATGCACACGGCCGGGCCCGACGGCAAGCCCAAGCTGGAGCTGCCCGACAGCCTCTATGCCATGGCCCGCCTGCCGCCCGACCAGCTGGGCCTGCAGCCGGACAAGGTGGCGGAGCTGCTCTCCCACACCCACTTCCTCAGCGACCCCAAGGCCATGGAGAGCCTCTATCCACTGGCCAAGTTTACGGCCGAGCACCTGGGGCTGAGCCAGGACAAGGCGGCTGAGGTGCTGGGCCAGGCCCCGCACCTTCACCTGGATGCTGCCCGGACCATAGATCGCTACTCGCCCACCTAGCGGCTGCCTGCACCCGTGCCCCGTGCCCGCCGGAGCCGCAGAGGCCGCGCTGTGGCTGGGCCTCTTCGCGCCACCGCCCCTCCCCAGACGGGTCCCCCCTCTGGGGCCTTTCGGGGGTGACGGCCATAGTGGGGGCTGCGATCGCCTGGCGGCCGGTTCCTAGGAGCCAGAGGGACCTACCTGATGGCGCTGGACGTGCAGAGCAGCAGGTGGCTGGTGGGAGCACCCCCCACCGGTCCGACCCCCTCTCCAGCGCGGTGGCTGCCCTGAGTGGGTGCTGGAACCGGTGACTGGGCAGAAGCCTGCCACCTACCTCGGAGCCCAGCGCCCAGCTCCTGCCCTGAGCCATGCCCCCTGCTGAGAACGAGCCCTGCTGTGCCCACTGCATTCGTCCCCTCTGCCTTCCCCAGGGGAGACCCCCGGGCAGCCGGGTCCCTGGGGGCGGCAGGGCAGGGCTTGCCCAGAGGTCCTGGGATTCTGCTGCTGCAGCTCCAGGTCCCCGTTTCTCTGTGAGGATGACCTCCCCCAGACAGGGAGGGAGGGCCCTGCCCATGGCAGCAGTTGTCTGGCTGCTGGATTTCCACCCCCCCTCCCCAGGGCATCAGGACTGGGACTCCCAGGGTCTGTGCTGGAAGCACTGCACCCCAGAGCCAGCAGACCCCAGCCTGACCTCACCTCACCAACTCCTCTGCCAGGAGCTGAGCCTGCGTGCTCTGCCTGGGAGCCAGAGGAGAGTGGGGTTAGCTATGTCCCCAGCCCCTCCAGGCCACTCACCAAAGATCCTCTGTCACCCTAGGGCTCACCTGGCTCCCCAGAAACCAAAGCACCCACCAGGGTGGGGGGAGGAGGGGCCCCATCGCTGCCTGCACTCAGGGACAACCCCTGGGCCCTGCTGACCCAGGCCGGGCCTGGCAGCCTCAAAGAACCCCTGTGGGGGCAATGCCCAAGTCACCTGCCCCGGAGGGAGCTTTTCTGCAGCCCCCGACCCTGCATCCGAGGCAGGACCCGTCCCCAGACTGAGCCCCTGGGAGCCCCCAGCAGTTCTTCACGGTGGGGCACTTGGCCCACAGCGACTCGCTGCTGCTGGGGGCACGGGGGAGCTGGGCAAGGCAGGGAGCTCCTGCTTACAATCTCTTACTGGACTTCAAGGCGCTGGGCTCCCTTCTTCCCCGTCCCCGGCTGGGCTGCGGAGAGAGCTGTGCCCAGCCATTGCTGCCGTGCACGAGCTGTCCGTGTCCGGAGCGGTGGCAGGGGAACCCGTGCTGTGGGCTACGGGCAGTCGGACAGGGCCAGGCTTGCCCAGGCACTACTGGAAGGGTCCGTCCCCGTGGAGGGCAGGAGCGGGGGGGGCACAGGGCATCGGGCTGAGCCTTCTCCACTCGCCAGCGCCAGCGGAGCTGCCCTGGGCTGGGGCGTGACAAAGACAAAGCAATCTGGTTTGTCAGCTACTTCCATGCGGGAGGGACGAGCACTGGGCAGGAGAGGGCAGGCAGACGGTGCCTCTGCTCTCCGGCCAGCTTGGGCTGGCCACTCCAGGGGCAATGGCACGAGGGGGGATGGGGGCACGCAGCCAGCGCCCCCGTACAGCAGTGCAGCTGGCTGTCCCCAGGCTGAGCCATGCTGCCTTCATGGCGGTAGCTCCCCTGTGCCCCGGGGAGAGTGGGGTGCAGCTGCCAGGGGCTCCCCGGCTTGGGCCCCACCTCGTGCCTTCCTGGCTCTGCCACCCCAGGGCTCCCGACCCCACCTTTGCCTAGCTGGGGGTGAATGTGAAGCTTCTTTCCTTCCCTGACGCTCTTTTCCCCTTTGCACGCGAGGCCCAGAGGCGGCTGCGCTGACCCCAGTCTGCAACCAACTGTGCCTTTGCTGAGCGGGCTACCCCCCCAGCCCAGGCCCCAGCCCCAGGCGGCTCGGGGCGTGAACGTGCAGGTGCCTGGTGTCTGGGCCTGGGGCTCCGGCTGGGGGTGCTGCTTCCAGGTTCTCCTGTTTGGCTGCACCAGGAACCAGGCCCGCCTGGTCCAGGAGTGACCGCAGGGCTGGGGGCAGCGTTGGACATTTTTGCCCCCATGTCCGCTGGCCAAGCAGCTGCTGGAGCCAAAGTGCAGGAGGGGTCTTGTGCCCCCCCACCCCTTGTATATTGTCCTGGTTTGTACTGGGGCCTGTGCCCCCTTTTCTATATCCCAAAGCAGCGAGCAATAAAGACATTAACAGAGCAGGCCTCAGCTCCTTCTGTCGGTGGGATGGGCCTGGCGGAGGGAATAGAGGGGCTCCAGAGGCCTTGCAGAGGTCAGGGGTTGGCAAGAGGGACCCCAGAGCTGGGTTTGTGGCTGCTCTCGCAGACCCAGGCTGGGAAAGGGCTGATGCTGTGGCTCTAATGCGACTGGCCCGACGAGGGCCCTAGGAGGGGGAGGTGGGGGGCAAAAGCAACCATAGACGTGGCGGCTGCTTTCCAGCGCTGGCAGCGCATGGGGAAGGCGGCGCCTGCAGCGTTTCCCTCCCAGCCGGGAGGCCGGACTCACCAGGCGGCGGAAGAGGAATGGCTGCAGCTCCGTTTTGGCCCGGGCAGCAGGGTCCAGCCTGGCGCTGGAGAGGGTTGGACTGGGCGGCCCCAGCAGCTTTGTCTGGTCTCGTGGTCTGTAGGTGCTGTCCTGGCCCCAGTCAAGTCCCTGGGGACCCCTCAGTGCGCAGGATGGAAGTGGACAGTTTCTTTGATCTCCTTCCCTTCCCCCCCCCCC
>NW_017729012.1:11478605-11520006 GCF_001723915.1 Gavialis gangeticus | reverse complement strand
CCCCCCCCCCCCCCCATATAGACACAGGAGCTGGGACTGACCACGAGGGGACAAGACGAGGCAGAGCACAGGGAGTGTTTGGTAGCAAAATTTATTAAAACCTCTAAACAAAACAGCACAAGACCTCACCAGCCCCTCCCCTCCCACCCCTGGGTCTGATGCTCTGCACGCAGCTGGCAGGCACAGGCACAGCTCAGCCCCGAACGAAGGAGCTGGACGCCTGCTGCCAGAGCCACTACCCACAGCTGGTGTCAGGGCGCCCTTCCCAAGCTGCAAACACAAGGTCGGGGGAGCAGCAATTGCATGCCTAGTCCCTGTCTCCAGGGAAGAGTCCAGGCCCAGGGGCCAGTACTGTCCGGAGGCAGCCCCTGCTCAGAGCTGGTCCTGCCCTGCCAAGCCTAGGGGGCTTTGGCTTTCTTTCTATGGTGCAGGGTGTTCCTTGAGTCCTCTTGCACGGCCATCCTGTACGGCTGGGGAGAAGGATCCATGCTGCAGCTCTGGGTGTGCAGGTCTGTGCAGCTGCGTTGGGCTGGCACGTCCCAGGCAGAGCCCCCAGCAAGGTCCTTGTGGTGGAAGTCCAGCTGCCTGGCCTCGGTCTCCAGGGTCTGAGCTGGGCAGGATCCTGGCCGTGGTCCGGAATCGAATGCCCTTTGATGCACCAGTGATGTGTGCTGCCCGCGCTCTCCCCAGCAGATGCTGCAGCCTCCAAGCAGCTGTCACTCAGGAGCCCAAAGCCAGAGGGCTCGTTGCCTGACCACGGGGCCCCTCTCTGCCTGGACTAGTCAGCCCCTGGGGTGGGCTTGGGGACAGGAAGTCGGGTGAAGAGGAGGCCAGGACTCCTCCAAAGCAAGCAGCTGAGCAAGCAGAACCCCTCCCACCCTGCCAGGGCACCGTAGTGCCACAGATCCAGGTCCCCTCCCTGGCCCCAGGCAGCACAGGCAGATGAAGCAGACAAGCCCCTTGCCCAGCACAGCAGCCTCAGGGGCTGCTCCCCACTGCCCTCAGCAGCGCCCTGCTCAAGCTGGTTTAGCCCGAGCCCAGAGAGGCAAGAAGAGCTGCTTTCAGGCCTGCTGCCGCCTCTCCCACAGGCCCCTGTGCTTGAGAGCAGAGAAGGGGAAGGACCGGGAGGGCAGCTCAGGCCCCAGGGGTCCAGACATACTGCTTCCGTAGTGCTGGGGTGTGCCAGGGGCTGGGCCAGGGACTGCTACGTGACCGCTGCGGAGGGCAGCCAGGGGCTGAAGCCCCTCTCAATCTCTGTGCCTGCAGTGTGCTCCAGCTTAGAGATGAACCAGCTGCAGGGAAGCCCCTACCCCATGAGGGGGTCTGGGGTGCAGGACCCACATGCTGGGAAACCTTCAGGGTGGCATTGGTGCCAGGCCTCCCACACAAGGCAACAAGGCCCCCTGAGCAGCAGCCACATTGCACACTGCTGGACAGTCTGTTACCTGTTCCTTGCTGGACATAGGGGTCTTCCCCAGGGAAACAGAGCATCCCACTTGGCCTGACCCCGGTCTTCCCCAGGGAAACAGAGCATCCCACTTGGCCTGACCCCACCCTCGGGGTCCATGGGGCAGCAGCTAGTGATCCCACCACGATGCCCAGGACACTGCAGCCTAACGTCAGTCGGAGCCGACTGCCTGAGTGCCCGAAGGAGTGTAAGAGGGATCTGGGACAGGGAGCAGGAGTGTGTCTGGCATGGGGAGAGGCACAGCAGAGGGGCAGGAACAGCTGCAGGGCGATGGTGCCTCAGTGATGATGCTGCCCCGCAGACCGGGGGAAGAGGGCCCTCACGCCCTGGTGCTCCAGGGCTCACGGGGGCAAGGGCATCTCCCAAGGGAGAGAGAAGCCCCACGCTCATCAGCTCCAGGCAGACTCTGCTGCCAGGAAGAAGGGCAGCCTATGGGCTTGCCCAGGCCCAACCCCGTCCTGCCCCAGGGTGCAACTGGGACCCAAAGGAAAGCGCAGCGCTGCGAGGAAGCAGAAGCAGCAAGGGGGTGAGATGGCGATGATGGCAGCAGGGGAGAGTCTGACCCCACAGACCAGGGTCTGCTTTAGCATGGGCAGCCCCAGCCTGTCCACAGGGTCCTGCTCTTTGGGAGGGGCTAGGACAACAGGTCACTCTTGCCCCTGCGCCCCACACACAAGGTAAGCACTGGGGGGGACAGCCCCTGCTGTTAACTCGCTGCCCTCAAGGAAACCATCAGGAGCCAGAGGCTGCGAGACTGACCCCAGAGCTCACCCCAAAGTCTTCTGGGACACAGCGCCTACTTGCTTGGCTTCACCTGAGCCTCAGTGCTCCAGCCTCTGTACGAACCATCGGCAGCAACGACCTTCCCAGCGCGCCTGCCCCACGGCAGCACGGCCATCCCAGGGGGTGAAGACGTGGCATTTATTGTTCACGGGTGGGCGGGTGGCAGGCGACGTGTTGCAAAGCCTGCCTCAAACGCCACGGTCCCACGGGCCACGCGCTGCGGTACTCACTCGGCCTCTCCTGCCCGCACGCGCTCAACCCTCCTGGGCCCACTTCAGGAAGGTGGGAATGTCCCGCACGGGCACGTTCCGGGTCAGCGCCTTGACCCGCAGGTTCCGGTCATCCGTCAGCAGCACCACCTCTCTCAGCAGGCGGATTGGGTCATCTGGAATGGAGATGGGAGGTTTGCGGGGTCAGGGCTGAGGTGCCAGTGCCTGCGGCAGAGTGGGGAGAGGGAGCCAGGCTTGCTGGCACAGCTGCAAGCCAAAGCGCTGTCATCTGCCCTCTGCTCCACAGCACTGGGGCCCCCTCCTGTGCAGCCTCCCACGCCCCTGTGCTGGCGATCTCCCCACTGTGGGCATGTGCTGGACCCAGGGATTGTGCTGCTGGAGCCTTGAAAGGGCTCTGGGCTTTCCTGAGTACATGTACACAACATGGGCTCATTCCTGCCCAGGGCAGGGGTCGGACTCGACGATCTAATAGGTCCCTTCCGACCCTAACATCTGTGAAACACGGGCACCCCCTCTCGCCTGGCCAAGGCTGCCTCTCCAGGCTCTTGCTCATGAGACGCCCCCAGGGTCAGCTCCACTCGAGCCTCATGGCTTCCGCATGAAGCTCCTTCCAGGCAGACTGGGAGAAGCCCTCAGTCAGGCCAGGCTGGGGAGGGGCCCTTGCACACCAGACCTGTCCAACTATGTGTCCCCTGCCCTCCCCTGGCCCAGAAGCACCTTTGTGAGGGGCCCTGGTCAACAGCCAAGAGGGGAGACATGTAGAGCAGGCGCAGGAGGTGTCTCGGGGGCCAGGACGCAGTTTTGACTTGAGCTCTCCCAGGACATGGCTGCTTTGCTCCCTGCGCTCTCACGGTGAGATCCAAACCCTGCCCTGAATTTAAGTGGTTTTGGACAGGCCACGACCGCTGGCTTGGCGGACTCAGCTCAGACAGACAGAACGAGCTGCACCCCAAGGAACAGCCCGCATGCCCCTGCCCCTGGAGGAGCCACCCTGCACCCTGGGGCGGGAGCAAGGGCTCCATGTGCAGAGTGGGGGAAGCATATGGGGCATGTGTAAGCAGCTGGGCCCTGTGACCAGAGCTGTTCCTATGAGCACAGGAAACACAGCGCCTCCGTGCCAGGACTTGGATGGAAAAAACAGAGGCCATGGGAGCCTAACATGGGCCAGGGATCTGCTGCGCTGGTGGGGGGGAGGGGAAGGGAGGGGATGACTGTGGGGAGCGTGGCCGGGATCTGCTGAGCTGGGGGGGAAGTAGGGAGAGCGCGGCCGGGATCTGCTGAGCTGGAAAGGCGGGCTGTGGGGAGCGCGGCTGGGATCTGCTGGGCTGGGAGGGACGGGCCACGGGCCAGGCCCTGCTGGGAGCCGGCTCGGAGGTTCTGTGTGGACACTCTCCGACACGCGTAATGATAAACATCCTCTGCTGAGCTCCGTGATGCGGCAGCTTGTTACAAACCAGAGGCCGTCAGCTTGTCAGGCCCATCCGCCATAATCCGCGACTCCAGAGCTCGGCCCCGTCCGCACGTAAACACTGGTGACGGCCGTTCTGTGTCTCTGACAAGTTAAGCTACTAAGAATTTGTGCTAACAAACGGGGCTTGATGCAATCCCAGCCCAGCAGCCCCTGGAAACTGCTCACGGAGGCTCTGGCCACTGCAAGCCTCTTGCGAGGGGGGCACTGCCTGCCCCAGTGAGTAGGGGCAGACAGCCCTGCAGAGACAGCCCTGCCCTCCTTCCCATCACCGCCATTGTGACTAGACGCTCAGTCAAGCACTGACTCTACTTGAGCTGTGGTGCACTTGGTGCTGTACTGCCAGAACAAGGCGCTCTGTCCAGCTTCTGGTGCAAGCAGATAGCTAGAAATGACAGCTGGGCACAGGGCAGACACGGCTAAAGAAAGGCCCAGGCCAGGCAGATGACTAGCAATGGTCTCCCTGCATCAGCCGCCGGCCTGTTACCAAGCATTCGGCAGGCACTGCAGCAGACGAGTACTCTAAGGAGGGGGCTGAGGTGCTTTGTGGGTGTATGCCCGGGGGTAAGGTGCAGCACAGGGGAAGCAGGGAGGGGCATGGCTGAAGATCGACCAGGCAGGTGACAGACCATGAAGGGCCCTGAAAGCAAAGACCAGCATGACAGAGGAGGAGCTCGAACCCAGTACCTTTGTTAGCTGGCATGAAGTCCTTGGCCTTGTCATTGCAGTAATGGAGGCAGCAGGACAGGATCAGGTCATCGTTGTTGCCCTAGGAGGAAGGACGATATTCCCACATCAGGATGCAGAGCTGCAGCACCCCCTTCCATGCTCACCCCACGCCCCGGGCTACCAGAGCCACCCCCTCGCACTCAGTGAGGACCAAGGCCACGTCACTGGGGAGCCCTTCCCGCTCAGCCCGAGCACAGCCATGCTGGGGGGCTCTGGCTCCGTCCCAGATGCATGCTCCGGGGCTGGTCCAGGGCCTCTTACCTGCTGGCCAGTGGTGTCTTCACTGCGGAAGGAGATGGACTCGAGCTCATTGCCACGGCTGGTAAGGGCCCTCATGCAGCTGTCGCGGCTCTCAAAGCGCCCCTCCAGGAACTCAATGGACTTCCTGGCTCGCTCCTGCAGCTGGCGGGCGTAGCCCCCAGCACGGTGCTCCGTCTCCGAGCCCTTGGCTAGGCCGTCCAGCTCGTTGATCACTGTCACACACAAAGGGCACAGGGCAGTCAGCACAAGACAGGGGAGCTGCCTGCCGCTCACAATGGGGGCCCTGCGGCTGAGGCCTCAGGTGAGGAGCAAGCCTGTGTCAGCATGTGGGAAGAGGAGGAGAGTGGTGCTGCCCCCGCCCCACCCAGAGCCTGCCAGGCCAGGCCATGAGCAATCCAGCATCTCACTGTGATGCATGTACAGCACCTGGCACAGCAGGACTCTGCCCTCTGCGAGGTCCTAAGGTGCTACCATGGTGCACACAGTAATGAGACATCACAGAGTCAGAGAGAAGGGCTGCAAGGGACCTCCAACCCCCTGCCTGAGGCAGGATCAACCCTGTGCAGACCATCCTAGACAGGCGATAATCTAAACTCTACCTAAGACCGCGGTCAACTCCGACACTACACAGACAGCACCCAAACCTGCCACAGGGAAAGCAGGGAGACCACAGCAGCCAGCGTCCTGCTTCTATAAAAGGTTAAGATACACTCAAGAGTTCCTAGGTAGAGGCCATGCCCCACACCAAAAAGGAGGGCAAAACCCGACAGCCTGTACCCATCTGGCCATGGGTTCAAATTCCTTCTTGACTCTAAATACAGAGATCGGTCAGACCCTGAGTGGAGGGGCAAGACCCTCTAGCCAGAGACCTCTGGCTTTGCTCCAGGCAGAAGCACTGGCGCACCCCATCAAAACCCCAGCCTGGGCTATAGCAACCAGTGCTTCTGAATGAGACTAAAAAACACCCTGACACGTTGCTGCGGGGGGGGCAACCAGCAACGCCCAGAAGCCTGGGA
Source organism: Gavialis gangeticus (assembly GCF_001723915.1). Classification (NCBI taxonomy): domain Eukaryota; kingdom Metazoa; phylum Chordata; order Crocodylia; family Gavialidae; genus Gavialis; species Gavialis gangeticus. The sequence goes on along the minus strand of NW_017729012.1, from coordinate 11,514,051 downwards.
AATTCCCATGGCAGAACACAGGCCTGGCTATGCCTAGATCATCCCTGACCAGTGCCTGTTCAGCCTCTTCTTGAGCACCTCCAGAGACGGCGAGTCCACAGCTTCCCTGGCATCTTTTCCACAGCCTCACCGTTCTAACAGTGAAGCAGCTTTCCCTGACACCCAGTCTAAACCACCTCTGCCACAACTTCTAGCCACTGGTCCATGCCCTCTATGCAGTGAGAGAGAAAAGGTGCTTTCCCTCTTCTTTATAGTGCCCTTCAGGTATTTGAAGACTGCTACATATCCCCTCTTAAATGCTTTTTCCAGAATCACAAGCTTCTTGCTTCAGCTAGAACTCACCAAGCTGCCCCGTTCCTACCCTGCCCCAGGCCTTGGCTGTGGGCAAGAGAAAGCGCCAGACTTTGGTGAGGGGCTGCAATGTCTCTTGGACTGGGCAGGCTGGGCCATCTAGCCCCATCTCCTAGTCCCAGTCTCCAAGGGCTGATTCCCGACCCCACAGGATGACTGACCGCTATAGCTATCCACCAAGCTTCTGCGCAGCAGCCTGCAGCTCTCCTGAGGCTACTGCCACCACTGCAGCTACTGGTCCTAGCCTCCGACTTGCTGTGGCTTGAGAGAAGGCCGTCCTTGCGCACTGCTCTCTGGGAAGGCCTGGCACATGAAGCGAGGTCTGCAGCAGGACTGGCTGGGGCAGGGAGGAGCAGCAACACGCACCCTCTGCACAGCTCTCCTTACTGAGGCAGGCTGCTCAGCACTCTCCCTGCCCTGCACCTCGCCGCGGCCGGGACAGCACGCTCCTCTCAGGCCCAAAGACGCGCCTGGCCCAGGATCAGGCTGACTCCCAGGCCTGCTTGCCGCACTGCTAGACTGGGGATTTGCTGCTCCCAAAAGTTGGGCTGGGGCCGCCACCACCTGCATGTGACACCCAGGAGAGCCCCACAGAGCACCTGTCCTCAAGGCACTTCCTGCTGCCATGAGGAGCAAGTGTGAGTGAGGTCTCTGTACAAAAGTGCTCACATGCATGTGCAACAGCCCACTTACACATGTGTGCCAGTGCGCCTGGGGCCTGTGTGAGAGTGAGTCCCTGTGCACAGCATGTGTTTGAGCTGTGGCTTGATTTCTGGAGATTCTTTCCAAGCTCCAAGCCAAGCCCTGAGTTCAAGTGGGAAATATGCATTCCTCAGGGGCTTGGGGAGAGAGCTCGGGGTCTGAGGCCTCTCCCCGGTGCTGTGAATCACTGAGCAGGGAGCCCGTGTGACCATTCAGTTCTGTGGCAAGCCTGGCACTGGCTGCCTGGGTACATGGGCGAAGCTGCATGGAGCTGCTCTGCTCCTCTGGCTCTGGCCCCAGCGCCCCGGTGCTGCCATGTGCGTACAATGCAGGGCTGCGATTCAGGGGGAGCGCTGCTAAGATGGAACATCAAACAGGAAAAGCTGGTATTCCCTCCCGAAATCAGCCTTCCTGCTTCCAAACCAAACAGGCTTCAAAGGGGAGGCTTGTTTGTGCTTCTGCACTAGGCCTGGCTTCTCCATGGCAGGGTCAGGCCCAAGGAGCATGGAGCAGGTTAAAGAGCAAGAGAAAGAAACCAAAGGGAAAGCTGCACGCTTAACCCCTTGCTGCCCCTCAGGAAGCAGCACACAGGAGGGGAGCCCTGGGCACTGGGCAGGGGGTCCGCAGGGGACACTCCCTGCCCAGCCCTGATGCTCGCAATAAGTTCGCAGGGGCAGAGAGTTCTGCTGCGGCTTCTGTGCTCTGGACTGAGGAGGGGAGGGCCCCCTCCCACGTGCTCTGGGCTTAGACTGGCTGCTGGTCTTGTGGCTTTGCTCAGCCTGAGTCAGGGCAGCACTGGCCAATTGCAGCCTCGTGGAGCTGGGAGCCGGTGCAGGGGGTCAGTGGCTCCTCTCATGGGGCAGGTGAAACAGCGTGGGTGAGCGAGCGTCCACTGAACTGCACCAGAGTAGCCAGGAAGCCAGGCTGCCCTGCAGGGTGCATGCCAAAATTCCCAGGGGGTGTGAATGGGGAGCTCACATCCCCCCTAGCTCAGCAACCTCCGCCGGGCTGACAGCCCCTCCCTGGTGTTCCCAAAGTGGAGAGGCCAAGCTGAAGCATCTACAGGGTTCCCAATCCGGGCAAGGGCCCCCCTTGCCACTCTTCTGGGTCTCCCCAGCCAGCAACCCTTGTCCGATTACTGAGTATGTGCGCCACCCCACCAGGGAGGAGCAGCACAGGCAGGAGGGCGCCGCAGCTTCAAGACAGCGCGAGGGCTCTGCAGCACCTCCTGGGGACAGCAGTTGCTGACTCTGACTCCCCTCCTGCCCTGTGCCCCAGCCTCCCAGGGACTTGGCCTGCTGAGCATGACCAGGGGAGAAGCCTGCCCTGCAGGGCCAATGGCACAGGGGTCAGGCTAGGCCCCTCCTGGCAGCCCATTTCTAAGCACGCTACACTAACAGTTCTCATGCTTGTCTCTGCCATGAGTTGGTGTCAAACAGTCCCACCCCCAGAGCATGTGCCCACACAGCAGCGCAGAAAACAACACCTGCTGCTCACACACCAGAAGAGCTGGGGCTCCAAGGGCCATGAAGGCAGCAGCACAGCCAGCCCACTCTGTGCTCTGGACCTGAGGCACCTCCCCTACTCCTGCTCCTGCTCCAGGATACCTCCTTTGTGTCTGAAAGGATAACTTGGGCTGCAGGCTGGCGCTGGCGGTTCAGTCCCTTTGGGCTCCAGCTACCCAGTCCCAGTGTGACAGCAGCCAGGGGAACGTTACCTCGAACTCAGTGCGTGGTTTGATGATCAGAGCAAAGGCATCTCAGCAAATCCTCCCGCCACCCCGGGAGACCACCCAGCAGCAAGGCTGTTATCTGCCAGGGCGAGTGTTTACCAATAACGGGAACCAGCTTGCTGCTTTGCTGCGAGCTTTATAAGGATAAAATAAAGGGCTGGGCCAGCGTAGTGTTAGGCGCTGGGACGCGGGCTGGCCATCGCTCTGTGTCTAAGCCCTGGCTCAGCGGGGATAAGCTCCCTGCTTCAACTGTTTAACAATTCCCCCACCCTGCTCCCTCCCAAATTCCCTCTAAATCCTGCTTAACACCCGCTTGCCTCCCACACCCAATGCCCCTGGCACCCCACATGCATCAAAGGGAGGGGAACAAGCGCACGCGGTGGGTGGGGACCAGGCAGTAAGGGAGATGAGTGACATGGACCAGAGGATGCCTGCATGAGACCCACTGCAGGGCAGCACCAGGGGAAAGGGCAGGTACCCCTAGAGCAGGGTCCTGGGGCCAGGAGGGCCCCCAGCACAAGCATCAGCACGGAGATGAGTTCATCTCCAAAGTGGCTGCTGGTGGGCCTGGCCCGAGGCTAGCCATGACAACCAGTGACAGTGGGGTCTGGATGGGCCCAGGCTGTGCCACAGCAGGATGTACCCGCAGCAGATCAGTGAGGCTCCTGCGGGAGCAGGGTCAGGGAGAATGCACCTGGCCTGACTCACCGATCAGGGGCACCACCAGGATGAACTTCCTGCACTCCAGCAGCCGCGCCAGGCTGCTCAGGTGGTCGATGAACCCGTTGGTGTCTGGCACCAGGAAGATGGGCCGGATCTCCAGCTCCATCTGTCTCATCTGACTCTGATCCTTCAGCACAGCCTGCAAGAGCCCACAGAGAAGAGGAGAGAGTTAGGAAAGAGTTGGGCCAGGCCCAGGGAACCCCTGACCAGAGCAGCCAGGAGACCCTGATGGGAACTCACAGCAAGCGGGACTCTGGGCCAGAAGCTGTTTGACCCTCCAGCAAAGCCCCATGGCACTGCAGGCATCAGGCATGCAGCTGCCGCCCCGGCAGGGTGTAAAGAACGCCCTCGTGCAGAGGCATACCGAGCACTGGGCAGCATCTGGGATACGGCCCTGTATCCTGGCATGCCAGTGTCCATACTAGAGGGGCTATGTGGCTGCAGCGGAGTTGTAGCAGGACTGCTGGTCTAGGGAAAGTGCACAAGCAGCTCGGATAGGCAGGGCCTTTGGGCCAGGGAAGCGGTGCCACAGGACAGCTCCGATAGCCAACGCCACTAGGCAGCTGCTGCTGTTACCCCTGCCTGCACATGTGGCCATGAGAGCACGGGGCTGCTGCTCCCACAGAGACCCATGAGGAAGTGCCTGGCTCTGCCAAGCTCCGATGACTGAGGGCCCCTCTGGCTGGGCAGCAAGCTGCTAGCAGCAGCCCCACTTGCCCTCGCAAATGGCAAAAAGGCTCAGCGACACGGCTCTCGCTCCCTGCCCAGGCCCAGGCCCCATGTCCCATTAGAGAGCAGCCCCAGTGAAGCCAGAATACAAGCTGCGCCCAAGACCCCTCAGGCGGCGGACAAGTTTGTGCTCCCAGGTCCACGTGCAAGGGCAATGCCCTGTGCGCGCGGCCCTGCGGGTATGGCCCCTGGAACGCGCCCCAGACCCCGCAGTCCCCTCGTGGGTGGCATCTGCCCTCCTGGCTCTCACAGCTCGTACCCGTCAGATTCCTGGCAGCTGCGAGCGACGCCTGTGCCGGTCGTCACGTCCCATTCCGCTCCCCGGGCCGCCCGGTGAGAGAAGGACACAGGATGCGCAGGGAGCGAAAGAGCGAGGTCGGCGGGGAGCGTGCCAAGTCCCCTCTCGCAGCTCCAGGACGCGCGGGGAGCCAGAGGGAAACTCGCCTCTGCAGAGTTCAGAGGCCGGCAGCGAGATTTATTTTTGTTTGTGCGAGTAAAAGGCTGCAGAAGCCTCTGGCCAAGGGGGTATGGGGGGAGGGGAGTGGCCTGTGATTCATGCAGCCTCTCGCTGGCCTTTCGCCAGAGACGAAAGAGAACGCGGGTGCGCAACTGGGAGCTGCGACCACATTAACTCTTCAGCCGGTGCCGCAGGGATGAGAGCCGCACCCTGTCGGGGGAAAGCAGCAGGCACTCGGACTCCTGGGTCCCACTCCCCGCTCCGGCCAGCCGGGCATGCAATCCTGAGAGATCACTTCCTGTCCCCATGGCTCAAGCATGGTAATGACCCGTCCCAGTCTCCTGGGAGCTGGGAAGCCGGCCACGTGCAAAGGCCCTGGAAATCACATGGGACGGGATGACATGAGAGCAGCACAGCTGTTTCTCCCAGGGACGGGCCGATGCCTGCGGGGAGCCAGGCTCTGGCCTGCGTTCCCGGAGCAAGGGGAACGAGCGAGTGCTCCACTGCAGCAGCAGAGAAGCCGGAAGCTCCCGTGTGCCGTGGGGAGCACACACAGGAGGGCTGCTGAGGCCAGGCAGCACAGGGAGTGCTCGGCTTCTTCTGGACTGGTGGTGGCTCCTTTGCGTGGTGACAGCTCTGAGCTCAGGTGCTTCTGACCATGTCCAAGTCCCAAATTTCTGCCCAAGTCCGCCAGACCCCTGAGGATGTCCCGCAGCAGTTGCCTGTCCTGCCACCATGTCCTGGCAAGAGGGCCGCATCATGGGGCTGCAGTTGCTCAGGGCTGTCCTTGGCCAGGGCCCTGTCGGACCCCACATACATACAGGAGCTCCTCTAGACACTCAGTGCCCTGCGGCAGGGAGGAGCCACCGGCCGGCTACCTGGAACTGAACGGCCATGGAGAGGCCCACGTCTTGCCTAGGGAGGAAGGGGTCCTGTAGACTGGGCTGGGGTGGCACCCAGCACTCTGCCCTTGCTGGGTCATGAACGCCAGTCCAGTTCTCCCTGCAGCCGGGCAGCCGTGGCGCCGCTGCCTGCTCCGGCTCCGTCTGCTCCAGGGGATAGGAGGCGGATTTTCCAGGGGGCCAAGAACAATGCCTCTTTCTAGACTCTGCTCGAGGGTTTCCTCGTTCCAAGGTTTGTCGGCAGCGTCTTCCCCAGGAGGAGACGTGCCCCGTGCCTGGTAGCGAGCCGGGCTGCCGCCGTGGCGGAGCCGCCGTGGGTGGGTGTGCGCCTTCCGCACCAGCAGGCACCCGCTCCCAGGCAGGTGCGTGCCGGCGCGCGCGCACCCGCCGCATTGTTCCTCCGTGGAAAGCGTGAATGGGCTGGGGCTATATTTAGCAGGTTAGTCACGCTCCCGCCACAAAGGAGTGGCTGCATCTTAAGGGGGCGGCTGTTCCGTGTGCTTGGAGGGGACAGGGGGAGGCTATTTTGGGAAGACATGTCATAATTGGCTGCCCAGTGAAGCCGCTTCTGTAATGCCGAGCAAAACAATAGCAGCATCCAGAGGAAGAGCCTGTTATGTTTCAGGTGGGATGTTTTCAACTGCTCAGGAAACCCGACCGCTCCCAGCGCACAGCAGCGGCACAAAGGACAGGGGACGCCGAACAGCATGGACCAAGGGCTCGGCCAAGGGAGGGGGCTGGGTACCAAGGGCCACAGTGGGTGCGTCGCAAGGGAGAACACGTCTGCCCGTGCCAGCCCAGCTCCCTCACCACTGGAGCCCTGGCGGGGACGTGACCCTTGCTCCCCCCAGCACACAGCAGCTCCCAGGTGTGTCTGTGACTCAACCTGCCCCAGCTCGGTAGCTGGCCCTAATGGTCTGGCCTGATGAGACATGGGAATGGGGCTCCCAGCTGGACTGGTGAACCGGCACTGGAGGATGCGGGGCAGGGGAGAGTGGGAATGCATGCACAGGTGCAGGTAGAGGTGGGCAGACTGAGCATGGCAGAAAGCCTCACTCCAGGGAGGACTTGTCTGAGGAGCCCGTCTCTTTTCCTGCCGCAGAGACGCAATGGAGAGGTCCCCTGGCAGGGACAAGCCAAGGGGCTACTCCTGCTCTCTCAGGGGAGCCAAGCTGAGCTCTGCAGGCCCAGGTGCCTCTCGCACCTTGAGCTGGACAAGTCACTGAGAGGAGACAGCAGGGCCACTGGCCTCCCAAGAGAAGACGAGTGCCATGGGGCAAGCCCCTGTCCCTACCAGGATGACAAACAGGCACTTGTCTCATAAGCCCCTCAGGGCAAATGGGACAGGTGCAACAGGTTCCTAAAATAAAGGACAGTGATTGCACAAAGGGCGCATGGGGCTGAAGACTCTGGATGCTGCCCAAGACGTTTCCAGGCCAAATGGGTGGCTTACATGCCAGTATTGCCATGCAGAACCAATCCAGTGGCAGAGCCTGAAACAGGGGCAGTGGCACACAGCAATGTAGCACAGGACAAGGCCATGTGTGAGCCAGGGGTTTGGGGCTGGCCCCCATTAGCAATGAGGGCGGAGAGCTGTGAATGGACTGGCAGCTCCAAGCAGGGGACTGAAGTGCAGCAGACTGAAGCGCAGCAGAGAGGACGCTGAGATCAGAAGCACGAGGGGCTCAGCAGGGAGAACGCAACTAAGCCAGTCGAGCGAGTGAAGCCACCCACCCGCAGCCCCTCCCAGGAAACGAGACCCAGAGGCAGCAAGGGCAGAGAGAGCCCGATGCGCAAGAGCAGACAGAGCAGCAGGGAGGGTCAGTGAAAGCTAAGCCAGAGAAGCCCAGCAGATGTGGGGCTGCTCACACAGTGGTGTCTCTATGGGGTGAGGACAGCCCCTCTCTGCAGGCCCCTGAGGTGAAGGAAGAAAGGATGGCCCAGCAGCGTGGGCAATGCGCTCAGCCCTAGATCTCTTCCTGCTGCCGCTGGCAGCCTGACCCTGGCAGTACCTTGGACCTCTGCTCCTATGCACAAGGGAACCGTTGGCCTGCCCTGCCGCAGAGGGAATGGGAGGGCAGGTGCAGCAAAGACCACGAGCATCTCCGGCACTGCAGTGCCAGTCCCTGTATCTCCCTGGGACCACGATGCAAGGAGCTGCTGCTTGTCTGTGGCACTGTGCAGAAGCATGGGCTCCTGCCCAGGTAGGGGAGGCACGCTCAGGACAGGCCAGTGCAGAGCGCAGAGATGCGGTGAGACCGCAAGGAAGAGTGCAGCACAGCATCAGGGGAGAGTCCCTATCAGCGAGCGCAGGGGCATCTCTCTGGGAAGACCCAGGAGCTCTGTGACCCCAGGCCCTGAGAACAGGCCAGGGAGAGGCTGGGGGAAGCTCAGCCCCATCCAGCGGCCCCTCCCCTGACTCAGGCTGTCTGGTCAGTGCCCGCATAGAGCAAGGGCTGGGGCCTGCACACGTGTTCTTCTCCAGTCTGTTCCCAGCCAGCTCTGGGCTGCATGACTTGACTCAGCCCCCAAGGACTGCTCCTCCACCCCTTGCAGTCAGGCTCCAAGTGCACCTCAGCCCTCAGCTGCGCAGCCCCCGGTGCTGCCCACACCCACATTCTGACCTCCATCCGGCTGAAAGCCCCAGCCCCAGCCCCAGCCCCAGCGCAGCTCCGGAAGAGGGGAGGGGTGCACTGGGGAGAGACCTGGGACACCTCCGGCAGCTCCTGACTGCTGTGGAAGGGGCAGCCTCAGTCCTGGGCGCCAGGGAAACTGTGCACAGACAGGGGAGCTGCAGCCTGGGGCTCTGCGATTGCTGCCCTCCCAAAAACATGTGCAGTTCCTGTTTGCCGGGTTTGTGCAGAGCACTGGGAAGTGGGGAATTTGCTTACACCTCTGGCTTAACAACCTGGGGAGGCTGGGAGGCTTCAGGCCGCTTGAATTTACAGCCCATCTCTCTGATCGCTAGCTTGCTCCCTGCCGCTTTCTTCCTTATTGTATTAATGCGACCCAGGTACCTGCCAACACTAATAGCCTGGTGTGCAGGGCAGCCCCTCCCTCCCTCTTGCTCACTTCTACCTTTGCCTCAATATGTATTTTTTAAAATTGAAGGAAAAAAAAGGGGGGTGGGAAATGCAAGGAGGTTGGGGTGGGTTTGGAAGGCGAAGCGCAGTGGTTCTGGGCCCTGCGCCAATAGCTGGAGGGTACACATGTGTGCTCTCCCAGTAGGGCCTTCCGCGGCCCTGTTTTACAACCACCTCGGCACAGACGGCAGAGTTCACGCATATGGCCAGACAGATGTGTCTGGCTTGCGTTCAAGGCTGGAAAATGAAGAATTATGGAAGTGAAGGGCCCTGGGCATTAGAGAGGGCGGAGGTGAGGGGGAGGGGGAGCCGGGGAGAATTCTCCTCTGCTGAGAAATCCTCATCTGCGCTGCAAGGCTGGAGGAAGAGGGGCCGAGAGAAACCAAAGCAGCCAAGAGCCATGTATGTGGGCTTGCTCTTAAAGGGCCAGTGCTCATGCCGCCGGGCCCCCACTCCCAGCTGGGCCAGTTGACCTCCCAGCTTCCAGCTGGGGCAGGCTCAGAGGGCCACCGTTGGACAGCCTGTGTTGATCAGGTCCGCCCATGTGCCCACAGCGAGGGCAACAGGGGGCTGGTGCTGCAGCTGACGGCAGCAGCGCTGCTCATGGGAGCTCTGCAGTATGCTGTCAAGTCCCCGCAGAGAACAGGAAGGTTCCCCATGGCGAGGCAGGGCCCCACGACTGAAGGGATCCCTATCACTCCTGACCCACACAACACAGGTGTGGGTGTGCACCTCTCCATGGAGGACAGCAGTGTGGAGACAGCTTCAGCCAGCTCTGGACTGCTCCAAGTTTCCGCCAGTTCTGCCCCAACCATGGCCTGGCCCCACTGAAACCCAAGGGGGAGCTCTGCTGATGCCTGGTGACCAGGAAGGCAGGCCCAGGCTAGAGAGCCACGTGCTTGGCCCCCCAGGTGTACGGGGCAACTGGCTCACCCTGCCCAGACACCCTGACATGCTGCTCCTGTCCTACCTGGATCTTGTCCTGCCGACGCTGCTGCTCAGCTACTTTCCGCACTAGCACTTGCTTCTTAGCTCGGAGCTCCTTGATGTCAAGCTCTCCCCCACTTCCTTCAGCCTCGGAGTCATCCTCAAACGCCTCAACCCTCACGTCGTCCTCCTTGACGCACAGAACCCAGACGGACAGAAACAGAACAGAACAGGTGAGAGCTGGAGGGCAGCAGGTGACTGAACACCCTCTCCTGGATGGCCCACCCCCAGCAGAGAAGACCGTGCTGGGTACATTTGCCCACTGCTAGTCGCTCACATGATGGGGGACATTTGGGTCTAGTCACTACAGAAAAGGCAAGGGAAACCCTAAACTCTGCTGTCAGCCAGGCAAGTGGGGCCTTGCGGCCAGGGAATCCAGATCTGATGCTGGTGAGCACTACTCAGGGACTCTGGACATACGGGAGAGGCTCCTGGCCTGGCTGGACCTTGGGCCAGTCACCTGCCTGGGCTCCTGTCGGCCTGTAGGACAGAGGACGACATTTCATCTCCCACCCTCAGAGCTGCCTGGTCTGTCAACTCAAGGTAGAAGCTCCTCGAAGCTAGATGCTGCTGCAGCACTGCTAAGAAGCCCTGATACAGGCCGGCACTGTCTTCTGCCCTTACTGATGGAACCAGACCCAGGGATGTTAAGGACAGAGGGAATGTGAGGCTCTGGTCTGCCTTTCTGCCTGGCACACACCAGGGAATGTCACCCAGAGACTCCTGCCTCAGCTCGTCCCTCCCAGCCCAGCTGGATCGGGTCCATCGCAAAAGGACGCTCCATCTGGATTTAAGATGCTGGGCGAGGCAGGACTTGCCAGACCCTGGGCAGGAGGTTTCACAGGTCTCGTACATGCCCTGTCAAAAACGTGCACGCAGGGCTCTGGCCTCACCTCGCCATGCCCTGGCTTGTGCCCCAGGTCATGCTTGCCCTCTGAGCTGCCCCCTCTGCTCCTGGTGGTACAACCCTGTGCTTGGCTGGGAACATGCACAGCTCTCACTGGGTAATCCACAGCAAGCTCTCCCACGGGCCTGTGACTGCCCCGAGCTGTGTGCCCCCTGCCAATGGCTCTACTTGCCCTCCCAGACCATGGCCAAAGTGTAGGAACAATGACAGGTGCCTGTGGGTCCACGCCAGACACTGCCCACAACGGGCCCTGTTGGAGTTCCCAGCCAGGGTACACGTGGCCTGCACAGGGCTGAGCCGAATGAATCACAAGGAAACACTCTCAGTTAGTAGATCAGCTCCTTCCCACTCATAGCCAGCCTCAACTCCAGGCTCAGGGTTTGTCAGCACTGGGTCTGGCACCACAGACAGACGCTCCACAAATCAGGATGGCCAGTGAGGAGCCCAGGAGCCCCCCAGCCTGGATTAGCTCTCACAGAGCCGGGGACTGTGCACACAGGCTGCTCTCTCACTCATCCTGTGGCGGGGGAAGACAGCCCTCGGCCTCACCTCCACCCTCCAGGATGGGCAAGCCCACAGGAAGCAAGGAGCAGCGTGGAGGGCAGGCACATCCATGGGAGCCCAAGTGGGTGCAGTGCAGATGTAGGTCGGCAGCGCAGTTGGGTTGGATTACGCCTGCCTAGGGTCAAGGGATGGTCACGCCAGCCTGAGAAGCTAAGCTCTGCAGGGACTCGAATGAGGAAGCCTGGGTTTTGTAATGAGCTCACGGAGGTTCCCATAGCTGAGAAAGCCCGGAAACCTCATGCCTTAGCCTGCCACTGCTGAACGGCTGAGGGAACCAGCAGTAGCGGTGGCTCCACTAAGGGGGCCAAGGGATCCAGGGTCTGAGCACTAGGGGAAGGCAGTGAGGGTGTTCTCAGGTCTGAGACCCTGAATTGGGCCCCAAGACCCCAGCCTCTCTGTCCTCAAATGCCCCACGTACAGGGCAGGGGAATCCAGGCTTGTCCGCCACCAAGGCCAGCCACAGTGCTCTGGGGATCCCTGCAGCATCCCTGCCCCCATCCCCGGTTTTCCAGCACTTCACCTGCTGCAGACACTGCAGGGATGAAAGGGCCTGGATCATGCTGTGGCTGGTGCCCAGACCCCAGCTCCCCTGGGGACAAGTTGGCCAAAGGCCAGGGCACATAAACCCCCCAGCACCTCACGGGTGGGAAGCCACGTCCTTGGCAGGGCTCTGCCCTCTTCTACCCTCCCTCCACATCCTTCCAGTCGGATGTGTAGTGAGCCTGGGCAGTGCTTGGGCCACCCAGCTCCCAGCTCCGAATGCCTCTGCCCTCCTCTACTGTTTCCCTGGCCTTTCAAAAGGGAAGATTAAACACCAGGAAAGAGTCAACCTGCAGAGCGGCTGGCAGAGCCGTTAAACACACACACTGAGCCTGGAGTGAAACAAGGGCTACAGGAACAAGCAAGGGCAGAAAAACAAGAGGAGAATTCCTTAATCACATCAGGATGTGAGAGGCAGGGGAGGGCCGGGGCGCCAATGTCAGCTCTTCCTGTACGTGTGCTGGAGGCTGGAGTTCAGGCCTGTGCCGCGCTGAGCTCCATGGCTATAAACTGAACCCTGACACCCCCTCGCCGCCCCCTCTCCCTGGACTCCAGAGCTGTGCGTTATTAAAGGCCCCCCCTCCCCGACAACCATTAAAAGCAGCATCTGGAACTCATAACAATGCACAAGATAGAGGCACCCAGGTCAGACTGGCAGGAAGGGGCATGAGCAAAGTATACTTGGGAGACAAGGGCTGTACACTATTATCCCCCAACGCCCAAGGCACACACAGCTACACCGGCTATAAATAGCGGGAGCTGCAGGGCAGGCCGGGGCTGGGCCCCACAGGGGTGATTCTTCCTCCTCCGCGGCACACTCTTCCCGCACGGTACCTGATCTTCCAGTTGTTTTCCCTCTTGGCTTCCCATTTCCTTTCCCATGGCGTCTGGGACGGGTGCCACTGACACATATTTTCCACCCTTGAATGCCAGCAAAGGCTCTTCTTGTCCACAAAGGGCTTCCAGGAAATACTTCAGAACTGTGACCCTCTTGCAGTCGGCTGCAATAACCTACAGGGTGCGGACAGGGGGTCGGGGGGAGAGAAAGGAAAACAGTCAGCGCAAAGGGAAGGCAGCGGGCACTGGCCAAAGCGAGATGCCCTGAGTCACAGGGCCCAGCGAGCCTCGGGACACTGGGGAGGGCGTCCTCAGGCCCTTTTGGCTCAGGACTGAAGCAAACTGTTGGGGCCTGGAGTCCCACTTCTAGCCACAGCCAAAGAGGAGGGTGAAAAGGGTGAGTCTGAGGTCCCCCAGCCATCCCAGTGCCCTCCACACCTCAGGGAGACTGGCCCATGCCCTGCAGCCCTCTCGCCCCCGACCTCACCCGAGGACAGGAGGCGGGCGCGGGCCCTGGAGCCTCCATCCCGCTTCGCGGCGCTGCGGAGAGGGCGCCCCCCCGCTGCCCCCACCCCTCCCAGGCCCGCAGAGGCGGAACTCCCAGCCTGAGCGCTGGAAATCCTGCTCGAGTGCGAGATGAATGATGAGGACTGTCCTGGCTGTTTCATTTCAGCTAAATCAACAGAGCCCCCTTGACAGCCTCCACGATGGGAGCGGGAGGGCTCGGAGAGCAGGGGTCAGGCAGGCGGATGCTGGGGGAAGGATACAGGTGCGCAGAGCCAGCAGGTGGGGGCATTGTACAAAAGCCGTGCGCCTCGCGGGCCCCAGGCCTGCCCCGTCCCCTGGGCTCAACGCACACAGCAGCGGGGGAGCCTGTCAGGGAAGCTAGGACAGATCTCGCCAGAGTGAAATTCAATAGCGCTGGTAATTATCAGATTCAGGAGACTCTCCAATGGAGTTTCCAGAGCTGTGGAGCCTGGAACTCATCCCCATGTGCCTGCAACACCCCCAACCAGGCCCTCGGCCTGCCTCCCTCCAGCCAGCCCCCTTAGCGGCGGACACCACTCTCGGAAAGCGCAACCTTTCCCTAAGGACAGGCCGTGGCACCACGGTGGGGCAGCTGCTTCCCGGTGCCCCTAGCCCTGACCTCTGTGGGCCTGTTACACGGGCACCAGAGCTGCGCTGGTTCACTCTGCTTGGTGCATGCAGGAAGCAGTGCCTGGGCTCTGCCATCCAGGCTGAAGGCCCCCAACCTGCCACCCGCTGACTCCCAAACCAGGGCGCACCCCAGCCTGGCCTCAGCGGGAGCAGGGAACTAGGGGGCAGGGATGGCCACGTGTGGGTTGCCTGAGGGAGGTCCAGCATACAGCAAAGCAAAGAGGGCTGGGAGAGAGAGACCCAGGCCATGAGGAGAGCACGGGGCAGAGCGGGAAAGGGAGGCACAGCCCCGCGGCCGCCGGACGCGTTGGGCAGGTCCGGTGCAGCAGGGTGCAGGCAGGCTGGGCCCGGCAGGGCTCAGCGGCACGCAAGGCCGAGCCGCAGTGACTCACGGGCTGGCAGGCAGCACGCGGCACGTCCCCTGCCGCACCAGGCTGCTGTGCAGAGGAAACTTCTGCTCTTCCACAATGCTGCCAGCTTCCTCTCTGCGGGCTAATTTTAACCACCCCCTTGTTACAGTGCGTGTCAACCACCTGACCTTGCTGCAACCCCTGACCTGCTGCCCCAGCTACTGCGGGGAGCCGGGATCCTTATGTAACAGAAGCAGGTCTTTCCTCCCTGCCTGCAGCCACCCCAGGATCAAAGGGTCCAACACCTGGGCTTGGCCCCCGCATGGAGGCTGCTCCTACTGGGATCACTGCGGGCACCTGCATCACCTGCCCAGCTCCAGACCCCGAGGCTGCATCCGGCTGCACCCTGCAGACAGCTCAGTGCTGCCTGGAGTACCGGGGCCTCTGAGCACATGCCAAGACGCTTGTCCCCAGCCAACTCAGGCCCCTGAGGCTGAGAAAGGGCTGGGGAGCAAACCAGAGGGCCAAGGGTTTAGCAGCAACTGCCCAGCCTGCAAGGGGCTCGTCAGCGAGCACTGGTGCACACAAAGAGGCCCTGGAGCTGGGCTGTGAGGGGAACGGGAATGTCTCCCCTGCTCCCCTCTGGGAAGAAAAGCTGAGCAGAGAACAAACGACTTCCTGCCAAGCTGCCACAGGCTGCGGGTGGGTCGTCAGCTCATCTGCTGGGGAGAAGAGAGCCCAGCTGAAGGCCTGTGACATAATCCCCGCAGCAGCTTGTCTCATGAACACATTTTTCCAGGCGGCATCAATGAAAAACAGACAAAGTGAAAGATCTCGGTATCGCAATCATGTGGACAGCCTGCACAACCAGCCCCGCTCACCAGCAGCCTGGGGCACCTGGAAAGCTGGGCTGTGCTGCAGCTCAGCGGCCCAGGATCTCTGACAGGTTCCCCAAGTGTCTGGCATTGAAACGTTCCCTGTTTCAAGGTGAAACCATTAGTGCTCGGATGCCAAGAGAGCTCCAGGTTGCAAGGCTACAGCCCCGAGGGGCAGCTGGAAGCCCCGGGTGGCTCTTCATGTAGGATGTGCTGGAGGAGCAAGGCAGCGGAGGAGCAGAGTGGCTGGGGCCTGGGAGCGACACATGACACTACAGAAGGGACCAAAAGGTCAAGCGTGAAGCCAAGCAGCATCACTGTGCTGTGCAGCGCGGCGGCAGACGTGCAGCCCCGGGAGGGGACGCAGCAGCGCTAGGCGCCCTGCCTCAACAGCCCGCGGTGAGGCAGCAGGAACTGAAAGCCCTGGCTTCCAGCACTCGCTCACTACGAAAATAGGCCTGACACGCACACAGCCGCTTGAGAAGGAAAACTGAAACCACACTTTGGTGAAGTGGTCTGGTGCCCCCATATGTGACCTGGGCTCAGTTCCGCAGAGACGCAGGTGACGCAGGGATCACAGCACCCCGCGCTACCACCGCAGCTCCGGGGCACGCAAGGAAAAGACTGCCATGGATCGCAGGCGGCCCAGGGTACTGGGGCAGCAGTTACATGAGTCATTTTGTGATTTCGGTGGGGGGGGAGGCGGGGCGGAGCCAGGCCGAGGAACGGGAAGACTCTGTAATCTCACACTAAGTCAGAGGCGCTGAACATCCACAAAGACATGAGCTACTCAAACGCTGGCTCTCTCCAGCACACAGCAAGTCAGCTCCACACCACTCACACTAATTCACGCTAATTCATGGTTCGGACAACCACGTTGCAGTCGGCTGCTAAGATGCAGCAGGACATGCGGTAACACGACCCCATGGCCACACTCTTCCATTTCAAATGCCTTTCACCTTCCAGCAACCCTGCCGAGAGGCAGCACTGGGCAGGCAGAGCACAGCACAGCTCAGGGAACAGAGCTCCCTGGGCCCTCTGTACCCTTTGCTTCAGTTGCCCCCATGGAGGGGCATGGGAATGAGGTGCAATGGAAACACAACACGCATGGTACATCAGCTCTGCACGGGGAACCCCTCCCGAGCGCAGCCAGCCCAGGTGCTACGCCTGGGGGACACGAGCAGCTGGCGCTCCTGGGGTGGTGTCACCAGAACCAGACTGCTCTGGTGAGCCCGATGCTCCTGGCCGAGGGGCAGCCTCGACATGCAGCTCGGCCTCAGTGGGGCTGACCCACCCTGCAGACGCCTCTGCACATGCTGCTGAGCGCGGGACATTGCTTTGGCGCTGCTAATTGCTGCCACGCCCACGATGGCTTCAATCAGCTTTTACAACTTGTTAATTTTACAGTGTCTGAAGAGCAAATAACTGGGAGGCAGGAATGCAACGTCTGCGTCAGCTCTTCCACATGCTCCATACAGCCTGCCCGAGGCCGGACAGTTGGCCCCGCCAAGCCCAGCTAGCTACGGAGGACCCAGCAGCCCCAGAGCAGGGGCCAGGAGAGCTCGGGCTAGTGAGGGTGTCCCCCGGCTATTAGTTTCCAGGTACATGGAAACCGCCATGAAGTCGCTGGCCTGAGCTTTTGTGCAGAAGGATCCTGGCAGCCTCTGTCAAAGGAAGCTCAGACCCCCTTCAACCCAGGAGGAAGCAGGGTGCCCTTGGAAAAGGACTTGCTGCAGGAAGGGCGGCTCCCCTCAATGTAACATTCCCGCAGGCAAGGGAGACGCCGGCATCCCGATAGAGAAGGGGAAATGGGCACAAGGAGCCTGAGTTGTACCATGGAAGAACAGCCCAGCCTAGACCAGGAGACGGCAATGAGAAGCTGGACCATGGTCAATCGCTGGCCCAGACACACAGTGCTAACTGTCTTCACGATGTTTTAATCATGGCTTGTGCAGCTGGAGTGGATGGAGCTCCCCCAGGTCAGAGCACGTTAGCCTACATCTGCTTTAAGCCACAACAAATCATTGGGGCAAAGCAAACATCAACCCATCAATGGTGCTTCACAGCCTGGGAAAAAACTCTCCCTTGCGCTGTACAGCAACCAATGGTGGCAGCAGGACTCTGCCAGGACTGCCACACAATCACAGACAAGCCAGGCTGGCAGAGCCCTCAGGAGGTCCCATCCAGTCCAGCCCCCACGCTCAAGACAGGATCAGTCCCTTCTGGGATGGTTTGGACAAGTGTTGGTGTCACCTATCAGAACTGCACAAACGGCCCCCCTCGCACAACTGCCAAGCCCCATACCACAAACACCAAGCCCCCTAACCCACCACAGGTCATGGGGGATGAGGGTACTTGCAAAGTCCAGAAGCAGCTGTGGTAGGTCCATGTGGCACTTGGCCTGGGCTAGTCCACCTAGGTGTGGTTAGACTGCTTCCAGCACCCCCGCTAGCCTGGGTGTCCGAGCTGCCCTGCCCCACGCAGCGCAGATGTGTCTGTGCTTGCATGCATACTGCACTATGTTGACACAAGCGTGGGAAGTTTCTGGATGCTGCCCTAACACCGGTGCAACCACACTGGTGACAGCACTAGCATCTCACATGTGAGAAGCAGCCGCTAGTGTCAGGGGAGGCCCAGGCAGCGGCCCTGGCCCAGCTTCCCCCCAAACTTCTGCTGGGCCAGCCAGCTTCCCTGCGTTGTTCCCCATCAGAGCACACATGCCCCAGGCGAGCCTGTCAGCAGAACAGTGTTTTAAGCCTGGCGGACACTTCCATCTTTCCAGTCCCAGACATGCAGCTCAACCAAGGCTGCTTTGCAGACTGGAAAGTAGCAGAGAACCTGAGCCAAGTGCCTGCCATCGCGAGAACGTGTCAGCCCAAAGCTGGCCCTCCCTATCCCTGCACACTGTGCCCCTTGGAGCCAGCTCGTTGGAGAGAGGGGAGCGGTCTGGCTGCAGGGGATTTCACAGAAGTGACAAGGCTGCAATGAGCTGGCAAGGCAGGCCTGGGTCTGCAAAGCTAGTGAGCAAGCAGAGCAGGAGCACAAGCCATCTGACGCACTCTGAGGACGCAGCTCCTCTAGGGCTGCAGCTAGGAACAACGGACAGGTCCAGTCCCACCTGGCTTCCCAGTCCTGCGCTGGCACCAGAGGCTGCACAGGGTCAACCCCTGGGCATGGCTCGTTCTAGAGACCACCTCGAGGAACTTCTGCCCCTTTCCTGTTGGCAAGCACGGGCCCTGCAGGGCAGGTGCTGGCATGGTCTCTCGCTCCATCTGTGAGATCCCTGTACAAGCCCTGCTGGGGCGCTCTTGCCCTTCAGAGCATCTGGCCTGGTGGTTCCATCGACTACGAGAAGGAGGATGCAGACTGGTCTAGGTGAGAAAAACCGCTCATGAAAAGTCTGCACCAAACAGGTCCTGATGTGATCGAGGTAGCGTGGCCCAGTCCCACACAACCCTGGCAGAGCCCCAACCCCTGTTGCTCAGCTTCACAGATCTGCAGCAGGCCGAGCCACAGCTCATTTCCCTTCCCACCCTCCCTGGGTTGTTCTCTGGTCTCCGGGGCGTGGGGGTCAAGCAGCCACCCCAGGACAGATCTCAGGGGCCCTGGCAGCCTGCTCTAGCTAGGGCAGTGCCTGTTGTACAAGGCAGCACCTGACCTAGTCAGCAGATGCCAGAAGACTCCAGGGAGGGCAACAGCCCAGCAGGTTGCCCTCGTAGGATGATGCAGTCGGGAGAACTTGGAGGTGCGTATGGAATTGTTAGCACAGAGCTCCCTGTCTGGCCGCAGAGGCATGGCCCAGCTACGCTGCTCCAGAGAGGAAAGTTTTTGCTGGTTTCCAACCCAGCTTTTGGCTTACCCTGGCACTTGGAAAGACTAGCCCTGATGTTTTAATCACCTGTTAAGTGCTCTGAAGAATCTTTGTGTCAGCTCTGCAGTCCAGCTCGTCTCCAGCCAGCGAAGCAGCACAGCGGGGAGCTGCTGGCAGCTGTCGGCGGCATGCTCGGTTCCATGGCTCACGGCTCGTTGCTAGGTGCCTCTGCCAGCTCAGACACGCTATCCTGCCCCACTCCTACTGGCTAAAGGCAAAAGGTCCAGGGGAAGGTGCAGGCCATCCAGGACGGCGCACCAAGCCCTGTACCCAGCCACAGGCATCTTTAGCCAAATGCCTGGTGCTGCCCCGGATGAAGCTCGTGCATGGGTGTTTCCAAGGGATGGCGCTGTGCCTGGGGGCCCTGCTAAGGGCTGGGCTAGCTCAGAGACTCCACTGCCTCCCCCACACCCTTCCTGCAGCTCCTGCTGGAGGGGCACTTGGTTGTCCCAGGGCAGAGTGGGCTCGGCAGCCTCCTGCTCCTGAAGTTCACTTTGGTGGTGGGCAAAGTGATTCCCGTGCTTGACAAATGCTGTAGCGACTCTAGGCAAGTCTTCATCCAAGGTGACCAGGCTCTTTGTGTTGGCAGCTTTGGGGTCTGGGAGCATCCATGCATTCATTGCCCATGGCCCCGTGGTTCCCTGGAGGCAGAGAGGAGATCGTTCCAAAGGCACAGAGCTGTATTTAGAGCACTCTGAGGGAGCCGGCCCTGCTCCCCCTCACGCCCAGCTGCCCACGCTTTTAAAAACACCTGCCTGTGCCCGCAGCGCCGACCCCAGACTGGGCCACAGTGGAAGGAAAGAGGCAGAGCTCCAGGACCTCCATGCACACGGGTCTGAATCCAGGATGGCCTTGGGGACTGGAAAGCCGGCATCAGTGTGCCTGGAACGGTGCAGCCAGTGGACTCTCCTCTGTGTTCCAGGAGCCTTCCTTCCCTGGGGCCAGGGAATTTGTTTCCTCTGCCATTTCGGAGGATGCCTGCCCTGCACAGATTGCTGCATGGACTTCAGGCAGATAAGAAAGTGGTTAGCAGGCGGTTTGGTGGAGGAAGGGAGTGCTGCTTAGTAAGGGAAAGGGGACTCCTCTGCCACAGGCTGCCTTTCCTTCAGGGCTGCTGCGCTAATTCACCCAGTGACAGAAGGAGGTTTGCTTGGGAGCAAAAAACATGCACAATGCTGGGAGGGTTCAGAGGTCCTGGCAAGTCCAGCAGACAGCTCACCTTGGCTGCCACCTGTGACCTATGCCACATGGCTCATGAGGCTGTTTCTCACCGTCACCTGGTTGCAAGGGTCTAGGCAATGAGTGAGGCTGGCACAAAGGGGTGATAAGGAGCACACCTGCTCCATAGATCAAGGCTCAGGCCACCAGACTCTCAGTGCTTCCCGCGCAGCAGCAGCAACCCTGGGACCCACAGGCTGGGCCGGCGACCAGGAAAGGTGCTCTCTCTGTAGGCACCTGCCTCTCCCAGATGCCCCAGTGGGGGTAGCAGGCGCTCATGCCAACAGCTAGCTCAAAATCTGCACCTACTCTTCCTGTGCCAAGGCTTTCTTCTTCAGCTTGCTCCATGCCATCCAGACAACGGGACTCCTGCTCTGCCTTGCGAGAGAGCCCTTTGCTAGGCCAGGCAATACAGGATGACCGCTGCACCGGTAAGCTGCTGTTTCTGCATCACGTGTTCCGCAAGGAGCTGTGGGCATCTCCCGTCACTGAGAGGGTTCCTGGGTGTCGTCATGGCTGTGCTACATCCCAGCAGTTCGGTGTTCTGTAAGCCAAACTAATATGCTCGGTGTGTACGAGGAGAGTTGTGGCTCACGTGTAAGTGGATTAACCTGAACCACCAAGGCCCTCTTTGCACGCAGTACATGCCCACACAGGCTGCCGAGGCAGAAGAGCCACCACGCTCTAAATCTCCACCCTGGTACGTCAGAATGACCTTCCTTGTAGACAAGCCCTGATTCGACCAGCACAGAGTAACTTGTATTCCTGGTCTCCCTGGGCTTTGAGGCCTGGTCCAAAAGCTACAAGGAGGTGAGATTTTGTGGGGGGAAAAACAAAACCAGAATAGCCTCATCAATACAACTAGAGAGCAAGGGAGCAGCCTGGAGGAGCTGATGTGGGGCACTAGGATAAAACAGTCTATGAGAAGAGCAGACTTCCAGCTGTAGGGAAAGGCTTTTCCTTTTGGACTTTCCTGGAGGCAATGCTGAGTAGTTCCCATCCAATATGCACCTGCCCAGGGACCGCAGCTGCTCCTGCCCTGTTCTCATGACAAAGACAGGCAGGGCCGATGGTGCAGGGGGCTAAAACTGGGAACCATAAAGCAGGATCTGTTATGACCAGAGTACAGTGCAAAGAAACTGAGGGCTGCATCCCTTGCAGACCTGAGTCCTGACCTCGACAGTGGGAGGGAAGTGCACACCAAGGAGCTAGGATGTTCTGCCTGGCCTGGCAGGGCTGTGCTGGAGGCAGGCACGGGGAGCTTGCACAGCCTGCACGCGCTCCATGCAGCTCCTGGCTGCCGGCCATTGCCAAAGAGAGTTCCATGTCATTTTTTAAGCTTGACCACAAATATTTGAGCTCCCCTGAACCACAGATGCAGCATCTTCTCAGCGGCTTGGCTGGCACTGGGCATACATTTACAGATCTCTGCACGTCTGCCTGTCCCTGAAGTATCTCGCAGAGGTGTCAAAGCAGGCCAGACTGTCACGCAGACCCCGCGCTTCAACCTCTCGGGCCATACAGGCCTGCTCCAGCTGGGCTCATGCCAGCCCGAGGGCACCGCGACTGGCTGAGTGGAGCCGTTTCATCCTTGCACTCCATTAAGTCTGCTTTCCGGAGAACGTCATGTGAGATTCCATAAGAAGTTCCCAGCTTCGTGCCCTGGTCGATATTTGAACTGGGATGAAAGACATTGCAGTTTCCTAACTTCTCTTTCAGGAAACTTGGGAAAAGAAACTTGTGAGCCTGGATGAGACTGTTTCATTACAGCTAATGCAGTTAAACGGTTCCCACCTGGCTACTGCTGCAGTGACCAGGCTCCTGTTCCCAGTTCCTCAAACACAAGCAGTTCTCACGGCGTCTGATCTAGACCTCACTGAGCTGGGATCCTGCCTAGCGCTTATAGCCCTGTTGCCTCAGCAAAGAGTTGAAGTTGTCTGGAGCAACAGAGTGGCAGGAAGAGGGGAAAGGCCATGTCAGCCAGGGAAAACACAGTCGTGTCCCGAGGAAGGTCCCTACAAGCCCCCAGACCAAGCGAACTTGGCCTTGGCATCTCACGACATTGTATGGAAGAGCGTAGCTCAGGAAGCCCAGGCATGCGGGGTGAGTTATAGGGAGCAGCAGCCTGAAATCGGAGTTAATTGGTGTTTGTGGACTCAAGTTGGGCCCCGGGTTATTCTATCAGGCTGCCTGTGTTTCATTTCCTTCAGGCTGTTTCAGGCTAGCCCACGAGTTGGACAGCTGCCCCCTGATCTGAACAGGACTTTGTGAAGTTTGATATAATGCAGCACATGGTGGCTCCCCTCGCCGAGAGACACCAGCCTGCACAGTGTCCTTGAGTCTGCCCCCTTTCACGCCCTGTCATAGCAAGTGGCAGAATCTCATCATGCTTGGAGACCTCGGCACTGGCTGCCCACGTCAGAGCACACTGATCCCTCAGTCACACCCACGTGACGCAAAACCTCCCCTGCCCAAACCAGAAGCTGCACTGGGCAGAGCCTCTGACTTAGGCCGTCCACACTGCCCAGAGGGTTACGTGGGATCTCGGTTGCAACCCAGGCTCAGGGACCGTGGACAACCTTCCAGTGGGAAGCAGTTGAGGGAATGCAATTCTTTTCTTTTAAATAACAAACAAACGCCAAGCTCTAGGCTAGGGCAGGTGCCAGCCCTGCAGCACAGAGTCTGGGGGAATCCCTTCAGCCCTGGGGCAGGGCAGCCCCACGCAGGAGCTGCGGGACGGACACTGGGCTCTGCAAGCAGGCAGCAGGGAGGAGCTCTCTGGGACCATCAGCTCCTCGCCTGGGCTGCAACCAAATCTTCCTGGAGCAGTGGGCAGGGCGGCAGGAGGCAGCTAAAGAACACCAGAAAAATGCCACCACAACTTGGTCGGCTGTAACACCGCAGCCCCGAGATATTAGCAATGCTGGCATCTCCAGCCACCGCAGGAACCACACTGGCAGCGGGCTCCCACAGCTCCGGCTGAGCGGGAGCAGCGTGCTCACACCGCTTCCAGCAGCCACGCTGGAGAGGGACAGAAGCTGTGCTGTGCTTCACGGCAAAGTGCTGCCACTTGGGGGACTCCCAGTGACGTGAGCAGAGTGGTGCCTGACAGCCTGCGTCCGGCGGGAAGGGGCTGCTCCGAGCAGGACACACTTCACTCGCCTGCCAGGGAGGTAACTGTGTGACCTGGACCGGCGCCCCAGCCCTGCAGGCCCCGCTCGGCCGCCACAGCCCTCAGGAAGCCCAGCTCCTCCTGCCGAATGCTCCACTTCCCTCCCCTGGCTCGTGATTAACGGCCTGTCTCGCAATTGCTGCGCCGTGTTACCAACACACCTAGGAAGGGGAGCAAGGAACTGCAAGCCGCGGCTTGGCTGCAAGGGGAAAACTACGCTTGGTTTCTCTGCCTTCGCCAAAGCTCCTCCTCCGGAGACTGGGATGCAGAGAGCACTAGCAGGGCCCCTGCCCAGGAACAGAGACGCTGAACCAGAACCACAACAATAGGGTGCGGACGCTGGATGGGCC
Organism: Gavialis gangeticus; assembly: GCF_001723915.1. Classification (NCBI taxonomy): domain Eukaryota; kingdom Metazoa; phylum Chordata; order Crocodylia; family Gavialidae; genus Gavialis; species Gavialis gangeticus. The sequence goes on along the minus strand of NW_017729012.1, from coordinate 11,490,543 downwards.
TGGAAGAGAGGGGTGGGCTGGGGGGCACCGATCCATTCTTTTGACTTCATTCACACTTACAGCTGCGTGAGAGACATTTCCTGAGAGCACAGTAGGAAGAGAGGGGTATGCACTCACTCCACCCTTCGTACAGCACTGTCCTTTGCAAGCCAGCGTGCAGCTGGGAGCCAAGCACAGGCTTTGGCAGAGCTGAGGGCCAGACATTACCAGCACTGGTGTGAACAGAGCAGGCCGCACCCGATGAGCATTGTGTGGACTCAGAGTGGAGAGGAGGGGTGCTCAGGGCACAGCAAGGCAAAGCAACCTACTGCTAGCAATTCACAGTGACCCCCAAGTTCACAAGCACCTGAGCGAAGGGTGAGAGCAGAACAGCTAGGGCCCACGACAGCAAAAGGCCAACTGTGCTGCCCGCAGCCATGGCGAGTGTCAGAGCCGCACTGCTGCCAGGCTAGAGACTGGCACTGCAGCAGTAATGGGGGCAGATCTGCTGGCAGCGAGTCAGGCTGAGCCACAGGTCAGGCACTCGCAGCAGCGTGACATACTCACAGCAGGCACAGGGCACCCGCCTCTCCCAGAAGAGCAGCTGCCTGAGCAGCACATTTCCAAAGAGAGAGTGGAACTGAGAACCGTGCGTCCGCGTGGCGTGCCCGACTCGCTGCTGCGGAAACCTGCCCTCTCCTGATGCAGCGTGATCTTACCTGCGGAGCCTGAAAAGCGTGGCTTGATTTGAGAGAGACATAAAAACCTGGAGCGGCTCAGCCCGAGTCACCTGTGCAAGGCCAGCTGAGCCCACGAGTGCTGGCAGGCAAGTGCACACACGTGGCTTTCGCGCTGCTTGTCGCAGGCAGCCCTGTGGCCGCTGCCCTTTCTACCAGGCACGTGCGGCAGTGGTGGCAGCTGTCACTCAGTCGGAGCTTTGTTACATCTCAACCTGAGGGACCAGGCCTCAGGTTTCAGCTGTCAACCATTTCTGAAAGACAGGGTCTTGGATTTTTTAAACGGGAAAAGCATTTCTTTCCCTCTCCCATATTGCAACCCCTGCCAACGCTGCAGAAATCAACCCGGCCCCTGAGCCCAAACCTTGAGCTCTGGGAAAGGCTGAGCATGCAAAACGCTGGTCAGAGCTCAGGGAAGTTTGTGCAAGAAGGGGGCTGAGAGGGGGGACTACCCTGCCCCTTGTTTTGTCACCTACCCCGTGGTCAGACCCCAGGGCTGGGACCACATCTCTAAAATGCCAAAGCACTTATAAGGCAACATGGATGGGACCTCCAGCTTCGAGACAAAGGGCTATAACGTAAATTGCTGCACCACTTAAACAGGTACTCTGAAAAGCAGCTGCAACGTGTGGCACGGCGCAGGCTCCCTGGGGTGGAGAAGGGAAGGCACAGGCACTAGGTGTGAGAGCATCTGGTAGGAGCACACCGCTTGCTGGGCCTCACCAAGTAGCTGGGACTCTTCCTGGGATCAGTTGGGCAGAGCTGATCTGTATGGTACAGCCAGGACAATCAGGACTGATACAGTGTGATCTCCTGTTTAATACAGGCTTCCCCCCACTTCTACGACAGACCTTCTACATGACTTTCAGCAAGTCACTGAGCCTCTCTCAGCCAGACCCTTAAAGGGCTGAAGGGCTGGCTTCCTGGTTCTGCAGCACCTCAGCCTGCTGAACCTGGCCCCCTGCCGAGCCGCCGGCAAGGAGAGATGAGGAACACCCTGCACTTTGCACCTCTCTGTCCTACTCAGCCCTGCCAGCAGCACACAGCTGCCTTGCTCTGAAAAGGCTAATGGCACGTGTGTCTGTGGGAGCACGCAGGATGGAGCAGCCAGCCACGGGCATCTCCTGGACAGAATGGTAAGTCCAGATCGAATGCCCGAGGCCACGCGTGAGGTGTGGAGGATGAACACAGAGCAGGGAGAATGCAGACCGGTCAGGTTCCCTTGGCCACAGAGATGTCCCTCCCTCCAGTGCTGACAGGACTGGGCTGAGGAGACTCTGGCTTGCCTGGCAAAGGGAGGCTTCAGGACAGGGCTCGTTGTGTGCACAGAAGGTCCATGTTCCCATAAAAGCAAGAGCTAGTGCACTGAGACGGGAGGCCAAGAGACAAACAACATCAGGTTTGATCTAGGCACCCTTGGACCATAAGCCTACGCTCTCTCCAGCCCTCCTGGTGATAGAGAGAAGCCAGGGGGAACAAGGCAATCAGAAACAATTTCTATTGACAAGAATATAAAACTTGGAACCTCTGGGCTTGCTCTTGACACCTAATTAATTATCAGGTAGCATCCCCTTGAAGTTGCCAACACAACACACACAAGTTCCAGCATGCTCCTGGGAGTGATGAACTCTGCAATAAACTCTAGCATTTCACTTCATCTCCTGCCACAGCCTGAGGCCCAAAGGAGGGGAAGGGGTGGCAAGAGGCACCAGCTAGAGCAGCCTGGATCCCTGCTGACTGACTTGAGAATGGACACGGGGACTAACCGGACTGCCCCGAGCAGCAGCTCTGAGCCAGGCGAGAGCAGCTCATGTGTTCTGGTCCTGCAGGGCCCCCACTCCTCCAGAGAGATCCAGGCCCTTGGGGACTCCCAGCTGCAGCTGATTCCCCACGGTGCCTGGCTTTGGCTGTGATGGGGGACAGTCTTCGGACCCTCTAAGAAGATGGGCCCTGTGTGAGGGGTGTACTTGGTAGCCGTGTTGGTCTAAGACAAAAAGACATACAAAAAACTAGAACTCTTGGTTCCAAAATGATGCCTTTTATTAGACCAACTGTAAGATGGCAAGAAAAAGACAATTTTCTTGCCATTTTCCAGTTGGTCTAATAAAAGGTATCATTTTGGAACCAAGAGTTCTAGTTTTCTGTATGGGCCCTGTGTGAGGCATTTTACCTGCAGTAGTCTTAGCTAGCAGCCACAGCAGAGAATAGGCAAAAAAGTATGTCAAGCAAGGAGAGGAGGAAAGGAGGCTAGGAAGAGAGAGACAGAGAACACTGCCAGTGCAGAGGAGATAAATCAGAGGAAGAGATCTGTGCTGGGTGGGAGCAGGTGAAATGCGAGGAATTTTGGGTTGACTTCAGGATGATCACCAGATGGCAGGGATCCCTCAGGCTGCGGAGCCCGCCCCCCAGGCAGGGCAGGAGCCCCACGGTTTGGCCGCACAGATCTACAATGCCCAACACACAAGTGAGCACCCCCTGAGCCATCACGCTCCCTTGGCCCACAGAAGTCTGCATTACTTGGCCTGAGACATCCGCACCCCCTGCAACACAACAGGAGGCGGCTCATCTGCGGAGAGGACCTAAAATCAAGCACAGGCACCAGCACCCACTGTCTCCACTCCCAAGCCCAGAGCTTTTCCAAGGCCACATGTGCCTTGTTCGACCTCCGGCTACCCTGGTGTCTACCTCACTCAGGTGCAAATGCTCCAGGCTAAGCTAAGAGGCTTAATCATTTTGAGAGCCCCTCACTGTGAATCCAAGACCCCCTGGGGCCTGCACCGACCCCTCCAGAAAACACGGCAGGGCTCTACCTCGCGCATCCAATCATGGTTCTCCCCTAAGGACAGTCAGGGCTGCAGCATACTTCAAAGCTACACTGCACATCCGAGGGCCAGGGCAGAGTTCAGCACAGTCCTGGGCCTGCTAACAACTCCTCGGTGTTTGCACACAGGTACCAGTCCGACACCTGTCCCACACACCTGATCTGTCCCCAGCAGCACTGGGGCCTCCAAGCCTGTCAGTGCAGTGGAAGCACAAGCATAGCCCACCCTGTGCCCCAGGGCGGCCACACCAGGAGCCGACTGGTCTGCTGGCCAGGGCTAGAGAGGACGTGGGGCAAGACAGGGTTAAAGCAGGGATCTGAGTCGGGGACACACTGGGAGCTGCAAGCAGTGCTAAGCGCAAGGGCAAAGGAAGTGAAAAGTGGAAATTCAAACATGGTCAAGAATCCAGGCCCGGCCCGGGCAGGAAGTTTACACTCGGCTTCTAAATATACATGTTTTCAGATCAACAGCCCCGCCAGTCCCTCGGCTCTCGCCGCGCGACTGCGGGAGAAGAAACGGCATAACTACCCTGCGACTCTGCCAATCCCCACTGGATGTTCCAGCCGTCTGATGTGGCCGCAGAGGAAGTCGCCGCTCCTCTCCACCACGTGGGAAAGGAAGCACAATGGCACCGCACAATGGCCCCTGGGGCTGCCCAACGTGCAAGTGCCCCTCAGGTCAGTGAAACAAGCTGAGCCCCCGGGCTGCCAAACGCCGTGCCCCGCGCTTTGGGCAGGACCACGTAACCTGAGCCTGACTCTCCGCTGCGGTCCCCCAAGTGTCCTGTCTGTAGGCCGCAAGGAGAATAGGAAGTGATAACCTGTGTGTGTGAGTCAGATGTGGTGCCTCTTTCCTTCCTGCGCTCTGGCCAGTGCATTCACGCTCATCAGTCAGATAGGCACATATTTTTTTAATTTGATATAATTATCTCCTAGAAATTACTGTACGCAGCCTCTTGGGATCTAAAGCAATTAAGTGAAGATAAATTTCTTTCATGGAGCAAGCTGTCAAAGGATGAAGCAATTTCATTCCCCATTTGAAGTGGAAGCTTTGGGTCATGCATGGTTTATTTGAAACAATGCCATCACCTAAAGCTGCTGATCTTATCTGTCTCTCTCTGTCTCTCCATTTCAAACTGCTGAAGATGTGCAGCGTGGCACTGCCTGAAGTGATGACATCTGGCACCCGGCCAGCTGCAGAAACAAGCTGCTCCTCCCTGAGTCTGAGTGCAAGAGGCCAAGCATTCCAATTAAAGAGGGGGAAAGAGAGGTGAAAGCTGGGAAGAGCTAGAAGCGGGGCGCCTGCCGAGAGACCGCGAAAACCCCTTTGCAAGGGAGTTGGCGTGGGCACCCACATTCTACGATGCTCTTCTGAAGGGGAGCAGCGTGCCCAGCTTTTCCTCGTCGCCTCCACTTTACACTGCCCACAAGTTCCTGGGTGGGAGCAGCGAGCTGGGGTCTCACCTGGGCCCCACAGCTACAAGCAGCGGCACATGCCCAAGCAACATCCTGGTATCCACGAGAGGCCGTGGGGGCCTGCAGGGCAGAGGTCTTGGTGGGATTAGCACCGAGAGCTTCGTCCCTCAGAAATACTAGCAGCTCCACTCCTTTCCTCTCCAGGTCAGTAGATTCAGACTAGACATCAGGAGGCGCTACTTCCCGGTCAGGGCGGCTAGGATCTGGAACCAACTTCCAAGAGAAGTGGTGCTGGCTCCTGCCCTGGGGGTCTTCCAAAGGAGGCTAGATAATCACCTAGCCGGGGTCATTTGACCCCAGCATCCTTTCGTGCCCATGGCAGGGGGTCGAGACGTAATGATCTGCTCAGGTCTCTTCCGACCCTACCAACGATGAAACTATGACAATGCATTCCAGCATCTTAAGGTGTTTATTGTACACACAAACCAACCACCCCAGCAAGCCCAAATGAAACTTGTACTGGAGAGGGGAGGCCAGCCACAAATGCCACGGAGGGCTCTCTGCTAGGGGCTTTGCTGTCAGTGCAGATTTCACAGGGATAGTGCCCCATGCAGTGGTGGGAAGGCAGTGTGAAACCTCCAAAGCCAGACTGGACGCACTCGGAAGATGAGCATGGTCTTGAAGTGGCTACCTTGCTTATCGATCAGTTTGTGCCTAACCTGTACGGATGAAGAGCCAGAGGGAGATCAAAAGGACCTCGGTACCCATCGGCGCTCAGATCCCTGCCAGTAACAAAACAACACCCTGTAGAAGAGCACAGGACGTGGGTCAGGGCCCAGAATGCCACGGAGCCAAAATTGCCCCTATGAGACAATGCAAAGTGACCAGCAATGCACGGAGCACACCACAGGCACAACAGCCTGCAGATTCTGGTCATCTCATCCCCAGCAAATCCAAATTCCTCTGCGGTTCCCCACCGGGAAGGAGCACGCAGCTAGTGTTCAGCAGTGCTGGCCTGGATGCTCATGAGGTCTGCCCTACCCAAGAGCCTCGCCACACCTCCAGTTACGAACAAGTCAGATCCCAGGGGCTGGTGCAGAACGCAGACAAAGGCCAGAGCTGCGGACGGCACAGGAAAGAGGTCCAACTGACAGAGACATCAGTGGCATGTCATGGTAAGCTGGTCCAGCTGCAGAAAGGCAGGTCCCAATGTGTCCATCACCGCAATTTCTTCCTTCAGAACCATGCAGATCAGCCCCTAGGGGCCAGGGGGAATTCAAAGCAATGGCAAACCATACCAACCCATCTTCACAGCTGCTATTCTACGTACACTTCAGCGGTACTCACAATCATCTATCATGTCCCACACGCCCCTACCAAAATCCAACTATCACTCAAGCACAGCAAGATCCATCCCAGTCACCCAACATCAGCTTCCCTCTCTCCTTGATTCAAGTGCATCGACTTTCCAGACACCGGCAGGTTCAAACCGCTACTCCACAGAATGCTTAGCAGGCTGCACGCTCACCACAGCCGTCTCAGAGACACTACATGCTTACAGTCACCGCGGGATGCTGCTAGCAAGGGAATCCTTTAGTCTTCCTCACACCACGGCAATCAGTCGTGAATGTATTTCACTAGTGACAGTCAGAGGGAATGCAGCAGGGGTTTGTGTGCCTGAGAGCAGCTCCCACCTATCTCGACAAGGACACATGCAGCTTTCTGAGCTGTGCGGCTCTGACACAGGCTGGGCTGACGAGAGCTCTGACTGTGACTGCTTCTTCTGTAACTACACGGATCAAAGCCTCTTAATAATTACGACAAATATTGAACCCTTGAGCAACTGAAAGGAACAACTTGCCAAGAAGTGGAGGGAAGAGAAAAACCTGATTTGGAAACAAGTACGTTTTTCTACAGCACCTAAATGACTTAGCAGCCAAAATCCCATTTCCAAAATGACTTGAGTACCCAGAAGCATAAATGTGTTTGAAAGTCGAGAGGTCACTCAGCCACCCGAGCCGCATCTGAAAACTGACCTCAAACTTCCTGGACACCGCAGCACTTCTTAAAACTTTACCCAGATACCACATCGTTGAGGGTATGAAAAGCCTGCATCCTGTGACATACAAGTGTCAAGAGTTCGCACACCGACACACTGTTAGGGAGATACTAGAAGCAACCCTGTAGTTAAGGCTGCATCTAGTTATTCTGCTATCAAAAGGGTTTAAATCAATTTGCTTTAGGTGAAAACAAAGCTTTGCAGTATCAGAGCTACTCTGTTTTTCCTTAAGTTAGAAACCGAACCGTACAAGCAATTCCGTTCAGCTGGCAAGGACTTGGATGGAGCTGGTGTCTAATATTGCTTCAGATCGCTGTATTGGGCAAACAGCCTTGTTCCCCCCTAGGTCCTAGTTTTTAGATCTGCACCTACCAATCTTCATCGAAGGGAAGTGCTCAAAAATACAACCTCTCCCCCCACCATTCATAGAAGTGTTCACCATTAATGCCAGCACCAAAGTTGATGGTCAAAACATTTGTATAATTTTCTATGTAAAAAGTCGACGTGCAACGTTTTTATGTCAAATTCCTATTGATTTGAAGTAGACTTGGGTGCGGGTTTTTGCCCAGTAGAGGAATTCAGAGCTCAGGCTCTTGGGGCTGTAGGAGGACCATCACCATCACACTTCAGCGTCGGAAGAGCCTCACTTCATAGCTCCCCTGACTTTCTAAGGGCAAGGATGGTTTGGGATTAAGGCCTGCACAGAAACTCTGGAGACTGGGTTTGTTCCCAGCTCTGGCATGGACTTCCCAGAAAGCCAAGCCGGGAGATGAATGGAGACCCACACAAGGGGGTGTGATATGCCCTCACCGTCTCTCACAGCACACAGACGAATGCAGACTCCAGGAGGGCCAGTCCAACAAGGCAGCTGCACCGTGCGAGTACCTGGCAAGGACACGACTAAACAAGACGCGTTCTGCATCCGTACACACTCAGATAGGAACTTCCTGCGCACACAAACATGGTCAGCAGACCTGGAGCTCAATGACAGGAGGTCCTTTTCCGTCTCCCAGAGAGGCCGAGCAGATACACATCTGCTCCTGGGCTGACCACTCCCTGCATTCCACGAAGTCTTGCTTCTCTGGCAAGGTTCCCAGGATGTGGATCTTTCTTATCCGAGCTAACAATGAGGAGCGATTACTAGGGGCTTTTCCCCCCAAGTTTCCTGAAGATTCTTCCAGTAACTGCATTGAAAAATGCCAAGCTCTGCTATTTCCCCAGTGGGGCAACTCACGGCAGAGCACATGGCACACGACCAAAGATAAAGAACGCTCTCCTTCCCCACAATACTAGCACACGTGCATGTACACACACACTGAGCAACTGAGGACCAAGCCCAAAGGCTAAGGAGCACTGTCGGAGCAAATCACAAGGCTAAATATGCCTACAGCTATGGTCCAGAAACTGAATTAGAAGCCTCAATAGCTCGGAGCATGTTCCAGCAGATAAACCAAGCAGTATAAGGGTGACCCAAGCCAAGACTTTCACCCGAGACCAAAACTGGGCCATGTCAAGGCCAGCAGCACCACAAAAATGCTCAGAGGTGAGGCCATGCCTCGTGCCTGGGGAATGGCTGAGCTGGCCAAGGAACGGGGTTTCCATTTTCTCAGAGTTCCTCTGGGCAGCAACAAGAGACGGCTCATTGGGAGGGGATCCAGCTTTAACTGCATTTTAATGAGTCCTTTCGATGTACACGTGGGCTAATCAGCAAATTCCAAAAAGCCTGAAGTCTAACATTTCATTCCTTAATACATGAAAGATGTGGCCAAGAATACCCCTTTCATAACTGGACATGAGTGCTAGCTGGCATTGGCACCCTGCCAGCACGAGGTAGGTTTCGTGCCACTAAGCTCACTGTGACAAAATGCTGCCAGCGTAGCAGAGCTATCCTCCTGGCCACTCCCGAGTCCCAAGGAAATGCATGGTCCAAGCTGCCTGTCACCCCAAAAGACACCACGTGAGAGACTCGCACTTAGATCACCTCTTTCTAGGTCACTCTCCTAATTATTCTCCATGCTCCCTGACGCCCGAGTCTGGGGTCATGTGTTCGGCAGGATCTCAAAGAACAGAAGGAGCTTCCTGACTCCCTGGAGCAAATGCTAAGTGCAGGGATCAGCTTCAGGAGGTAGCTTTTACAAGTGGGATGACCAAAAAAACCCTTTTCCCACCCCAATAAGCAAGCCCTAAGGGATAATGACATGTCATGACACTTGATGACAACGGCGATGCAATCTGCATGAACTGATCCAAAACAGGGCCAAGACAAATCAGAACTGCACTGCGTCCTTAAGATCTACAACCAGTGCTAATTCCACTTTTGACCAGGGGGCCTTCTTTTTCTGCACCAACGCATTGTGCCTAAGAGCCCAGGCTTCCAACTGATGAGCAAACCAGACCTCCAGTAAATGCCTTCAAGCCCCTCGCTGACAACACAGAGTCAGCGTAACAGGGCTAAAAAACAGAGCGCTGGCAGAAGAACTGCACATATGCTGGCAAACAATCTTCAAGTCCAGACTGCCTCGTGCAGAACCAGTGCTGTGGCTGGAGCCGCAGAGCCACGGTGGCGTCCAACAGTGGAGGGAGAGGGCAGGGTAAGGTAGGACTTGGGCTAAGGGAAGGCAGGATGGAAATATAACACTTGCCATTAATATGCTCTCCGGAAATGAACGGAGTGGGAAGCACAGATGCTTGATGGGCTACTTATCCAGCACATGGGATCCAAGACTCTGGGTACTCCCATGCCCCCTCTCCCCAGCACCCACAGGCAAAGCCGGGATCCTCCCCACCATCTCTGCAATCACAAAGAAATGCAATCTGCATTGCAGACCTAGGGCAGCCCACATGCAATTTGCGGACGTGGCTCTCTGACACAAGAGGCACCCTCACGCCCAGTGCAACAGGCATGAGTCTGCACCAGGTAGGAGACTCCAAAGGGAAGCTGTTGCCAGCGACGGAGGGACTTTCACCTCGTGCAAACAGAGGAGTTGGCTATTCTCAGGAGTCCCTGCTTGAAGAGAGGGATGGGAAGCCGGTTCCACTTCAGAGGCCGCTGTCAAACTTGCTCCCCGCAGGATGCTATGCACGGCTGGATCCTAACTTGCTGCCACGGAGACAGTTGGTTCTGTACCATATGCTGAGACCCCAGTGCTAACACAGCCAGCTCCTTCCCACTCCCTGTCAGGGCAGGAAGTGAAACAGCAGCAGGATTCAGGGGGTGCTCAGAGCAGACTCTCATTTACCAGCACCCATCCCTCTCCTGCTCAACACTCAGCCCCTGCCACGGTGAGGGTAAGTGCCTGAGCAGAGAAAGCCAAGTGCAGAGCGCTCAAGTCCTGTCCCAAGCTCAGCTCGCTCGCCCAGCACTTTCATACCAGGGCAGTGTGTCATCAGGCAGCTTCATGGGGAATCACCAGCATTTCTCTTTCCACGGGCCCCGCAAGGAATAGCCTTGGCCCCACTTAACAGTGCTGCCAAGCAGCCAAAAGAAAACACAGCCTCTTTCCTGACAGAGACAATGGGGAGGACACACCGCCTGTGGGAGCAGCAGACAGTGAAGACGACATGACGCTGGGCACAAGCAAGCACTGTGCTTGGAACGGCCACATGTTAAGTTGCACATCTCACGATGCAGAATATGAGCCACCTTCCCCAGGAACGAGGGCTCTTGTGAGATCCCAGGGAGACACTAGCTACAAGGACAAATGTGACCCCTTTCCACGTAGGCACGGGAATCCCACGGAGAAGCAGAGAGGGTCTGCTGCCTCTGTATTTAGCACTCAGGGGACTGCTCATGGAATAACTCTCCGGTTCGGTGCCACAGCCCAAAAAGGATCAGGCAGGAATCAGGAAAAAGCTGCAGGAGTGGAAAGATTGGGACAAATGCTTGGACAGCTCCAGGAGCCTTACCAGAGATGAGGGAAAATGGCAACTTGATAGCAGCCTAAGAGAACTTTCCTGGGAAGCAGATTAACCACGGAGGGCTCCTCAACCTAACAAAGGGCTGACAAGACCCAGTGGCTAGAAACTAGCACTAGGCAAATTCAGACAGGAGATAATGTGCATGTTTCTACACAGTGGGGCTAACTGCTGGCATGGCCGAGCAAGCGACCGGGGGGTTGGGGATCTTTGTCATTAGCAAGTCTGAAATCACGCCCGAGTGTTTTCCTTCTCTAGCCCAGGTGGGCACTAATCCCCGGCCATCCCTTGGCACATGTTACACAGGAGGGTCGTGTCGATCCCTTGCAGCCTTGCAGTCAGGATGCGCTGCTACTGGACCTGCCTACTCTTTAACTGACGCATGATATGGGGGGTGAGAGTGTCTCTTTGGACATGCAACTCCTGATCTGTGCATTCCTCCCTGGCAGCTGGTTGCTGTTTTGAGTGCCTGACACACACGTGTGCCCGTGACACTGGCCACCTCCCCAAGGTGCGACAAACACATGTGTCCGTGACACTGGCCACCTCCCCAAGGTGCTGTAGCTGGGGTGCCCCCTCCCCAGTCACGACCCCAGGCGAGGCACGGGGGAGTACTCCCAAGCCAGCTGTAACATTTCCTTCCACCTTTACCTGTACAGCTGTTTCCTACAGGGCTGCTGCCTCCAGTGAGATGTGTGAGGCTTCTGTAGGTGCTTGGGAACAAGACGGAACAGAAACGCTTCACACCTGGCTCCAAAATTACAGCACGCTGGAATGGGGCCAACATAAACTGGCAGAGTACCAGTTGCAATGGACATCAATTAGGGAGCCTGTCATCCTCCAACGGCAGGCTTTTCTTTCTGCGAGCTGCATCACTCCTTAAGCCTCCAGCAGCACCCGCGCTGGAGTTTTCCAGATGGGATCGTTTCCCTCAGATTCCACTCGCTAGATTTATTGCAGGATTTTTTTAAACGTCCTCTCTCCCCCTCCCCACGTACACACTCCCCCCCC
>NW_017729012.1:11468135-11478548 GCF_001723915.1 Gavialis gangeticus | reverse complement strand
TTTTTTTTTTTTTTTTTTTTTTAAGAGCTTGAACTATTTACTCCCCATCATGGATTTCTCCAGGGGTGGATTTAGTGTCCTCGTACAACGCTCCAGGTAATTGCCCCAGGCTCTCTTTACCTTGTGCCACCAGAAAACGGTTTTGTTTAAGCCATGGCCCTGGCACCCATATCAAATAGCAAGCAGCTGGAGTCCCTCTGCAGAACGCATCCTGCCCAGTCCCGGAAGGTGCAGCAGGGATGGGTGGGATAGTCCCACATGCCCATTTCCATAAGGGGATGCTAAAAACGCTGACCCAGAAGCACAGGCCTGAGGTCAACGTGTTCTTCTCTCTGCCACACTAAGCCAGATGGCTGGACTGAGACCTCCTGTACTAAACTGTCAGGGGTCTCTGGCAAGGTCAGAAGGCCACAGAGATTCAGGCGGTGTCTAGAGAGTCATGGACCCACGGAGTTCAAGGGAAAGGCAAAGGAGGGGATCAAGAGTTCAAGTCAGGCAACTCAACTTTCTGTGCGTTACCTTCCCAGCAGCATAAAACCCAGTCTCCCCTCTATTACCCACGACGTCACCTTCCGACATGCGGGTAACAGCGTAACTGCCTTTTACAATGCAAAGGCACCACATGAAAGGGAAGGACGAGGACAAGACGGAGCTGAGACGCTGGTCAGAAAGTGTAACTGCTTCTCATTCCAGTGCCTGGGGGCTGCCAGCGGCTGCCAACTCGCTGCTCACGGCAGGACTCTGCCTGCCAGGCCCTGGCTGGGCTTTGTCAAGGCGCATGCGGAAAGAAAGGAGGGCAGGGATGAAAGGAGTTCCTTGGGGATGACTCCACGCCGGGGCTCTGGCTACATGCTGCTGACAGCTTCATGCTCCTCTTTGGGCTGAGCCTCCAGCTGGAAGCTGCTCGCTCCCACGGGTAGAACAAGTGCTCCAGCGCCATGCGTGGGGGCAGCCCAGGCATCTGTGGGACAGACAGGAGTTGGGGAAGCAGCTCTATGGCCTTCAGGGTCACTCTCCTGTCCGGATGAGGTGGACTCCTTGGACCCCTCACCCTTGTCCCTGCTCTGCAGCCCCATGCTCAGCAAGACGTCCCACTGAAGCCAATGAAACTGCCTGGGGGGTCATGCAGGACATGGCATTGTAAGGGAGGCCCAATCCTTGACTCCAACCCTTGCAAGGCTCACTCACACTGCTCCTGGGGGAACATTTCCCTGGGAGGGAGCCGTGTCCCCCAGGAGCTCCACCTTCCCTGTCACCTAGAAGGACAAACTCCTGTCCCAGGAAGGGAGGCGGAGATCAGCCCGGGGCCTCCCCCTCAGGGAGGACCGAACCAGGTTTGTAAGGTGACATCACTCCAGCGCTTATCGCCAACCTGTCAATCTGGGGATGTCTGAGCAGAGACGGACACTCGCTGCTCCACACGGCCTGGAGGGATCTGAGCAGCGTTCCAAGGCTGGGATCCTGCTAATAAGCATCTCGGTCCTTTGCCAACTAACAGGAATAACAGAAGGGACTTAGCTGGAGTCCAAGCCTACTAAAGACAGTTCCTGCCCAGCCAATTCAGTGGGCAGCAGTAAGCGAAAGTCAAACACATTAGAAAAGCTGGCAAGAGGTGAGCAGCTCAGGAAAACAACCTGGGCTGGAACCAGGGAAAACCATTTCTACCGTCCCTTCCCTGACCCAGCCCTGCAGCCCATGCTTGTCCATGCCCTGGCCCTACCCTGCTCTGACAGGCAAGGGCACATGTTAGCAGGCAGGGAAGATGGCAAGCAGGAAATCAGGGGAGGGTACCCTAGCTGAAGGCATGATGCCCCACCTTGCACAGGCCGGTGCCCAGGACCTGAGAGCTCAACACTATCACTGACTCATTTGAAGACCGGCAGCTCAGGGCTTTGGCTTCCCTTTGAGGACCAGGTAGGAGGAGACCAGTTGGGGTCTTTCCGATGGTGAATACCCAGAGGAGTTCACCACACATGTGTGCACACATGCACAGAGAATGGCCCCTTTCTGTTCCAATGGAGGGAACCGTAGTGCCTAGCCCCATAAGCAAGTGTATTAATCATCCATCGTCTGGTTTCAATCCACACACTGCTGATCCTGCTTCTCCATGTATTGTTATCAGGGGAAGGAGTATTTCTCCTCAGTCTTATTCACCGGCCAAAAAACTGAAAATGCAAAAAACACATTTGTGAAGTGCCTTCCCCAGGACACCAGCCGGACCCCAGCAAGCTGGGCTGCTGCCTTTTTATTGGGGTTTAAAAACCTTTTATTAATGTGTGTCGGGGCTGGGGGAGGAGAGAGAAGCTCATGTTTCGGGACCCCCCATGCCGAGAGGTTTACTGTGGGAAGGGACATTAACACTTTCCCTCCCATGGCTCTCTGGCTGGGGCTCTAGGCAAGGTCTGCCCACAGGGTACAAGCTCAGCCCGCAGGTGTGCCGCGCAGTTTCAGACAGAAGGGAAGGCTGGGTAGCTACATCACTGCGCCCTGTCTTTGCAGGAATGCAGGCAAGGAGTGAGGGTTTGCGGCCACCCTGGCCTGCAATGTGACCACGTTGGAGACCTCCCTGCTGCTCTTTCACAGGGGGGCACACCTCCAATTCTAGCCTTGCTGGCAGCTACGCAGGGCTGCTCCTCACTCCATAATGGGCAGAGAGAGATGAAGAAACTAGGATGTGTCCAGGAGTCCCAGCAGAATCCCAACTAGTGACACAGGGGAAGAGACTGACACAGTCAGGATGGACTGGACCGTGGCCCTGCTTTGCTTTCAGTGCAACCCAACTGTTTTCCATTAGAAGTCCCCATTGCTGGCACCTTCTTACCTTCCCCTTGCCCTGCACCTCACCTTAGCCACAGTCATGCCTGCACTGGCCCTGGGAGGGTGAGGAGCAGGTCTCACACAGAGGACTGGGCCTAGCTCCCAAGCCTGACGGAAGCCCAGTCCTTTAGCCTGCAAAGCCTCCAACACAGACCAAAGTCTCACTCAGCAGGTGGCATAGATGAGTATGAGGCACCACTATGCACTAGGTGGCACAGGAGCATTTCCAGCAGGCACTGCCCAGCATGCACCACACAAGAATGCCACCATGCAGCACTCAGCCCAGAGCCAATGTTTGCGGGAGAGCTTGGGGAAAGACGGTGTTAAGGGAAGAGGTGACAGCCAGGAGGGCAGCACAAGAGAGGACAGCAATAACAGCGAACCATGCTGGCTCCGGCAGAGCGCCACCAGACAGCCTCATAGCAGCGAAGGGGACAGAATGTGTCCACCCAGAAAGAGAGGCCAATGCCTTGCCCAGAAATGCCCAGCACTGATGATACCACTGGAAACAGCTGTCCTCTAGGCAGAACCAAGAACACACACCCTCCACTCCACCATCCTTCAAACAGAGCTCCTGTTTTCTGAAGCAGCAAACAACAAAGCAGGCACGGGTCAGGTCAGACCTCTTGGAAGCGGTGGGTGACAGAAGTGCACCCAGCTGGGGAAATGGCACTGCTGTCTCCCCTCCGTGGAGCCAGGCTGGCAGAGGTCGAGTGTGGCTGTCCTCCCTGCCCAGGCAACACACTGTACTGACATGGCACTTTGTAAAGAGCGGGATAGGTTTCTGCCCCAGGGTGGTCACTGAATTGGACTGGCAACACACACACTTAGCACTTCAGCCACTTCCAAAAGGCCAGGTAATAAGGCACCCAGGCAACTCTCTGGATGTGACTGGGAATAAGCAGGTTAAATGGTTTTGCATGTGAGCAAAGCACAGAAAACATTTCAGGGAAGTCGAGATGGTTTCCATGAACTGCACTGTGCTGCTCTCTCTGAATGCTGCAGATCCCCTTCCTTGCAATGCTGGGAGCTGTCCCCCCCACACCTGCCAAGGCAGGGACAAGAAAGAGGCCCAGCTCCTAGCTGCACTCCTCAAGTGAGGGCAGTGGACCACAGCATCACAAGGGCAGCAACTAGCCAAGCAATGACCAGCACAAAGTGTGCTCCACCGCAGCCAGATGAAACAACAATTGCAGTCTATGCCACAGCATCACACCTCCCGCCCCACACAGGCCACAGTGTGTCAGAGGCAGACAAGACCAGCGGACAGGAGAGTTTCTGTGGAGGACGTGGCAGTAGCAGAAGACCTCAGAAAATGGGATAGGGTGTGGGGACTGGCTGCAAAGGGAACCAAAACACTTCACGCCTGCAAGAGGTGAGAATGGTATGCTGAGTGGGCATTTCCACAGCTGCCAGCCACCCTGCTCCCCAGGCTCAGCTCACTGCACAAGAAAGCACCAGCAGACAGAGCTCAGGAAGGAGACAAGCTGCCATGGTGCAGCCAGCTCCCTCCTTCCACAGCACTGCCGAGGGACAGTGCAGGGGCCCACTCCACCCCATGCAGGCACAGGCCTCACAGCCCGGGCCGCAGAATGCTCCACTGCAGAGCAGCAGGCAGAGCTGCTGCTGAGATGGATTCCCATGACTGTCCAGCCTCTGGGTCCTGGTACAAGGGGGCCTGGGCCACACAAACGCCTGCTGCTTGCCAAGCTGCACTCAGAGGTGGTTCTCCTGCTCCTTGTTCTTGGCCTTTTCTCAGGGGCCCTGTGCTCTCCAGTCTCCAAGGCTGTGTCCTGGTGCTTCCTATGCCAGGCCAGCTCTGGGCAGGGAGCTGGCTCAAGGACAGGTGCATGGACCCACCAAGCATCATGCTTGCCTGTAACCTTACTGCTGAGGTCTGTTGCCTCCACTTGCCATGTCACCGGCACAACCTGACCAGGCCCTGCTGGAGCCACGTGCTATGGGAAGTGCCCAGGCAGACGGGGGCTTCAGCAGGGAGGTGCTGGACATTAAAGGCTTTGAGGAGCTGCCTCAGGTGGGGAGGTGCTTGTTGCAGGAGGCCAGCCCAGCGGCTGGACCACCTGGGTGCAATGGAGGACGCATGTGCCACCCCCAAGAGGATGCTCATCTGTCTAACACCAGTTCTTACTGGCAAAGAAAACCTCTAAGGAGACAAGAGGGGAAAGCCGAGCCTACTAGCCCTCAGCTCCCCCAGCCACAGGCCTCTGCCCTTGCTTGAGGGCTCCAGGAGCTCCCTGGGCTCCTCCTCTCAACCCCACACCTGAGACTACAATTGCAGGTGGCCCCTGGCCCCACAACTGCTAGAGAAGCCACAGAGAATGCTGCTTTTCTGCACAGACAAGCACCTCCCACCCACGCTCTCCACCCTCCCCTTCTGACTACTAGATGCTGATGGGGACAGAAAGGAGAAAACCTCAGCTCTGCATCTCAGCCAGGCCCATAAGATAAGGATGTCCTACCACCTGCAAGTGCTCCTAAGGGTCTCTGCAGGCCTCTAGTGCACAGAGAGCCCAGGCAGAGCCCAGGACAGTGACCTGCAGGCCCCACGGCACTCACAGATTCACAGAAGTTTAGGGCTGGAAGGGACCGTGTGCGATCATCGGGTCCAGCCCCCTGCTCTGGGCAGGAAAGACTGCGGGGGACACATAACCCCAGCGAGGTGTGCGTCCAGTCTCCTGTTGAAGATCTCCAGGGTCGGTGCCTGCACCCCCCCACTGGGAGTCTGTTCAGAGTCTGGTCACACGAACCCTGAAGACGTTTTTCCTTGTATCCAGTCTGAAACCTTCTCCTAGGAGTTTATGACCATTGCTCCTGGTTTTCCCCTGGGGTGTTTTGGTGAATAGTTGCTTGCCTAGCCCCTGATGCTCTCCCCCGATATATTTGTAAGCTGCCACCAAATCCCCCAAAGTCTCCTCTTTTCTAGGCTAAACACTCCCGTGCCTGTCAGCCTCTCCTTGCATGGCTTGCTCTTCAGGCCTCTAATCATACGAGCGGCTCTTCTCTGGACTCTCTCAAGCTTCTCAGCATCCTTCCTGACGTGCAGCACCCAGAGCTGGATGCGGTACTCCAGCTGCAGCCTCACCAATGCCAAGTACGGTGGGAGAATAACTTCCTAAGTTTTGCTGGAGATGCATCAGTTGATGCATGCCAGAGTATTGTTTCCTCTGCTAACTGGAGCACCACACTGGTTGGCACATTCATTTTACAGTCATGGTGCTAGCTAGCACAGCACCACTGAACCTGTAAGTTTGTGCAGATTTTTCCTCCCCAGATGGAGCACTTTACACTTCTCAGTTCTCAGCTTTGGCCATGTCACCCAGTGGGGCTGCCTGACATCTGTTCTGTGCTTTGGTGCTGGGGCTACAGATGCAGCAACATCAGCACTGAATACACAGACACAGCTAGGCAACCATTCCAGCCACCCTGGTACACAACGGACAGCAAGACCCCCAACACACACCAAACCCACCGCCTTCCCCTGGGGAGAAATGATGCCTGTACGGCTGCTATTTTCACCACAGGCCCATGGTTCTGAACCCTCCTCTCACCGCCACTTCCTGGACCGAGGGTGCTTCCCCACACAGGGGCAGCTTTCAGTTTTACTAAGTGAACTCACACTCGCCTCTGCCCAGCACGCTGTCACGAGCAGCAGCGGGGCAGACAGGGAAGTGAAACGGAAATTAGCACCTCCCAGGTTCTCCCCCCGCCAGAGCCCCAGAGTTCTCACGGTTGTTTCAGGAACAGGGCAAGAAGTGACACCTGGGAACGCACCTTGAGGGCCATGCTCCAGCTCCAGTGTCCCTGGGAGCTCTCAGCGCAAAGTGCTCTCTGCTCAGGGAAGTGCCACAACGGCCTCCTGGGAAAGCAACGGCACCCCTACCCGATGAGATGGCCCACACAATGTCTGCAGGAAGCTGATCCCTGCCCTGCCCTGCCCCAGAGGGACCCAGCACGAGCACCGCTTGCCCCTACCCAGCCCGCCAGGTGCTCCCATGGACAATGCTGGCACGTTCTCCGAGAGCGGTCCCCTCGCCCCTCCTGACCAGGTGGTGGCAAAGAGGAGACCCAAGGCCCCACATCAACAGGGGAACCGATTTCATGATTCTAAAAACAAACAGCGGAGGGAAATCTCAGGCTAGAATGGGCTCCTCGAGCAAAGAAAGGAAAATAGCAAGCAGGCAGTGGGGAATGCTTTATATTCCTAAAAGCCTTTTGTACGTTAACACATGGTGTCTGCTTCTCTCTAGTCACCTATTTATCACTCTCCTCTTTAGAGAAGGAAAAAAGCCCTGGCTGCTTTCCTAACGTGGAGTTTTGTGGCCGGGGGGAGGGGGAGGGTGCTTTAAGCATGATGCAAACCATTTGGAGTGGAGTGCGAGCTCTGCCAACACAAGCTGCACTATTTAAACAAGTGAGGAAATGATCGTATATACAACATGCCAGCGAGCACACACACACACCAGAGGAAGTCGAGAGGGGTTTTCATGACACAGAGCTGGATGTCAGCGGCTAAAAGGTCGATATTTTCCCTTAACACCCTTCTCAATGACTTAATCGTGTTCCGTTTGCACAGAAAACTTCCCAAGAATAAAAGTCTGGAGGAATTGAGGGGGGATGTTTGGCCTCGTGCTGACCTTGTCCGAGGTTTTCTCCACGTAGCAGGGCTCCTGGGGGGCAGCGAGCAGGGGGACGAAGCCCGACAGGAGCCGATCCTCTTCCAGGCTGAGCAGGGCAAGGTCTTCATCCGGGTCCTTGTATAATGGCACCTCTGACTGATTCACCGTGGTCAGGATGTTACAGAAGTCAGCCAGCGTCACCCACACGTCCACCGAGACCCTGGGAGCACAAGGGAGAGATGTAAGCAGCTGGGGCGTGCAACATGCTGGGCTCCTCTGCACCACTGCAGCAAATGCCAGGGAGGCGAGGGGAGGCATGGCACCACGCACCGCGAGCACACAGCACCTACTGACGGCGTGTGTCCCACGGGACAGGACTCCAGACACTGCAGCACAGGTGCCAAACCTGAGATGGGGTCTAACACTCGCCAAGCCCCAGCTCTTGCTTGCACAAGCCTCCCCTTTCTCTTACTCAATGCTGCTGGGGTAGGCAGCTCCCGGGATCCCCCTTCCATTCATGGCAGAGCCCACCCCTGCAAGCCCCAGCCTGGTACAGGGAGGGCAAGAAACATGGGGAATTCTCTTCCCCACCCAAAGCCCCAGGCAGCACTGAAAACAATCCAGCTCCTTCCAGACGGGGAAATGCTCTGGGTTACTCAATTTACAAACCTTCTGGGAAGGAAGGCTGCCCTGTCGGGCAGTGTAAGGAGGGGCCCGGTTAAGTGTAGGCCAGGCCAGCTCCCACCTGGCCCCCACAACCCCATCCTCCTGTCTGCTTAGGGCTCAGCTACAGCTTCAGCCCCTGGGGCAGACCCTCCCAAAGCCAGCGGCAACCAGGACTGGCCTTCCCCGGACAGCCCGACTCTCTCTTGAAGTGCAGCTGGAAGCTCTGGCCAGCCTCTGAAATCTGAGGCTGCAGCAGCGTGCCAGAGCTCAGGGGCTTTGTCTTTCAACCCGAGTCACGGGCTGTGACATTTTCTTTGCTCTGGGCCACAGTTTCAGCACTTGCAAGCGACCTGCAAAGCTGCCTCTGTGGTGTCTCACCTTCCGTGAGTGCCACTGATGTGCACAGACCAGAGTGTGAACCAGGGGCCTCGAGTGTGTGCCAGTGAGCTCAGCTCCCCTCTGCAGGCAGGCAAGAGTGACCCAAGGAAGGGGCAGGGTGAACACGCACACCAGCACAGCGGGCTCCAGCCAGCAGACCAGGGCTCCAGCCATGCTCAGTGGCTTGCCCAAAGCTGCTTCCTTCCACTTTTTGTGTTACTTTATACAAGGATTTCTTTCAGAAGGAAACTAGGTGGAAGAACTGCAGGGGGACAGACGGAGGCAGGAAGACAGCTGTGCCCAGGGCCTGCTGGGCTGGGTCCTGCACCCGACTGGGTCCCAGAGACAGCTGGATCCCCGCATACTGCCCAGGGGAGGTGCACGCAAGACGCAGCTGTGAAGAGAGATGCCCGCGCTGGCCTTCATGGCCAAAGTGGCCGCAGAGCTGGAGCGAGGCCCCGCTCTGTGAGCTGCTCCAGGTGGACAGAGCCTGGCTGGGTTATTTACGGGAAGCAGCGGACCAGGAGAGCAGGCTGAAATGAAACATCTTGTTTTCAAGAGCGTCCTGGGAGCAGGGCGGAATGAGCTGCCATTAATCAAAGCCCGGCACATCATCAGCGCACATGTAGCGCAACGTCGCCCACGTCCCGGAGCTGGGCCTGACTGGCGTGCGGGACAGGAGTGGGTCTGCGCTGCCCCTAGGACAAGGTTCCTTCAGAAAGCCTGGCCCGGCCAGGTCCAACCATCAGAAACGTTTCAATAGGGGAATAAAAAATAAACAGTCGCAACCCATTTTGCGGAGAGGTCTGTCCGAGGCCCTCTGTGATGTAATGGGAAACGCTGCGCTTGTGCTACCAGCTGGAAAATAAACAGAGCCGTGAGGGTTAAAAGGAACTGAACTTTCCACGACCCCTATCTGCAAAGAAGAAAATAATAAGAGGAATGATCCACTGCCCCACGGCTCTGATAGTTTATCCTCCGGCCCAAGCTGCAGAGACAAGCACCGGATGTGATAGGGCTGCTCTGGGCCACCTCCAAGGCGAGCTCTGCCCATGGGAGACGCGCAGGGGCTGCGAGGCTCAGCCCTCCCCCAGTGCCCTGCTGGCAGCTCGGCTCCGCTGCCTGAGTCCGGTCATACAGCGCTGGTGGGGCCCAGCTAGAGCTGGCGGCTCCAGCACACGTAGGTCAGTGGCAAGAAGAGCCGTGGCACGCAAGGAAGGGCAAAGGCTTCAGGCGTCGGCTGGGGGACGCACAAGGAGACTCCTGCCCCCATGTGCTGGGGAGGGACCGCGGTCCGGAGCGTGCCGCTAAGGAGGGGGTGACGGCACAGTGCCATGCCGAGAGCTCCTCGCACAGCCTTGCCCCCCCACGGACTGGGCGCATGCAGCCAGCACAGGTCACACTAGTCACAGCGCCATAGCGATCAAACCTGGTTCACCTGGTGCATCAACGAGCCAGGCTCTGCACACAGCCTCCCCCTGCTCCCCTGGTGCTCCCCAGAGCTTGCCCTTCCAACCCAACCGCTGCCCCCAGCACTCCCCCTGCAAGGAGCTGCCACCAGCCCTTCCAGCCTGCTTAACCCTGCTTCCCTTTTGCAGGTGAGAGTCCCCCTCTGGGGTCCCTTCGCTCTGCCGTGAGCCACAGCAGGCCACTGCCATGGTCAGGGGCTGGGCTGTCTCCTCTGGTGCATGCACCACAGAGCGCACAGGGAGGCCTGGCAGGAAGGGAGAAGACAGAAGGGACTGTTTGTCTTCGCTTAGTCCTCTCCTCTGACATGGACTGGGCAGAAAGCATCTGACAATCCTGCCCCTTGCCCCTCTGGGCGGCTGCTCCCCATCACTTGTGCTGCTTCAGGGACGGTCACCTCCTCAGTGCTGTCCATCACTGGCCTGTGTCACCATGACTGCGCTGCCAC
>NW_017729012.1:11464724-11468032 GCF_001723915.1 Gavialis gangeticus | reverse complement strand
CCTCCTCAGTGCTGTCCATCACTAGCCTGTGTCACCATGACTGCGCTGCCACAATCCAGAGCTCCCGTGCACAGGACTCCCCTGGAGGGAGATCAGCAGAGCAGCCGGGACGGAGGCACCAGCGCGCCGGCCCAGAGAAAGGGGATGAGGTTCACGGCGCTCTTAACGGAGGAAGCAAAGCCGGGGTGAGCGCATGGTCTCTCCTCAGAAGCGGGGCTCCCTCCCTTCCCTTCCCCGCCGGTGCATGTGCACTTACTTATTCCACCAGGACAGGGGAGAAATAAGAGTTCATTTACTTTTTATTGCCTCGGAATTCCAGGTTTAATGTGGCTGTCAGTGCGAGTGTGGCGCAGCTGCAGGATGCAGCCCGGGCCGGGGCCAGCGGTGCGAACGACAGCACCGGCCTTGAGTCGCTCCCCGGTCAAAGGGCCCCTCCCCACCAGGGCTGGCGACGGGACTGTGCTAGGACAGTGAGACCCATGGCCTGGGCATGCAGCGGGTCAGGACTGAGCGCGCGAGGACGCAGGCGCAGGCTGCTGCCTAGGAAGAACAGCCGGCGCTGGGGAACGCACACACCAAGGCGAGGGATTAGGCCCAACACCCGCGGAATCCCTCCCAGACCCGGCCCAAAGCTGTGCAGCGCTCTCCCATAAGCCACCGTCTTTACTGGGGGAGCAGGCTGCCTGGTGATTAATATCCAGCACAGTGACCCCATGTTACAAGCCTGCGGGGGCCGGTGGAGGTGGCCATTTCCTGTGTAATACCAGCTTGTTTAAACACTAGCAGTCGAGCTCCACAGCTGCAGAACAAACCCGGAAAGAGTGCAGCGAAAGAAGCCCTGCATTGTGTTCCCGAGCCACCGAGATCAGAGCGCGGGACAGATGGCAAACGACTTGGGCCTCTCTGCTCCCGGGGTGAACGGGGCTCGAGGCGGCTGGTGCGGCAGACCAGCCTGCCCCAGCAAAGGCTGCGAGAGGAAACCAGCCCGGAGGCAAGGGCTGGGGCAGTCTGAGCCAAGAGGGCACCCAGGCCCTCCACCGACTCCACGTAGTGTTTCAGAGGCCTCGGCTTCCTCCTCCCCTTCCAGCCCAGGGGAAGCCGAAACAAAAGCAGCTCCCCAACAGGGAACAAAAGGCATTGGAGGCAGGAGTTCTTCCCAATCACCACTCACCCAGACAGCTGCCGAGAGCCCTTCCTGTGAGAGCCAGGCTGCCCGCGGGGCCTTTGTGCTCTAGGGCTGGTAGCCAAGCCAGGCAACTCAGATGCACAGAACCTGGGAGAGTTCAAAAAAGAAAACCCAAGGGGCTTGGGGGACAGGCTCACAGAGGCCAGCGCCGCAAACGACTGCTCTAGCCCACTCCACCTCCCTGCCTAGCCCAAGCCTGAGAACCACCCTGCCCACAGTCCCTGCATCCAGCTTCAGGGCCTGGCTGCAGGGATCGGTGCTCCTGGGCTGTGCTAAAGGAACTGTTAAGACAAGTCTGTGGGTCAAGGTGCCAGAGGACCTGTCCTTCTCCCATGGCTGGAGAGGCCCTGCTGTTGCTTGCCAAGGCTTCTGCTCGCAAACCTCCAGCTGCACTGAGCTCCCTCTGCAACTTAAGACCATGGGGCAGGCTCCAATCCTTGGCTTTGTTCTCCTGGACTCTCCTCCTCTCATTCTCAACAGGCAGACTGACACCAACGATACGCCCTGGTGTCTTTGATACCAGGACATGGCAATTCTGGTAGTCAGCATACGCTGCGCCAGGCCAGAGTCAAAAGGTTTGTCCATTCAGTCTCTAGCCAGGCTTAGCAGTGCCTCGGTACCTACGTTAAGGCCTGTGGGTGCTGCCGTCCTAAGACCACTTCTATAAGGCTCCGGCATGAGACAAGAATCCAGGCAGACTCTTCCAGACTCCTGGAAGAAGGCGCTTGACCCATCTAAGACTTTGACCAACGGGTTTAAACCATCCCTGTTTTCTGGCTGCAAGCAGCTGACAGCAGTCAGAGGCTCTCCCTCTGTCCCACCAGGGAAGCAGATTAGCCGGGTCAGCCTGGTGCTAACTGTCCAGCTGGCATGGCCCCACCAGCTCTGACGTTTCAACACTGGCCCCCTGGATTCCTCACTGCAGCAAGATGCAGCCTGCTTTCAGGGGGGCATCTGTGCGTCTTTGTGCCCACCCTTCCTAGCCTGTCTCTGTTCCTTTGGCCATGCCCTGAGGGCTACTGTGCTTGCCCTGGGCAACAGCAGCCCAGGCTCTTCAGGACCTTCCTTGACACAGACCTCCCCTCTGTTTTCACCGGCTTTAGCTCTGGCATTGTCCTTTGCCCTTCCCCTCTCCATTAGCACGTGTGCTGCTCACATCTCAGCTCTAGCAGCTCTCCCTCCCGGACTACACCCTGTAGGATGCCTGCTTGAGAGGACAGTTTGGGGGAGAGACCAGATGAGATGAAGCTGCTATTGCCCTACTCCTCAGTCCCAATACAGGTGTGCTCTGCAATAACCTGCATGCAGAAAGAGCGAGTCCTGGAACTCAGAAGAGTGCCCGGAGCAGCCAGAGGGACTGGGACATGCTCCCTTTTCCAGGAGCCCCTCTGGGGTGGGATCCCCAACGCAGATGTCTTGCTGCTCTAAGACACAGCTGTGCAACCATCAGGAGGCTCCAGCCCCCACCCAGGAACTGCAACCCAAGATGGAAACCATGGAGGCCCTTGCTAGGCACTTCTCCCAGGCAGCTGGAGGAGAGGGCTCTCAGACACATGCATGCGAGCTCTAAGAGGAATACAGGTCATCTGTACAGTGCCCTGTGGATCAAGTGAGGTGGTTCTTTGGAAAAGAGCTGCCTTCCCCTGGCCACACAGGGAGCCCAAGCCCTTGGCTGTGGAGAGGACAGCTGTTGAGGGCCGGGGCTCCTTCCCCATCCAGGGGCAGGACCCCTGAGATCCTGCCTCTTGGCTCCCCTCTCCTGTTCACAGAGCCCTGCTGCTGGGATGCTCAACACCGCGGCTGGAGCTGAGCACAGCATTTACCCCTCACACCTTTTCCTCCATCTCTGTCCAGCAGGGAAAGCAGGGAACGGAGGAATTTGGTGTTTTTTTTAATGTAAGGACTCAAATCCAGCAGTGTGATAAATGCATCCGAGCTACAATTAGGAAGATATATAGCATCAGAATGCGAAGGTCTGGGCAGCGTGGTGAAACGCGGGCTCTCCAGAGCCCCAGCTATGTTTCCCATTATGTAACCCTGGTCATGGGCAGACAGCCAGACTCCAAATGAAAAAGAGACTCTGGCTTGGCACCGGTTCTATTTTCCTATCCTCATTCGGGGT
>NW_017729012.1:11437618-11459724 GCF_001723915.1 Gavialis gangeticus | reverse complement strand
AGCGCCTGCTGATCCCCCCTAACCAGTTTATAACAGGCCACAAGATCCCCCCTCAGCCTTCTCTTTTGAAGGCTGAACAGGTTCAGGTCCCGCAACCTATCCTCATTCGGGGTCAGCGCAGTGTCATACAGCTGCAGAGAAAGCTCCGGGGATTAAACCTGGGAAAGACTCCAAGACCAGGACCTGGGTTCAAGTACCAGCTGAAAGCAATAAACCAACTGCCACAGCTGGGCTGAGTTTAGGCATTCTCAAAGTCCCCCAGCACTCTCCTTGAGCACAAGTGATCACGAACAGGGAGAAGGCAGCATGAGCAGGGGCCTCGGGATGCACCACCTCATCATCCTGGCCTCCATGGCCAGTCTCGACAGGCCACTCCGCTGGTCCAGACCCCAAAGTTGGGTGAGCTGCTGGGAAGTGTCACCACATGGGGGCTGAGCAGGACCCAGCCCTGGGCAGGGTTGCTGTACTGGGGCTGGGCTATTCGGGGTGTACAGATTCCATGCTGTGCCTCCAGGACACCCCCTAGTTCAGAGCCCACAGGAGGCTCTGAAGGCAATGGTGAAGTAGCACTAACTGGCCAGGTCCCAGTCAGCCCTGAGCAGGCAGCATGGAAGGGAAGGGTGCCACACCAGTGCTCACCGTGGGGGGAGGGCTCACCGGCTGCCCCCTCGCCCCAGCCACGAGCTAAGCCCACCGTGTATTTGATGTCACACCACCTCCTTACTCACCTGCCTTTGGTATGCTCACACGTCCCTCCCCAAACTCATCCTGTCCTTGTGCTTGGCACCCCCAGCACGCTTGCTGCTCTGCTTTTGCTTTACCCACCAGCCGTCTTCACACCATTTGCCAAGAGCCCTAGGCTTGGAAGCTCCGCCTGTTGACTGCACAGGCCCACAACTAGCACGTAGGCTCGTGCCAACATACAGCAAGAATGCCAACCCAGTGTCGCTGCTTCCCCAGTCTGCCCTCAACAAGATGCGTGAAAATTTGGGGGAGGAGGTTGTGCCAGGCAGCTTTGCTGGCTACAGCCCTATGTCACTAGAATGGAGACATGGTGCCAGAACTACAGTCTGTTTCTCAATGTGGTTGTGAACCTCCAGCGCACAAGGGTGCTGGGATCCAAGCAAAGGCGCACTAGCTGAAAGAATGGATGGGCGAACCCCAAAGACGGAACAGAGAAAAGCCATGAAAGCCACTCAGCCCCGGTCTGAACGGGCTTGTCATCCAGCACGGTGATGGGACTGGAACTGGGCAGAGATGGGCAGTGAGAAAGTGAGGCAGGGGAAGTGGCTGTGCCTACTGAGCCACCACCACCACCACAACATGAAGCTCAGGTAGACTCCACCCTGCAGCCAGTGCTGGGCAGGGCAGAGGCTCACTGTGGTGGGGCCCACACCCAACAGCTGCCCATGGTCCAAGGTCTCCACTTCCATGTGCTCCTTGACCTCCATGTGCTTCCATGACCTCCCTGGGGCTGGGTGATGACCTCTTCCTGCGAGAGAGGACTCTGGGAGCCTGCACCTGCTGGGATGCCTAGAGCCAAAGTGGCCCAGTCCCCACATGAGACGCCACCCCAAGTCTGCGCCCTGACCGCGGAGGAGGCAGCTCTTCCCTGGAGCGTGGTGTGCTGGCTGCATGAGCCCAATCAGAGATTCCATCTTGAGGCCTGCCCGGCGCAGAGGGCCTGGCGGCTCCCGGCACAGGCAGCGCGAGGGGAGTGCGGGATTGGTGTGAGCCTGCTCACGTGACCCCTCCGAGTTTGAGTTCCTGCCCAAAGATGGGCAGCAGTTCACATGAGCAGGCAACGGTCCCACATCGAGCAGCCGACAAACAGAAAACAGACTCCATCTCCACAAAATGAGGCCCAGCACTTCCTGTGTGAGATTTCCATTTCCTCAGCCAAATGAAAAAGAACTGGAGTGGAGGCAATAAAACAGGAGCACAGGACTGGACCTGACGCACGGAGCGGGGACCCATTAATGGCTAAGCCACTTTGCTGGATTACTCTTAATGCGCCTTCCCATCACCCTGAGTTCTGGCTCCCCTGGATTAACAAAGAGACGTGATTTCAGGCTCTGGATCCGGAGTACCGGAGGCAGATGGAAAATCCTGCGGGAAAGCAGCTACGGAGCATGCTCAGACATTGCCTCGCACACTCCATACTTGGCCCCTTCGTGTACTTTTCTGTCCAAAAATATGCAAATTGCCTAGTCCGCATTATGGACTAATGGGCTGGAATCGGCCAGTTTAGAGAATTAACCCTTCCCGAATTGCGGGGGCAGAGACCAGCTGCTTCCAGACAAAAAGGGGGCGTTATTCTGGATGGCCCTGAACCAGGCCCAGCCTGCACAAAGTCTGCCATAGGTCTAGTCTTACGGCTGATGAGCAGAACGCGATGGGCCCGCTCCACTGAGAGCAGACTCCATTCCCAGGCTAAGCATGTGGTGGGCCGGGCACAGGGCCCAGTGGAGAGGCACCCCAGGAACTGCAGAGGCAACCTAAGCAAAGCTTGAAACCCAGCTGACCCATCAGCCCCAGCAACATATTAATGAGCAAAGGGGAGCCAGCCAGGTTAATGACGCCACCTCCCACACGCTCCCAGCCTGCTGCCCTTGCTACAGGGCAAGCTCCCTGTTGCCCCACCCCTTCCACGTAGGGTCAGGATGTCAGCAAGCGCACACACTCTACGAGGAGGCTGCCTCTGCATGCAAAGGGCAACATGCCAGGGTCCTCACACAGGCCAAGTGCTGCTGTGGCAACAGAGCACCCCACATGCAGGCAGCAAGTGCAGCAGCAGGGACAAGGAGCCCCAGAAGCTGCCTGGGGGTGGGCACATGTAGAAAGAGCAGAAGAGTTCACGTACTGTTTGGGCAGCTCGAGGGAGATGGGAGGGGGGTTCCAGGTGTCCGGGTGGCCGAGCATCCAGTCTGACCAGACCTTCACGCTGGGGAGCAACTCCTTCAGATCCTGGGGCAAGGCAGAGACCTTGATGTCATCCTCTGTGACTTCTTGCTCAGGTTCCTGCTCCTCCTCTTGGGACTGAGCTGTGGAGATGAGACAAGGAAAATGGGCCAGGCTGCACCCTTCCCAGAGCCAGCTGCATGGGATCCCTCCCTCCTGGGTAGTGTAGGATGCAAAAGAGAAGCCAGGTGCCCCTGGGCCCAGAGATGCACCAAACTACCAGCCACCCCTCTAAACACAAGGACTGAGCCACAGCCAGGGCAATGCCTCAGCACCCCCATTATGGAGTAGTTGGGACCAGAGTGAGTCACAGATGCCAGGGGTCCTAGGTCTTGGTACTGCAAAGTCCGCCAGGTGACAGGATGGGTGTGAAGGGCTAAGCCCCAGAGCTCTTCCCTTTCCCTGCCTCTCTCCCTAGTGCTGGGCCAGTCCTGCCCTTGTCTGCACAAGCAGTCATGCGGGGAGCCCTTGCATAGCCCAAAGCCAGAGACAGGTAATTGCAAAGAAAGAAACCTGGGGTAGAAGCCAAAGGGCCTGTGAGAAGTGAGGCTGAGCTGGGGCCAGGGAGAGGCAGCTGCGGTGGGCCGGAGGATGCAAGCTGGCCGGTCCTGGCAGTGCCATGCTGCAGGCAGCTCCCCTTACCTCGGGTAGACTCCTTCAGTAGGCTGGTACAGCGCCTCACCAGCAGGGAGAACATGGCCAGGCCCAGGGCTGTGGCTTGCTCCTGGATCACGGAGCGACACTCCTCTGACAGGCACTCTGTGGAGACAGAAAGAGGAGCGATCAAGCTCGGGCCCAGGAAGCTCCAGGTTCCCACCTCGGGCACAAAGACCATGACCCTATCTGACCAGCATGGCAAGGCTCCAGGAAGCCACAGGGGAAGGCCCCACCCACCCCCCAAGGTGAAAGCCACCCCCACGCTCAGCACCAAACCCAGGTAGGAGGAGAGGAGCTGGCCTAGTTTAGTTGGGGAGTGGCTCGGAGGGGGCCGGGCCCAGGCTGCCACTGTCCCATGAGTGCCACAAAGCCTGCAGGGCCTTGCCAGTGGGGCTGGGGCCTGGGCCAGGGCTGCGGGCTCCCAGCACAGAAGCTGCCACTCAGATGCTAATTCCTCCTGCAAAGGGGGAGAATTCTGAAGTGCTAAAAGGATAATTAGCTGCACGTTTGATCTCTGTCCCTGCTGAGCAGGGGGCTCCTCCCATTAGCTCACCAGTCACACAGCAGCTTGTCAAGAGGCCTTAATTGAAGCTGTTACTCAAGCCAGTGCCACACGACCACAGCTCTTCCCATCCCCTCCACGCAGCTACGCTCAGCCAGAAACCACTTCTCAGGCGGCCGAGTGTGGCAAGTGTGGCTCAAGGGAGCTGCACAGAGCAGGGCCTAGTGGGCACTGCCTGCCTTGCAGAGGGTGAACTGGGGAAGGGCGATTCTGGCATCGCACTGCTCACAACACTATTCTCTGCCCGTTTTGGACAGAGCCCCATGGAGAGGGCAAAAGGCCATGCAGCCGCCTGCCAGGGGCCAGGAAGCGCATGGGAAGAAGGGGCCTGTTCAGAGGGAGCGGGGAGTGGATGCCTGCACGGACCATTTGAGTTTTCCAGGCCATCCCATGCGCAAAGCGTCAGCCTGGCCCCAGCAGCCCCCTATGCTTTCACACTGGGCTGCCCACGCAGCACCCGCTGCACAGCCCCCAGGACCAAGCAAACTGCTGCGGCGGGAGGTGGCTGAAGCCAAGCAAGGTGCATGGTATAGCGACTGTGAGTGGGCAAGACACCCAGGCTGTGCCAGTGCTGGCATGAGTCGAGTGAGAGGCAGCAAAAAGGTTCACGGTGAAGTGTCCTCCTCCTGGCTGCCACCTGAACAGTCACATGCTCCTTGACCACGGCCCCCATCTACCATGATATACATCCATGAAAAGGCCAGTAAAGCCAATGAGGCAGAAGAAAAGGTGGGACAATTAGATGAACCTCCTTGCTACGGCCTGCCCCATTCCAGACTAATAATTTTACCTGGAGCGGCATGGGAGATTCACAATCAGGGGCCAGCAAGGTTGGCAGCTGGAGGGGTGACCTCCCCCACTGCCCAGCACATGTAGCTTAAGAAAACAGGGCCATAAGAACTACCATTTCCTGGGTCAGACCCTCGGTCCCCTCTTGCCCAGTCTCCTGTGTCACACAGCAGCAGAGAGCGGAGGCTGGAAGGGAGTGACCCGTGTCGGAGCAGGGTTTTACCCACATTTCTCTGACTTGCAGCCTCCAGAATTTAAGGTCTAGGAAGATCGGATTCAGAGGCCGTGCCCCTCACTTCCCTGCTCAATAGCTACCGATGCCCCTTGCCTCCCAGAATGTGTCCGAGCCCTTTTGGAGCCTGGCTAAACTGTCACTTCCACCACATCTTGTGGCAACAAGTGCCACACTTCAGTGACGAGCTGGGTGAAAAATTACTTATTTTTGTTAGTTTTAAACTTACTACCTAACTTCATGGTACGACCCCTAGTGAGCTGGGGAGCGCTCTCCCTGCTGGGTCCACATGAACTGGTGCTGGCAGGATATGCTGTGCTGCAAGGGATGTCAGCCTTTGGAAGAAGCATAAAATGAAGGCTGCAACCACTGTCGGACAGCAAATCCCTCTCACGAAACCTTTCCCCAAGTGGGAGCTTTGCCCTCGTGTCCTGGCCACCCTCCATGTCAACGTTACATTCGGCTTCCCAAGAACCCCTCCATTCCAGTTCCAAGTAGGAAGTAGTAGTCTTCACTTCCCATCATAAACAGCTGCACAATGTTGCCCAGCCAAGCAGCGGCTGAACCCTGGGATCACCCAGGAGGGAAGACGCTCCACGCACATTAGAGAGGATGACGCTGAAGGCAGACGACACCGCCCCTTTGGAAGCGCGGGGGGTTTCAACAGACAGCTCCAAAGGGCCAGCAAGTTCCACGTCTGACTCATGCCCACCTGCTCTGAGGAAGCTCGCTGCCCTGTTGCCCAGTGCAAGTCCTGCTCATTAACTACCCTGGAATGAGCATGGGGTGAGATCGTCGCAAAGCCCACAGGGCTGCAGTGGGAGGGGGCATAAAGGCAGAGCAGGGTGCCGTGCCATCATGGATCCAGGGCCAACTGGTGCCGATGGCTCCTTCCCCACTGCAAGAAAACCCCAATCAGAACAGAAATCCAATGCAACACTTGGGTCCCTCATAGCTGGGAGCGCAGTGGTTAACTCCACGCGGTCCAGAGCTGACCCCAGAGAACAAGCCCTGGCCATGCCCACTGTGCTATACCATGGCTCTAGCCACTCCCATCACCCAAAGCTGCTGGAGGTGCCCAGGCTGGAAGCAGAGGGCCCATGGCTCCACCGTACGAGAAGCAGAAACTCTCTCACAAGGCAGGCAACAGCAAAAGCAGAAGGAGTGATGGGAGCTGAGTCTGGGCCATTCCCAGTAAGCAGCCTTGGCCCTGGAACGAGGAGGTCACAGTCACAGTGCATGCACTGATTCACATGCAGCCATGCTGCCGTAAACTAGCCTAGCTGGCACGGAGCCTCGATTCAGGCCACCCAGCTTCCCCCAGGGAACGATCAGGGCACCACAGCCATGCAGGCATGAGGAACATCCCCCTTCCCTTCCAGCTTGGCTGCATTGGGCCTTGTCCCCGTCTCATCATTGCAAGGGAAAAGGGCCCCAATTGTCCTTAAAGTTCACCCAGTGGAGCTCATCACAGGGCCAAAAGGAAACTCCTCCATCACCAAGAGGTCCAGCCAGCTCCCAGCTGCTGGGGGCTGGGGATGGAGCAAGGCCTGGGGCTCCTCAAGAGCTCTGCACCCATGCCAAAGGACATGAGATGCCAGCCTGGGTCAAACCACAGGTCCCCTGAGCCCAGTATTCTGCATCTCTCAGTGGTGCAGCAGCTGAAGGGAAGAGAGACATGCCAGCACTTGTGCCCCTGCAGCAAGGGACACTCAGGGGCTCAGCCCTACAACAAGCACCAAGACAACGGGGGGAAACCTGGCGACATGCAGTCCTTGGGCAGGACAACAGAGCCCTCTACCCTGTGGAGGCTGGGCAGGGTGAGTGTGAGAGCAGAGCAGATGCAGGGACCCCAGAGGTGCGTGTGCAGTGCTTTGGAACCAGATGTGCAGGGCCTGAGTGCCAGGGGCTCTGCACCCCCCCACACACAGCAGACTGGCTGAGCCTGCCCTGGACAGCAACCAATCCCTTAGCTAAAGTTCTCCCACACTGCTGTAGATGGGAGTAATGGACATGAGGAGCTGTGCAGCCCGCTGAGGCCTCTAATCCCTCCCCTCAGCTGAATGAGGGGCATTGCTGCTGGGAGGTACAATGCATCCCAGCAAACCCCAGGGAAGGCCAGCCCCACCTCCGCAGTGGCACCCGGGGAGAGAAGGAGGACCTGCTCTCTGCCATGCACCACACATTCTAGCTGCTCTCCTGTGACCAGAATAGCATTCACATGAGCCAGGGCTGCCCATCACTGCGGGCACAAACCAAAGCAAGCAGAAGTTCCTGCCTGGCAGCCCCAGACAAACTCCCTTGGGCCAACCCTCCTTTAAGATGACAGATGGTGGCTCCCACAGCACTGACTACACTGTAATCACACAGCAGCAGGAGTGCACATGCAAGAGGAGACTGGAAGAGGAACCATGGCCAAGGTGCTGCCACTTGGCCCAGTGTCCCAGCATGGCTGGGAGAGCGGCTCCTACATGCCCTGGTGCCCCCTCCGAACAAGGTGGCAACCTGGAGGACACGAGTGGAGGCTGCAAGAGAGGAGCTGTCAGGAGCAGCAGGCAACCTGAGCCCTGGCCCACGACAGCCTCTACTTTGCCAGCCAGCACAACAAAAGGGAAGTTGCTGATCTGACCAATTCTGATGCCCCCATACTTAAAGGGATGCACAGGCCAAAAGACCTGTCCTTTAGCCTCATGTCTCAAAGAGCTGAAGAAGCCAGCCAGAGCATGCCCTGGCACATGCTGGGAACCCACCTCGTGTGCTCCAGGATGAGGTAAAAGACGCTATTTTGTCCGTATAAAGAAATCACCACCACCTTTTTCCTTGAACAGCTCTAGAAGCCCAAAGCTGTAGACTTCTGAGAGGGGCAACCTTGGTATCATGGCCATGCCTTTTCCTGTTGCACAGGAAATCTGTCCTAACGTGGGCAAGTTGCACTCTTGCCAGTTCTGCAGATGGCCCGTGGCTCCAGAGAACCACGGGCAGCTCAGATCTCCGAGGACTCCATCCTTGCCAAGCACGCACCCGCTTTGCACTGCTCCCACACGTTACCAGAATCCCCGCAGGGCCAGCCAGCCTGCTCCAGTCCTGGGCAGAGGGAGCTCAGGAGGAGAGGACCTCCTCTGCACGAGCTGCTCCAGGCTGATCAGTGGGACTGAGAGCAAGAGACATGCCCCTCCTGGCGCTCAAGAGGCTGTGTGATTCAAATGCAGACGGGTCATGAGCCTGACATGGGGTGGGGAGGGAGAAGAAGACTAGGACAAGGA
The DNA here is from genome assembly GCF_001723915.1 of Gavialis gangeticus. Classification (NCBI taxonomy): domain Eukaryota; kingdom Metazoa; phylum Chordata; order Crocodylia; family Gavialidae; genus Gavialis; species Gavialis gangeticus. The sequence goes on along the minus strand of NW_017729012.1, from coordinate 11,451,260 downwards.
GTCTGGCAGTAAGCAAAGAAACAGGGGTCAAGGGGTAGGAGGGCACTTGTGCAGAATGCCAAGGTGCAGTGAGGCGGCACAGGGCAGGGGATGCTACACACGGCACATGGATCCCCTCCCTCCAGCCTGGTTCCCCAACAAAAGGTTGCAGAGCACATGGGGCAGGCTGGCTCCACTGCAGCAGCGCCCCCTACAAGCTGCTTACCTGGACTCCTGGCTCTGCTCCACACCAGGGCTAGGTTTGCTCTGACTCACGCTCAGCCAGCATCCGACCCAAGTTTTCTGCAACCATAAATCTACCTGGGCTGGGGGGGGGGCTTGTGTAACCGGGAGAAGCTGCGCTTCTGGGAGAACATTATATTCATGGAAAACATAAACCAACTGTCGTCAAAGTCGTCTGAGCTCAGGAAGTGGAGCGGCCGGGAGAAGGTTGCCATGTGGCCGGATGTTATGTATTTCTAATTAGTGCTATACATCTTTCAGCAGCGAGTGTCCTTTTGCTGGGAAACACAACGCGCTGCCCTTGTTATTGTAACTGTCAGAGAGTGCTTAAACAGATAATCTCCAGGAAAAGTGATAAACACATCCCCTCCCTCACCAGGGTGTGCGGGACGGCACTGCCAGACCTGGCCAGGGCGATGCGACCAGTCACAGGAAATGGGAACGGGAAGAGAGAGGCGATAGAAGGAACCATCGCGTTCTGGGGAAGGGGCTGCCAGGGGCGCTCCCCACTGCACCGGTGCCAGCCCCGGGAGGAAATCCTGTGAGGATGACTGAGGCAAGAGCACTGGCAGGACAACACAGCCTCCCTGCTGTGCAGCCGAGCTCTGCCCGTAGGTGGTGCTGCCAGGAAGAGGGCAAGACGGCTGGCTGGGAGTGCTCTCGGGTGCTCTGATCTGAAGCTAGAGGCAGCAGCAGTGCAGAGCAGCCTGTTACCTGGAGCTTGCAAGTGAGCAGCCCTAGTGAAGATGGGGATGCTTCCTCCCTTGTTCATCTGGATCAGTAGGCCCCCCGAACTCTTGGCAGTTAAATACAGCAGGCTGAAGAGTGTTAGTCGAGATGCCAGGGGAAGCAGATCCCTGCGATTCAGGCTGCTCCAGTCAAGGGTCAAGAGGCAGCCGTGAGACAGGTCTTATGTGGCCTCTCTCCAAGCTCCCCTTGGGGTGAGGGGGGGACTCTGGGACAGGCAGCCTGCAGCTATGCTCAAGCAGCCCGGGCAGCAGTGACCTGCTGCTCCCAGGAAGTGGCTGCTGGAAGCTCCTCTCCCTGGTGATGTGGCAAAGGCCCATGAGCGGAGGCAGCCCGGGAGGAGCTCGGGTCTCCTGCTGCATTCCTGAGGAGCTGACTTAATGGACTGGCCAGTGGATGGTGGGGAGTGCCGAGCGCAGTGCTGCCGGGTGAGCTGGGCCTGAGGCACCCTCGCCGATGTGTCAGCAGCTCTGGCAGCAGCTGGGGAAAGCACAGACAAGACAACTGATTCACTGCGCTCCCAGTGCGCCGCTGCCCTGCGGGGAAGGAGGCCCAGGCTGGTCACCTCCAAGCTGACACCACCTGGAGGCGATTTGTTTGCTCTCTTATCACTCAGACACAAGAGCGCTTTCCTCATGAGTCACCCACAGCCAGACAGTGCTGGCACAACTCCTGAGCAGCCCACCAGCATCTGCCTGTCTGCAGGAAGTGGGCAAGGAGGAGAGCACCAGGGGCTGCCGGCTGAGGCACTGGGCTCCCCGCAGCAGCAGCTGGCGGCAGGAGAAGGTGGAGACAGCCGGCACACAAACCAGACAGGAACACAAGCCAACAACAAAGAGGGAGAGAGATTCGCAGCCACAGGGCATTTCCCTGCTGTCCCCTCTCCTACTGAGGAGAACCTGTGAGTCACGGGCACGCTCGCCAGCAACGGGCGACTCACAGCCACGTGCTCATCTGCCCACAAGGCGTAAGGGAAGTACAGGCACTTGCTCACCAGCCCCGTGCAGGGATTCTGGGCACCAGCCTGTCCCAGTCACACATCCCAGCCGGGGCCAAGGATCCCCAACTCCACACTTCCAGCAGGAGCATCCCTGGCAGGGCAGCTGGGCGCAAGGGCCCCGTGGCACAGCACTGCCACCTTCAGCAGGCAGAGGGGTATCTAGCTCCAACTTCCGTGTAGACGCGGGCTGCATCTCACCCAATGCACAACCCAGACTAGTAACGCAGTAGGAGCTGCTGGCTGCAGGGCAGTCTCACCTGACCCAGCTGTCGCCTGGCAGGGACCATGATGGGGAATGAGCAGATGCTTTGGCTGGGGGCGCTCCTTGTGCCCCCTGGCTCCTGCCTTTCTCCAGAGGGGGGCAAGAGCTCTGACCGCAAGAACCAGAGTCTCAGGCTCCCTCGGTGGAAGGCGCTGGAGAGGACAAGCACGGCTGCAAGGGCAAGCGCTCCCCAAGACAGCCGCAGCTCCCTCCGCTTTGAGCTGAAACACCATCTTGTTCAGAGGAGGGAGGCCACAAGGTGAGGAATGCCGGGGGCCTGGGGAGGATGGAGCTGCTCTCCCTGTGGAAGCCATTAGATATTCAACACTTCATTTGTTTCCAGCCGTTCTGGAGAGCAGCGCTGTGCTCCAGGACGGGAGGCTCTTCTCTGACGTAACCAGGAAGCAGCTGCAAAATTAAGGAATCCCTCATGACATCATAAAAAGGGTCGACGGTTTACAGGGGAAAGTATAAAAATTAATGACATATTCCCACCCGAAGCCGCAAGCCTGCCCGAGAGCCACAGAGGAAGCAGTGCTCTCACTGACACCGAGGGACTGGCCTGCCTAGGACAGCAGGCCAGCGCACTCCTGCTCACTCAGGGAGTCTGTGTCTGCCTCCTGCTCTCACTGTCCCCAGGCCTGGAATCCACTCTAGGACAGCGCTTGTGCCTGGTGCATGGAAACCCCCTCAGCCCCAGGCGGACAAGTAGGGCTCCAAGGCGGGTAAGGAAACATCCAGAAAGACAGCTTCAGTGCCAACCTGTTTGAGGCACTGGTCAGAAGCTGCAGCCCAAGGAAGAATACTTTGCAAAGAGATCAGAAGCGAACCCCTTTACTGGATGCCACAAGCATGACACATCCCCTGACAAGACAGGCTGGCCCTGGAGAGCAGCTGCCTCTGCAGAGCAGGGCATGGCACTACAGCACAACCCCAGAAAGAAGGGGCTGGCATTAGCCTTGAAGGCATGCACAGAGGGCTTCCACCCTGAAAGGGAAAAGGACAGCAGTTTAAAATTAACTCCAGCCTTTTCCAGGAAATATCAGTGGAAAGAAGCCGCCGTTTTTAGAAAATGTTGTTCTGAGGAATTTCCTGAAAAGCCCCATCAGTCAAAGCAGGGACACAGCCACTTCCACCTGCACGGGCTGCTCGGCAGGGCTCCTGCGGCGGCCCTCCAGCACAGTGGCTGCAGTCACACTGACACAGCCATGGTTTCTGCAAGGCCTCTGGAGCCAGGTCCGAACGCAATGTGCATCTTATGTAGCAGCACGATGGTGGCCCTTCCATCCAGAGCTTGGTCAGGAGACAGCATGTAGAACAGCCCCCCGAGAGCCTGGTTTAAAATAATCATCAAGGCATTGAGACAGGTGCGCTCCAAGCAGGGCTCCCACACAGCCTGGACCAGAAACAATCATACCCTGCCTACACAGACCCAGCGGTCAGGAAATCTCCCTCCTCTGCAGCGATCATAGTGGGGTGCACAAGGGCACAGAGAAATGCCCGGCACTTGCAGACGCCGTGCTGACTAGATCTCCAATCGCGTTAGCTGGCACTGTGGTTACAGTACTGGCTGGCGACCCCAAGGGCACAGAGAACATGCACCCATGCCAGCCGGGGCACAGCCGCCCCGTGACAGCCAGGGTGGGAATGCACAACCAGAAGGGGCCCATGAGCCTTTGGGCAGATGCCAGCATCCAGCCAAGAGGAGTGTCCTGCCCTGGCAGCGGATGCTGCTGCTAGCAGCTGCCCAGGAGCTGAAGGCGCCTGATCCTCCTGGTGTCAGATGTATTTAACAAGGGGGAGGAGGTGAGAACAGGGCTTCCCAAGAGACTGACTCCAGCCTGGAGTGAGAGTCCTGGTAGAACTTCACAACACATGAAAGGCAGCCCCTTTCCCCCATGCTGGAGGTGGGCATGTCTCTGGCAGCAAATGCAAGCAGACAGCTTGAAACATGCCTCTCCAGCACAAACCTTCCCAAGCGCTTCATGCCTGGAGTAGAAGCTAATGAGAGACAACGCCTGCAGACAGGCAGATTTGGAGAAAGCAGCCTTTGATGGGCCAGGCTGCGTGAAGTGAGCAGCTTCCGTTTCAACACATTCACTCCTTTGCTGCTCTTCTTTTTACAGCTTCCTGAGGGACCAGCCTGTTGGCTTGTCAGTGTTTGCAAAGCAGCGCCAAGCTGTAAAATGAACCCTGTGCCCTCTGGGGAAGCAGCAATCCCACTGCCCTGTCCCACCCCTCCGGGCTGGAGCTCCCTCCACAACCCATGCACGAAGATCCCGCCCCTTCCTTCTCAGGCCTGTTCAGTGTGTACTTCAGCCACACGGTCCCTAGATGCCACTACCGGCAGTAACAGTGCTGGCCCCATGCCTGCTGCGCAGGGTCCATGTCACGGCAGTGCTGGTAGCTGTGCCTTGAGCTAAGGTTGCCTAACGCTTTCTATTACAAGACCCAGTTTTCAGGTCCTGGTAACTACTGCCAAACTTCAACCATTCAGGCTGCAATCTTCCAAGCCAAGAGTCTCTTTCAGGGTTTTTTTTTTTTTTGGAAAGTTTCAACTGAAATGTTTTAGCTATTTCCCAGAACAAGGCTGGGGGGAAAATACCTGGTTTTCCACACATTAAAACTGCTGACAACCCTTCACCAAAAAACTCTAACAACTTCATGCTCAGGTGCGGGGCCTGGAGATTTTGGCTAGGGTGTCACAGCTGTGCCTCTTGCTATCTGCACAAAAACTTACCCCATTCTGGCCATGCAAGAGGCCTCTGAAGACGTCTGCAGCGAGCACGCTTCATTTCCATACAGAAACATTCCTTAATTACGTGCCCACATACTGCTTTTCCGCAGAACTCAGGTTCAGTCGGTGCAGAGGATGAACAGCCTCAGGAACGCATCAGGGCTGTGCAGGGCACAAGGGACCCTGCAGGATCCCTTCCAGATTTGATGGAGGGCGTGTACTGAATGAGGCTGGGAATTGCAGGAAGCGAAAGAATGGTCTCAGGGTTAAGGAAGTTCAACGGCACCCTGGAGAACCAGACTCCTCCCTGCCCCCAGCACCATGCTCCTGCACGATGGCAGTTAAGCCCCACAACCAAGCTCTGCACAAGTGGCCACTAAGGACATGGTCCTCCCTTTCGGAGTGCCCAACATAAGACCTGGGGGCTACGACTACACAGCACTCAGCACTTGCAGATGGGACACAAGTCAATACGAGCTGTGCTTTGAAAAGTTACAAAATGCCAAGGACTCAAGAATCAAACCTCACCATCTTGCACAGGACACCCAAAATGCAGCTCTGGCTGCAGCTCCATGCCTCGGCTCCCCATTGGGAGGGGGGTAACAGTGCCACCTTTCTTCCTCATGCTTCTGGACAGAAAAGTGCCTTAACGCCCACGAGGCACTGGGATACTATGGCCAGAAGGATGGTGGGGAAGCCCATGAGAAGTCACAGATTCTATAGCCGGTGTCAGGTTTGGATGGAGTGCAGAATACAATGCCTCAGGCTACCTGTTTCCTGACGGGGACAATGGAAATACCAAACAGCTATGCATTCAGCTTGCATTGCCCACCCTGCTCACTGAACGAGGCAGGGGAATGGCAGAGTGCACTGTAACACATGCACATGAGGGAGCTGAAGGAAGGCATTTCCTGACTGCAGTGCTTGACCCTGCAACCTTGCTGTGTTCAGCGCAATGCTTTGGGATATAGTGACTTCCTAGACCCAGCCCCAGCCCAAGCCAAGACACTCGAAGGCAGGAGCCTCTCTTGGGTCTCCTGGCATGCTTCCGCTATGTCACCACCGGGTGTCTCAGACTTCTGGTTTTACTGTCAGCACTTCAACTATAACCGACTTGGAAAACTGGAATCATGCAACAGAAAGGGTTTGTAGGAAGTGATGCACAAGCCTTCCCCAGTCATCCCAATGCAGACAACTAGGAGACACTCTCCCACCTGCCTCTGGCCTTGCTGGTGTGGTCACACCCCTGGAGCAATGGGATTCCCAGTTTAGAGACAACCCCTAACAGCAGGGCACAGGAGGGGTGGCACGTAGGGAATGCCAGCTCAACGCACCCTTCCCAGCACCTCCAGTGTCTGCAGCCTCCTGGCAAGGACCCCAGAGAACACCATCCCACCGCTCCAACAGCTGAAGCCCTGGGCTGAGAGCATGCTATGAGCAACAGCACACATGCCTAGGCAGCGAGGCGGCTTCAGGCTCCCCTCAGTGGGGCTCAGCAGAGCGCCTCCTCCATGCACTAGCACAACCACAGGGACAGCCAGGTTTTGTGCCAGATCCCTCAGACAGGGATTCCCTCAGCTTATCGAACCCACACCATTCCCAGCAGCGCCTCCCAATGGGAAAAGCTGGACCTGAAGCAGCCACGGCCCGTCCCCTTCCCGAGTGCACCTCCTGCTGGGAGAGCCTGGGCAGGAGGGAGCTGCGCGCTCCTCCCGAGCCAGCGCTGCTACATTTCCTGCAGAGATTTGAAAACCTGCCGCAGTTCCAAGCAGGCTTCGATTTCACTGCGAGCAGCAGCTCAGAGACCCGGAGTTACTATACAGCCGAATAAAATATTTTTTCATAAATTTAACGCCAGCATGTCTGTGTTTGGAAACTTTGAAAATCCATGTTGTATGGTTTACTGCACTGGAAAAGGTGCCAGCAGAGTTTCAAAGGAAGGGAAGTGTATAACTGTTTCCTTTCAAATGCATTTTCCAATGGGATCCATTGAGGGAAAAGGCTGGAACTAACTAAAACATTATTAAAAACTGTTATGAAAAGAGACAGAGAGATGGAAAAAGATAGAGAAAAAGTCCAACACAGAGCCGAGAGGGAGGGCGAGAGACAGGCAACGAGAAAGGGGATATGGGCAGAAAGACACGCTGGGTGGGGAAAGGGGCGAGACGGAGCGTTTTATCTGGCAGTCACCGTTCGCGGTTGCATATTGTTGCAGATCAATTGATCAGGATTTCAGTGCTGCTGGCTCAGTGGCACGGGGCGAGCCACAGAGTTGGCTGCAAGCACAGCACTTACGAACTGCTGACCTTCGGTTTTCAAACCAAAAATATTCCTTGGGAAACGGTTACACCAGGTTCCAGCCCTGGCTGCCAAGCAAAAACAAGCACTACTAACCTGAAGTAACACCCTGCTCACTTACACCGGGCAGCAACCAGGACTAGTAACCTGAAGTAACTCCCTGCTCTGAGTCAACCAGCACCACTGCCCTTGCGTGACATGTGGGGGGGGCTGGCTCTCCCTTGCTTGGACTGGATGAGCCAGCGCACCGATCAGTGACACAAGCGGTCGCGAGGAAGGTGCAGGATGCAGCCATCCCAGTCCCAGATGCAGTGCCAAACAGCTCTAGCCCCACGGTGTGCTTTGGGCCAAGTTTAAACACTGCTGGGAAGAGGTCTCTGCGTACCAAACTGACTGGGCCCATTGCACGGCCTGGCTCCGGCAAGGCTGTTCCAGATCCAGGCAGTGCCCCTCTCCTCCTGCCCTCCAAGACAGAAACGGACTGAAAGCACACTCTGCTCATCAAGTGCCCTTGGACTACATGAGGCAGCCTAGGCACGGCCCAGCACAGAGCCCTGCTCAGAGACCCACAGAGCGGAGAGAGAGCCAGTGTCTGCAGACCTGCGCCGAAGCCTAGCCAGGCGTCCGAGGGCCAAGACGGGGGTGGGCAGAGTATGGTGCAAGCCTGCAGAGCTCCAGGCCTGTGGTTCTTCGGGGTGTAGTAACCGTGGGCTGTAGCACACATGTTGAGGGATGAAGGGAAAAAAATAAACAGACAGACAAAAGAATGAGGATGCTCTGCCAATTCCAATTGTGCAGCTTTTATTTTAAATGCTTATCAAGCTGAGAGAGAGCAGAGTTCTTGGAAAACAAGGTTTCCTTTCTTCCAATGCCAGCGTCAAACACCCTCAAGGACGGGTACAGCACAGGCGCTAGCAGCCTGCTGCATGCTCGCAGCCACAGCTCTCCTGTCCCACCCGCCTCCAAGAGGCTCTGCAGTAACAGCCCTGGAGTTTCTGGTAAAAAGATCCCTGTGCCTTTTTATTAATCTCCAATCTGGCTGGGTTCAAATTATGGCCAATTACCCACCAACACTTCTTGCTAATAAAATAAATTTTTACAAGCCCTAATTACTGTTTTTGCTGAACTGCTCTACAGGAAGCAGAGTGCTGCAGATCTCCAGACAGCAGCAGACAGTAACGCGAGGCACCCGTGAGCACGCAGGCTAGTGACTCAGAGGAGACACGCTACCACAGGAGGGGAGGGAAGGGGAGGGGGCTGCCTGCTTAGCGCTCGAGACGCACCAGTTCCTAAAAGGGGACACTGAATTTACATCACACATACGGTGTTGTGGCTTCTGTGGTCAGCCACAGTCTTTGGTCACATCACCAGCCACCTGTGGCACCAGAGAACTGCCCAGCCTATCCCATGAGGGTGTGGAGACTCTAACTAGCCATGCAATTACATCTGGGAAAGGATTGTATGAGAATGGCATTGATCTCCCTTGGCAGTGGTAGCCCTGAATTCTGCCCACCATGCTGACTGCAGCCCAAGGAGATGGATCCACTCCCCAAGCTCAGGCCACTCCCCACTTTCAGCGCAGGGTCACGGGGAACCGCCCTCCTTGGACTGCCAGCTCCTTTCATAAGGAGCGCAGCTAAATGACAGAAACCGTGGTCAGAAGGGCAAAGACACTGACATGTCCTCTGAAAGGACGGAGGAGGCATTAGAGTAATGGGGCTTCAGATGCCTGCTAGCAGGTTCTGCTCTCCAGCGCACCAAAACCCCAGTGCCGCAGGGTGTCCTGGCAGCAAACACTGAGCCGAAAACAAAGGCGATGGCAACTAACAGCCAGAGCCTCCTGTCTGGACAGCACCCGAGCAAGCCTCAAGCTCCACAAGGCAGCAAGCGAGGGAGGCTGCTGCTATGAGTGTCGCGCATGCAACCTCCAGTGCAGGGAACACCCTTGGTGGCAATAACACAGCAGCAAAACCACTGGACCACAGCACACTCCCAGCCCATGCGCTCTGGGCCCGCGGGAGCCTCTCAAACCGGGGCTGCCACACAGGTATCCAGGCTCAGCTGGGGAAAGTGCAGCTCTGCTAGGTTGATTAATTTTTCTTTCTTAACCAGGATTACTTTAATTTTCAAGGCCTAATGGACTCCAGCTGCGAGGGAGGCAGAGCTGCAGTAGTACAAAGACAGCCCTTGCACACTGGTGCAAGCTAGCACAACATTCCAGACACACGCGCACAGAGCCCTAGAAAAAGGATGCACTACGGCGGGATATTTTTAGTCTCAACAATACCGCACTAAAAATACAGCTCTGCTGATACATCACTGCAGAAATATTCTCAGTGTCCATTCAGGAATGGTTTAAAACATTTATTTTTGTTTCCTTTTGCGATGGTCAGAGAGGAGGGAGAAAATAGAAACTCATTGATAAGAGGAAACGAGAGAGACATGAAAAATTGAAAACTACCTAAAAGCTCATGGAGAGGTTTATTTTATTAGTTCTTAATAAATATCTTGCAGATTTCCTCAGGAAATACACCAGATCACATGTAAAATAGTTTGATACTGATGTCAACTGCGTCAACATATGAAATCTATTAGGGTGAAGCCACAGCAGGGTGATCAGCGTGCTGAAAAACTGCACGGCACTGAAGCAAGGGGGGCGGGGGGAATCTCACGGCCCTTCCAAATTCTTCGAGAGGTAAAAAAGTCAGCCAAGACGCAGAGAGAGAGAAAAAAAGATCCCACATCCTGCTTTGTGCTGCCAGCAATGTGAAGTGCCCAGAGATTAATTCTATGTCTGGCCTGGAAATGTGACTTTAAAGCATGGAGGGAGGGGGAGAAGGGGAGAGGAACGAGAAGGCCAGGCTAACTGGGGCTGGCACCATGCCACCAGCCCCCTCCCAAGTCATGTTTCAATGTAGACAGCAGTAAACCCCAACAGACAGCAGCTCCTCACACTGCCAGGGCCTCGCACCAGCTGCAGCGCGTCTCGCTCTCCGTGCACAGCCCCAAGTGCAGATGGGCCTGAGAGCATCACTTCCGCTCTGCCTGCTTTTAAAGACGCAAGTACATGTGGCGGCATTTCACCTCCCTTCGACACGGGCCGTGGATATTTGGGGCCCCGGAGCAGGGGGGCCCTGCTCCCAGCACCAAGCCCAAGGACTCGTCAGACCTTGGCTCCCTAGGATGCACTCTGAAGGGTTTATGCTGTTCCCAGCGTGTCTTTGGCAGCCGGCACCTCCCTTCTGCATCCATGCCATTATCCGGAAAGCAGGCACTGCTTACGCAAGCCTCTTCTCCCTTCCTAGAGCCGGCAGCATAGCGCCAGAGTCCACAGGGAAGCAAAGGCCAGACACGCGTGCTGGAGAATCCACCAGACCACGAGCTCTGCGTTGGCGCAGTCCCACAGTGGCAGCACTGTGCCCACCTGGCACACAAGTACTGCGGGACTGTGCCTTCTGCCGTGCCCCACTGGCTGCTGCGTCAGTCCCCCACGATGCCTGCCACTACTGCTCCACGCAACGCACACCTCGGGCAACAGCGGATCAGCAGCACGGTGGCCAAGACCACCTCTGGTTAGAGCAGCACCATTTGGGTAGTGCCATCCACTTCCCATGGCACTTACTGGCCTGCCCCTGGCTGGCGCTACCCACAGCCTCCAGAGCCGTAACTAACCCCATTGGTGTGGAATGCGGCTTTGCAGTGCACATGCATGGGAACCACTCAGGTGCCCTGCTGCTCAGCGGCCAACTCCCCTGGGACTGGAAGCTTACTCCCGGCAAACCAATGTCGCTAAACAACCTGCCCCTGGCTACGCTGGCTGAGAAGCTGGGTTTAGCATCATGTTCATTAATGTGAGTCCTCAAGAAACACCTGGCGGAAATGCCCTCCTGGCTGTGCTCTCTTTCCTCCATTGGTCTCAGGGCCCTGGCAGGACAAAGACACATTGTACAACCCTACAAATCACCCGTACAGCCCCCTCCTCTGGGGACCTGTCACCAAGGTCCCACGGGGAGCAGTGACTTGCACACAGCAGCAAAGAGGAGGCAGGTTGCTCAGGAGAAGCAGGCAGGTGAGCTCACAGGATGCTAAGCCAACCTGGGGCTTGGAAAAGGCCCAACCACAGCGAGCTGGCCTGGGTAGGGAGTGCTCACTGCTGGAGGCCCCATCAAGACTTTTACAGCATGGTGGAACACCATCATTAGCCTAATTATACAATGTTCCCTAACACAATTAACAAAAAGCAGAGTCGTCAGCTCAGTGCTGCTCAAAAACACGAGGAAATCAAAGGTGCAGAGAAGTAGCAAGACGTTATAGAGATACGTTCAAACTCTGAAACATCTCTGTAAAAGCGAGGGGGTTTGCACAACACCACTAGCCCTTCCTACCACCCCTACCCCCACTGCAAAGCACAGCACCACGACAGCTATACTGGACACCTCCCCTAGCAAGCCAAACTGATGGACGTAGTGCTGTCAGAGCTCAGAATTTCCTATCTTTCCCTGCCCACAGCAATGCTATTTCTGCCCACGTGTCTTGGAGGGTCTCACTGAAATGCCTCTTCTCCCAGCTGCAGGGCACATGGGAGCCTGTGTCACACTGCAGCACAAACTCCTCTCTATACTGACTTGCGGCGTACCAGCTTTGTCCTAACTTCCCTGCTGAGGCACAAGAACTTGGCTGTAAGCAGAGCCTAGCTCTGCGATTACCAACCATTTCCCTCTGCTTGTTGCCCTGAAGGAGATCTAGGCATGAGGCTGTATCCTGCGAAGGGGCTTAGACAGCAGACAGCAAGGATGTGCTTACGTCACAGGCAGATCTGACAGAAGCCCCTGATGAGTTCACCTAATAATGCTGCTCACCAGAGACAGAGCGCAGCCCCACTCCAGCTGGAGGGAAGGACTGGAGAGTCTGACACAATGGCAGGCACTCCACACACACTGGAAACCTTTCCCTTCCCTGCCACAAAGCCTTGCTCGATCGGTTGCCTCCGAAGCCAACATCTAGATTTCAGAAACCTGAACTTCAAGTGGAAATTCCCTGCAGCGTGTTGATTTCTGCATCTCCTGCTGGCACTTGTGGCAAAGGGGAAAAAGTCACATGGCTTTCTGGACACGCGGTATGCTGAGGAGTCTTGCATCAGCGAGTAAAAGCCAGAAGCCAGGAAAATAACTCCAATTACGGTAAATAAATCCCCAAATATGTGACAATCTGCCTTTTAAACAGGAAGCACAGGGGAATAAGCAAAGGAAGACTCTGGTCTAAACACAGTTGCCACCAGCCATGAGGGCTCAGCAGAGGTGCACTCAGAGCACATCGGAGCCAACGGTTTTACCTGAACTTTTTGTCTGCATCCTGTGGCTGAGAACAGCATATTTCCCTCCCTGAAAGACCGGGAGCTCCCGGCTCCCAGCCTGCTGCCAAGCCCCAAGCGTCACAGCTACGTGAGAGCAGCCAGAAGCGCTGCCACCACCTCCACACTGCTGCAAATCCCTTGTCAGTCTGGTCCCACACATTCAGCACTAAGTACCGCTCAGCACAGCCGCCGGGTTTCATGGGAGGTTCCCGCTACCCCAGGGCCAAGTTCCTGCAGGGCTGTGGAAGCAGCAAGGCATGCTGCATGTCATGTCTTCTCCCGAGGGAAGCAGTGCAGGCACGAAGCAGAGGCAAAGGCACCATATACTGGGGCAGGACCATCTCTCTGCTGTGCGAGCAGTGAGGGCCTGGCCCAGGAGCAGGGCTCCAGGCACTACAGTGTGCAAACAGGTCAAGCCCCAGGCCTCAACACGAGGCTGGGATGGAACCTAATGCTCTGTGCAAGCAGTGATCCCTGGTGTGTGCTCTGCCCTTGACAGCCACAGGGAGAGCAGCCCTGTTCTTCCCCCTCTCCTTTGCCCAGTTAGAGAAGGCCCCTAGCTTGGAACTTCTCTCTTCCAGACTCACGGGTGGCCAAGACCCCAGACCAGCAAGGAAGAAGGAAGTTAGGGACAAACTTCTATTCCAGGACTCTGGGAAGAGTCCTTTTGAACCCTCCCCCTAAAGACTGACACCCAACCCACCCTAGAAACTGCACCCCCTGCAAGCCCCTTCCACGACCATGCCTCCTACCAGGCAGAGGAACCCCAAATTGTGGATACAAGCTGGGTTTGCAACCCCCCGCCTCCTCCTAGGTACTCAGACTGTCCTAGGGCTGTAGCACAGCTCTGGAGCAGTTAAACCCCAGCGTGGCCCCAGTCCTGCTGCGCCAACTGGGGAATTCTCTAACTGGGTCCCACATCCCAGCTGGACAGACCCCTCCCTTTGCAAGCTGCCCTTGACCTGCAGATGCGGAGCCCTGACCCCCTGCCCCTGGCGTTCTGTTTGGGACAACACAGAGCAT